>NC_057813.1:594685986-595016745 GCF_018294505.1 Triticum aestivum
CTATGTGTTGAAAATCTAGAAGTTATGCTTGTTTTGCCTTCCTATGCTAGTTGATTATTGTTCCCATAAGTTGTTTGCTCACAAAATCCCTATGCATAGGAAGTGGGTTAGTCTTAAATGTGCTAGTAATATGCTTCATGATGCTCCCATTATGTTTCAATTCTTATCTTTTATGTGAGCACATCATTGTCATCATCATGCCTAGCTAGAAAGGCATTAAAGAAAAGCGCTTGTTGGGAGACAACCCAATATTTATCCTTACTGTTTTTGTGTGTCCACATGATTATGCTACTGTAGTAATCATATTTTATAGCTTTTTTCAATAAAGTGCCAAGTAAGACCTTTAGGATAGCTTACGGTGATAGTTGTGCTGATCCTGCTGAAAATCAGAAACTTTTGCACCCAGTAAATTAGTTTTGTTAATTCACAGAAACGTGATTCTGATATTATTATTTTTGCTCTGGATTTTTACACAAATTGCTTAGGTCTTCCTAATTTGTAGGATTTTTGGAGTTCCATAAGTATACGTTTGATACAGATTACTACAGACTGTTCTGTTTTTGACAGATTCTGTTTTTCGTGTGTTGTTTGCTTATTTTGATGAATCTATGAGTAGTATCGGAGGGTATGAACCATAGATAAGTTGGAATACAGTAGATATTACACCAATATGAATTTAGAATGAGTTCATTACAGTACCTAAGTGGTGGTTTTATTTTCTTATACTAACGGAGCTTACGAGTTTTCTGTTGAGTTTTGTGTTGTGGAGTTTTCAAGTTTTGGGTAAAGATTCGATGGACTATGGAATAAAGAGTGGCAAGAGCCTAAGCTTGGGGATGCCCCGGATGGCATCCCCTCTTTCGTCTTCGTTCATCGGTAACCTTACTTGGAGCTATATTTTTATTCACCACATGATATGTGTTTTGCTTGGATCGTCAATTTATTTTATTAGTATTTGCTTTCTGTTATTTAGAATAATGTTTTGCATCTTTAGTTTCAATAAAAAAGTCAAGGATAGCCTTTGCCATGCTTATTTTGCTAGTATACATGTTGATGTTTGAAAACAGAAAGTTTACCGCTGTTGCAGAAATTCCCTAGAAAAGTCAGGGAATGATATAATGTTGAGACTTTTTGCATATTTAGCTCTGATAAATTTATTACAGTGGGAATTTTATTTCATAATTTTTGGAGTTAGGGAAGTATGATGAATCTTGCATTCTTTGCAGACTGTACTGTTTTGACAGATTGCTGTTATGTTTGTTTTGTTTGCATATGTTTGCTTGTTTAATGATTTTATTTGAGTATAGGAGTATTAAATATGCAGAGGAATTTAGTATGCAATATTTAATAATAATTTTAGTAATTTTTTACAGTAGGAAATGATAAGGTTTTGCATTGGTTTATACTAACCTACCTCACGAGTTCTTGTTGAGTTTGGTGTGGATGAAGCTCTTGATAAAAAGAGAAACCATGATATGAAAGGAATTAAGGAGACACAAAAGTTCAAGCTTGGGGATGCCCAAGGCACCCCAAGATAATATTTCAAGAAGTCTCAAGCATCTAAGCTTGGGGATGCCCCGGTAGGCATCCCACCTTTCTTCTTCTTCAACAACTATCGGTTAGTATCGGTTGAGCCTAAGTTTTTGCTTCTTCACATGAGTTGTGCTATCCTTGCAATGTCATTTTATTTTGTTTTGCTTGCTGTTTGAATACAATACCAAGATCTGAAATTCTTTAATGAGAGAGAGTCTTCGCGTAGTTACATAATTTATTTAGCTACTCATTGATCTTCACTTATATCTTTTTGGAGTAGTTTTTCATTTACTCGTGTGCTTCACTTATATCCTATGAGTAAATTGGTTGAATGAGTTGATTGTCATAAATCTGAAATTATATATGTCTCATTTGCTTATCCCATGGGGAGTAATGACTTCACATCTAAGAAGTAGAGGTTGTAAATTTATTGAAGGTTAGCAAGCATTGTATTGGTCATTTGAACAATTCATGAAAGAATATTGAAGGAAGAGAGATTTCACATATAAATATACTATCCTAGACATCTTTTATAATTGGGAGCACTCATTAAGTATGACTTGCTAAAGAGTTGATGTTGGACAAGGAAGACAACGTAATGGGTTATGTTTTCCGACATCTCAGTTAAAGTATATTGTCATGGATCATTCAAACATGTTGAGCTTGCCTTTCCCCCTCATGCTAGCCAAAATTCCTTGCACCAAGTAGAGATACTACTTGTGCTTCCAAATATCCTTAAACCCAGTTTTGCCATGAGAGTCCACCATATCTACCTATGGATTGAGTAAGATCCTTCAAGTAAGTTGTCATCGGTGCAAGCAATAAAAATTGCTCTCTAAATATGTATGATATTTTGGTGTGAAGAAAATAGCTTTATACGATCTTGTTATGGAAGCAATAAAAGCGACGGACTGCATAATAAAGGTCCATATACAAGTGGCAATATAAAGTGACGTTCATTCGCATTAAGATTTTGTGCATCCAACCCTAAAAGCGCATGACAACCTCTGATTCCCTCTGCGAAGGGCCTATCTTTTACTTTTTGTCTTTTACTTTATGCAAGAGTCAAGGTGATCTTCACCTTTCCCTTTTTCATTTTATCCTTTGGCAAGCACCTCGTGTTGGAAAGATCTTGATATATATAACCAGTTGGATGTAAGTTAGCATGAACTATTATTGTTGACATCACCCAAAGGTGAATACGTTGGGAGGCAACACTATAAGCCCCTATCTTTCTCAGTGTCCGATTGAAACTCCATAACCATTAGTATTGCGTGAGTGTTAGCAATTGTAGAAGACTATATGATAGTTGAGTATGTGGAGTTTGCTATTCCTGAAAATAAGATGAATTGCAATTGTTTAATGACTGAGAATGAAGTTTGCTCGTTTTCAAGAAAGTTTATGGTCTATGCTTTGACATGTGAATTGCTTGTTACTTTATCGTGAGACGTTTTATGAGATGAACTACTGTTATGACATATTATGATGCTAGTAAAGGTGACTGAAATTATCATTGATCAAACTTGTGCACTTGCTAGCATTCACACTTCATAAATTCTTTCTTTTATCATTTACCTACTCGAGGACGAGTAGGAATTAAGCTTGGGGATGCTGATACGTCTCCAACGTATCTATAATTTATGAAGTATTCATGCTATTTTATTATCTGTTTTGAATGATTACGGGCTTTATTATACACTTTTATATTACTTTTGGGACTAACCTATTAACCGGAGGCCCAGCCCATATTGCTGTTTTATTGCCTGTTTCAGTATTTCGAAGAAAAGGAATATCAAACGGAGTTCAAACGGAATGAAACCTTCGGCAACGTGATTTTTGGGAAGAATATGATCCTGGAGACTTGGAGTTCACGTCAGAAGATCCTCGAGGAGGCCAGGAGATAGGGGGGCGCACCCCCTACTGGGCACGCCCCCTGTCTCGTGGGCCCCTCGAGCACCCCCCGACCGACTTCTTTCACCTATATAAGCCTACGTACCCTAAAAACATCGAATATGAAGACAAATCGGGAGTTCCGCCACCGCAAGCCTCTGTAGCCACCAAAAACCTCTCGGGAGCCTGTTCCGGCACCCTGCCGGAGGGGGAATCCATCACCGGTGGCCATCTTCATCATCCCGACGCTATCCATGACGAGGAGGGAGTAGTTCACCCTCGGGGCTGAGGGTATGTACCAGTAGCTATGTGTTTGATCTCTCTCTCTCATGTTCTTTCTATGGCACGATCTTGATGTATCGCGAGCTTAGCTATTATAGTTGGATCTTATGATGTTTCTCCCCCTCTACTCTCTTGTGATGAATTGAGTTTCCCTCTTGAAGTTATCTTATCGGATTGAGTCTTTGATTTGAGAACACTTGATGTATGCCTTGCCATGTTTATTTGTGGTGACAATGGGATATCACGTGCCACTTGATGTATGTTTTGGTGACCAACTTGCGGGTTCCGCCCATGAACCTATGCATAGGGGTTGGCACACGTTTTCTTGACTCTCCGGTAGAAACTTTGGGGCACTCTTTGAAGTACTATGTGTTGGTTGGATGAATTTGAGATTGTGTGACGCATATCCTTTAATCATGCCCACGGATACTTGAGGTGACAATGGAGTATCTAGGTGACACTAGGGTTTTGGTTGATTTGTGTCTGAAGGTGTTATTCTAGTATGAACTCTATGATGGATCGAGCGGAAAGAATAGCTCTTTGTTATTTTACTACGAACTCTTGAATAGATCGATCAAAAAGGATAACTTTGAGGTGGCTTCGTACCCTACCATAATCTCTTCGTTTGTTCTCCGCTATTAGTGGCTTTGTAGTGACTCTTTGTTGCATGTTGAGGGAGTGTTATATGATCTATCTATGTTATTATTGTTGAGAGAACTTGCACTAGTGAAAGTATGAACCTTAGGCCTTGTTTCCTATCATTGCAATACCGTTTACGCTCACTTTTATCAGTAGTTACCTTGCTGTTTTTATAATTTCAGATTACAAATATCCATATCTACCATCCATATTGCACTTGTATCACCATCTCTTCGCCGAACTAGTGCACCTATACAATTTACCATTGTATTGGGTGTGTTGGGGACACAAGAGACTCTTTGTTATTTGGTTTCAGGGTTTTTTGAGAGAGACCATCTTCATCCTACGCCTCCCACGGATTGATAAACCTTAGGTCATCCACTTGAGGAAAATTTGCTACTGTCCTACAAACATGTGCACATGCAGGCCCAACAACGTCTACAAGAAGAAGGTTTGTAGTAGACATCACCCACCCCTACAGGGCGCGCCCCCTATCTCGTGGGCCCCTCGGGCGGCCACCGACCTACTTCTTCCTCCTATATATACCCACGTACCCCGAGAACATCAGGGGAGCCAACGAAAAACTATTTCCACCACCGTAACCTTCTGTATCCGCGAGATCCCATCTTGGAGCCTTCGTCGGCGCTCCGCCGGAGGGGGAATCGACCACGGAGGGCTTCTACATCAACACCATAGCCCCTCCGATGAGTTGTGAGTAGTTTACCACAGATCTTTGGGCCCATAGTTATTAGCTAGATGGCTTCTTCTCTTTTTTTGGATCTCAATACCATGTTCTCCTTGATCTTCTTGGAGATCTATTCGATGTAACTCTTTTTGCGGTGTGTTTGTCGAGATCCGATGAATTGTGGGTTTATGATCAAGTTTATCTATGAGAAATATTTGAATCTCCTATGAATTGTTTTGTGTGTGATTAAGTTATCTTTGCAAGTCTCTTCGAATTATCAGTTTGGTTTGGCCTACTAGATTGATCTTTCTTGCAACGGGAGAAGTGCTTAGCTTTGGGTTCAATCTTGTGGTGTCCTTTCGCAGTGACAGCAGGGGCAGCAAGGCACGTATTGTATTGTTGCCATCGAGGATAAAAAGATGGGGTTTATATCATATTGCATGAGTTTATCCCTCTACATCATGTCATCTTTCTTAATGCGTTACTCTGTTCTTTATGAACTTAATACTCTAGATGCATGCTTGATAGCGGTTGATGTGTGGAGTAATAGTAGTAGATACAGGCAGGAGTCGGTCTAATTGTTGCGGACGTGATGCCTATATACATGATCATGCCTAGATAATCTCATAATTATTCGCTTTTCTATCAATTGCTCGACAGTAATTTGTTCACCCACCGTGATACTTATGCTATCTTGAGAGAAGCCACTAGTGAAACCTATGGCCCCTAGGTCTATCTTTTATCATATAAGCTTTCAATCTACTTTTATTTGCATCTTTACTTTTCCAGTCTATATTATAAAATACCAAAAATATATTTATCTTATCATACTATCTCTATCAGATCTCACTTTTGCAAGTGGCCGTGAAGGGATTGACAACCCCTTTATTGTGTTGGTTGTGAGTTCTTTGTTTGTTTGTGTAGGTGCGTGGGACTTTTGAGGAGCCTCCTACTGGATTGATACCTTGGTTCTCAAAAACTGCGGGAAATACTTACGCTACTATTGCTGCATCATCCTTTCCTCTTCAAGGAAAACTAACGCAAGCTCAAGACATAGCAAGAAGGATTTCTGGCGCCGTTGCCTGGGAGGTCTTTGCTCAAGTCAAGACATACCAAGTACCCATCACAAACTCATCTACCTCGCATTTTCATTATTTTCCATTTGCCTCTCGCTTTCCTCTCCCCCACTTCACCCTTGCCGTTTTATTCGCCCTCTCTTTCCCAATCTCCTCTCTCTCTTTCGTTTGCCTCTTTTTTGTTTGCTTGAGTGTTGGATTACTTGTCGCCATGGCGCAAGATAATATCAAATTGTGTGATTTCTCCAATACCAATAATAATGATTTCCTTAGTACTCCGATTGCTCCTCTTAATGATGTTGAGTCTTGTGAAATCAATACTGCTTTGCTGAATCTTGTTATGAAAGATCAATTCGTCGGCCTTCCCAGTGAAGATGCCGCTACCCATCTAAACAACTTTGTTGATTTGTGTGATATGCAAAAGAAGAAAGATACAGTCAATGATATTGTTAAATTGAAGTTATTTCTGTTTTCCCTTAGAGATCATACTAAAGTTTGGTTTTCGTCTTTGCCTAAAAATAGTATTGATTCTTGGAACAAGTGCAAAGATGCTTTTATCTCTAAGTATTTTCCTCCCGCTAAGATCGTCACTCTTAGGAACGATATTATGAATTTTAAACAACTTGATCATGAGCATGTTGCCCAATCTTGGGAATGAATGAAATTAATGATTCGCAATTGCCCTACTCATGGTTTGAATTTATGGATGATCATACAATTTTTTTATGCCAGATTGAATTTTGCTTCTAGAAATCTTTTAGATTCGGCCGCGGGAGGCACGTTTATGGAAATTACTTTAGGAGATGTTACAAAACTCCTTGATAATATTATGGCTAATTATTCTCAATGGCACATCGAAAGATCTACTAGTAAAAAAGTGCATGCTATAGAAGAAATTAATGTTTTGAGTGGAAAGATGGATGAACTTATGAAATTGTTTGCTACTAAGAGTGCTCCTCTTGATCCCAATGATATGCCTTTGTCTACTTTGATTGAGAATAATAATGAATCTATGGATGTGAATTTTGTTGGTAGGAATAGTTTCGGAAACAATGCTTATAGAGGAAACTTTAATCCTAGACCGTTCCCTAGTAATTCCTCTAATAATTATGGAAATTCCTACAATAATTCTTATGGTAATTTTAATAAGATGCCCTCTGATTTTGAAAATAGTGTAAAAGAATTTATGATCTCTCAAAAGAATTTTAATGCCTTGCTTGAAGAAAAATTACTCAAGGTTGATGATTTGGCTAGGAACGTTGATAGACTTTCGCTTGATGTTGATTCTTTGGAACTTAGATCTACTTCTCCTAAGCATGATATCAATGAGTCTCTCAAAGAAATGAGAGTGTCCATTGATGAGTGCAAGGAAATAACCGCTAGATTGCGTGCTGAGAAAGATTGCTTTGTAAAGGCGTGTTCTTCTAGTTTCCATGAAAATAATGATGAAGATCTTAAAGTTATTGATGTGTCCCCTATTAGGTCGTTGTTTTGCAATATGAATCTTAATAATGATGGGACTGGAGATGAGTCAACTTTAGTTAAAAGGTGTCTCAATAATTTTCAGAGTTTTTAGATCTTGATGCTAAATTTGGTAAAAGTGGGATTGGAGAGGTCAAGACTTTAAATAGCATTGAACCCACACTATCTTGGATTTCAAGGGATTTAATTATTATAATTGTTCTTTAGAAGGTTGTATTTCCTTGTTGCAATCCGTTGTGAATTCTCCTCATGCTTATAGTCAAAATAAAGCTTTTACCAAACATATCGTTGATGCCTTGATGCAATCTTTTGATGAAAAACTTAATTTGGAAGTTTCTATACCTAGAAAACTTAATGATGAGTGGGAACCTACTATAAAGATTAAAATTTAAAATCATGAGTTTTATGCTTTATGTGATTTGAGTGCTAGTGTTTCCACGATTCCGAAAACTTTATGTGATATTCAAGGTTTCCATGATCTTGATGATTGCTCTTTAAATTTGCACCTTGTGGATTCTACCATTAAAAAGCCAATGGGAAGGATCAATGATGTTCTCATTGTTGCAAATAGAAATTTGGTGCCCGTAGATTTTATCGTTCTTGATATAGATTGCAATCTTTCTTGCCCTATTATTCTTGGTAGACCTTTCCTTAGAACGATTGGCGCGATTATTGATATGAAGGAAGGGAATATTAGATTCCAATTTCCATTAAGGAAACGCATGGAGAACTTTCCAAGAAAGAAAATTAAATTACCTTATGAATCTATCATGCGAGCTACTTATGAATTGAGTGCCAAAGATGGCACTACTTAGATCTATCCTCGCTTTTATGCCTAGCTAGGGGCGTTAAACGATAGCGCTAGTTGGGAGGCATCCCAATTTTATTTGTTTTTTTGTTTTTTTTCTGTTTAGTAATAAATTTTGCATCTACCTTCTGTTTAGATGTGTTTTTATGTTTTAATTAGTGTTTGTGCCAAGTAGAACCTATAGGATAACCTATGGTGATAGTTAATTTGATTCTGCTGAAAAACAGAAACTTTGCGCGCACGAAAATAGTTTTGTTAATTCACAAAAATAGTCTTTTGCGTTGATTCTTTTTGTTGTATATCAATAGACAAATTTCCCAGGACTTCCTATTTTGGTAGGATCTTTAGAGTTCCATAAGTATTCGAGGGTTACAGATTTCTACAGACTGTTCTGTTTTTGACAGATTCTGTTTTTCGTGTGTTGTTTGCTTATTTTGATGCATCTATGGCTAGTATTAAGTGGTATGAACCATAGAGAACTTGAAATACAGTAGGTTTAACACTAATATAAATAAATAATGAGTTCATTATAGTACCTTATGTGGTGGTTTTGTTTTCTTTCACTAACGGAGCTTATGAGATTTCCTGTTGAGTTTTGTGTTGTGAAGTTTTCAAGTTTTGGGTAAAGATTTGATGGACTATGGAATAAGAAGTGGCAAGAGCCTAAGCTTGGGGATGCCCATGGAACCCCAAGATATTCAAGAATAGCCAAAAGCCTAATCTTGGGGATGCCACCGGAAGGCATCCCCTCTTTCGTCTTCGTTTATCGGTAACTTTACTTGGAGCTATATTTTTATTCGCCACATGATACGTGTTTTGCTTGGAGCGTCTTGTATGATATTAGTATTTGATTTTTAGTTTTACGCAATCATCCTTGCTGTACACACCTTTTGGGAGAAGCCCACTTGATTGGAATTTATTAGAATACTCTATGTGCTTCACTTATATCTTTTGAGCTAGATAGTTTTTGCTCTAGTGCTTCACTTATATATTTTAGAGCACGGCGGTGGCTTAATTTTGTAGAAATTACTAGTCTCTCATGCTTCACTTATATTATTTTGAGAGTCTCTTAGAACAGCATGGTATTTGCTATGGTTACAAAATTGGTCCTAGAATGGTGGGCATCCAAGTTGGGTATAATAAAAACTATCATAGGAAGTGAATTGGATGCTATGATCAATTTGATACTTGATAATTGTTTTGAGATATGGAGGTAGTGATATTAAAGTCATGCTAGTTGGTGATTATGAATTTAAAGAATGCTTGTGTTGAAGTTAGCAAGTCCCGTAGCATGCACGTATGGTTAAAGTTGTGTAACAAATTTGAAACATGAGGTGTTCTTAGATTGTGCATCCTTATGAGTGGCGGTCGGGGACGAGCGATGGTCTTTTCCTACCAATCTATCCCTCTAGGAGCATGCGCGTAGTGCTTGGTTTTTGATGACTTGTAGATTTTTGCAATAAGTATATGAGTTCTTTGACTAATGTTGAGTCCATGGATTATACGCACTTTTACCTTTCCATCATTGCTAGCCTCTTCGGTACCGTGCATTGCCCTTTCTCACCTTGAGAGTTGGTGCAAACTTCGCCGGTGCATCCAAACCCCGTGATATGATACGCTCTATCACACATAAACCTCCTTATATCTTCCTCAAAACAGCCACCATACCTACCTATTATGGCATTTCCATAGCCATTTCGAGATATATTGCCATGCAACTTTCCACCGTTCTGTTTATCATCATGATCACGCATTACTATTGTCATATTGCCATTGCATGATCATGTAGTTGACATCGTATTTGTGGCAAGGCCACTTTGCATAATTTTTCATACATGTCACTCTTGATTCAGTGCCCATCCCGGTACACCGCCGGAGGCATTCATATAGAGTCATATCTTGTTCTAGTTTTGAGTTGTAATTCATGAGTTGTAAATCAATAAAAGTGTGATGATCATCATTATTAGAGCATTGTCCCCAAAAGGAAAAAAAAGGAAAGGCCAAAAAGAAAAAAGAAGGCCAAAGAAAAAAAAAGAAAGAAAGGCCAAAAAGAAAAAAAAGAAAGGCCCAAAAAAAGAAAAAAGAAAAATAAAATAAAAAGGTGGCAATGTTACTATCTCTTTTCCACACTTGTGCTTCAAAGTAGCACCATGTTCATATAGAGAGTCTCATATGTTGTCACTTTCATATACTAGTGGGAATTTTTCATTATAGAAGTTGGCTTATATATTCCTACGATGGGCTTCCTCAAAATGCCCTAGGTCTTCGTGAGCAAGCAAGTTGGATGCACACCCACTAGTTTTGTTTTGTTGAGCTTTCATACATTTATAGCTCTAGTGCATCCATTGCATGGAAATCCTTACTCCTCATGTTGACATCAATTGATGGGCATCTCCATAGCCCGTTGGTTATCCTCGTCAATGTGAGACTTTCTCATTTTTTGTCTTCTCCACACAATCCCCATTATCATATTCTATTCCACCCATAGTGCTATATCCATGGCTCACGCTCATGTATTGCGTGAAAGTTGAAAAGGTTTGAGATTATTTAAGTACGAAACAATTGCTTGGCTTGTCATCGGGGGTGTGTAATTTGGGAGAATTTTTGTGTGACGAAAATGAACCATAGCCTAACTATATGATTTTTGTAGGGATGAACTTTCTTTAGCCACGCTATTTTGAGAAGACATGATTTCTTTGATTAGTATGCTTGAAGTATTACTATTTCTTATGTCAATATGAACTTTTATTTTGAATCATTTGGATCAGAACACTCATGCCACAATAAAGAAAATTACATTGAGAATTATGCTAGGTAGCATTCCACATCAAAAATTCTATTTTTATCATTTCCCAAATCGAGGACGAGCAGGAATTAAGCTTGGGGATGCTTGATACGTCTCCAACGTATCTATAATTTTTTATTGTTCCATGCTATTATATTACCCGTTTTGGATGTTTAGGGGCTTTACTTTGCACATTTATATCATTTTTGGGACTAACCTACTAACCGGAGGCCCAGCCCGTATTGCTGTTTTTTTGCCTATTTTAGTATTTCGAAGAAAAGGAATATCAAACGGAGTCCAAACGAATGAAACCTTCGGGAGCGTGATTTTTGGAACGAACGTGATCCAAAGGACTTGGAGTGCAAGTCAAGAAGCAGTCGAGGCGGCCACGAGGGTGGAGGGCGCGCCCCCTATCTCGTGGGCCCCTCAGGTGGCCACCAACCTACTTCTTCCTCCTATATATACCCATGTACCCCGAGAACATCAGGGGAGCCAACGAAAAACTATTTCCACCACTGTAACCTTCTGTATCTGCGATATCCCATCTTGGAGCCTTCGCCAGCGCTCCGCCAGAGGGGGAATCGACCACGGAGGGCTTCTACATCAACACCATAGCCTCTCCGATGAGTTGTGAGTAGTTTACCATAGACCTTCGGGTCCATAGTTATTAGCTACATGGCTTCTTCTCTCTTTTTGGATCTCAATACCATGTTCTCCTCAATCTTCTTGGATATCTATTCGATGTAACTCTTTTTGCGGTGTGTTTGTCGAGATCCGATGAATTGTGGGTTTATGATCAAGTTTATCTATGAGAAATATTTGAATCTCCTCTGAATTCTTTTATGTATGATTAAGTTATCTTTGCAAGTGATAGTAGGGGCAGCAAGGCACGTATTGTATTGTTGCCATCGAGGATAAAAAGATGGGGTTTATATCATATTGCATGAGTTTATCCCTCTACATCATGTCATCTTTTTTAATGCGTTTCTCTGTTCTTTATGAACTTAATACTCTAGATGCATGCTGGATAGCGGTCGATGTGTTGAGTAATAGTAGTAGATGTAGGCAGGAGTCGGTCTACTTGTTGCGGACGTGATGCCTATATACATGATCATGCCAAGATAATCTCATAATTATTCACTTTTCTATCAATTGCTTGCCAGTAATTTGTTCACCCACCGTAATACATATGCTATCTTGAGAGAATCCACTAGTGAAACCTATGGCCCCCGGGTCTATCTTCTATCATATAAGCTTTCAATCTACTTTTATTTGCATCTTTACTTTTCCAATCTGTATTATAAAATATCAAAAATATATTTATCTTATCATACTATCTCTATCAGATCTCACTTTCGCAAGTGGCCGTGAAGGGATTAACAACCCCTTTATTGTGTTGGTTGCGAGTTCTTTGTTTGTTTGTGTAGGTGCGTGGGACTTTTGAAGAGCCTCCTACTGGATTGATACCTTGGTTCTCAAAAACTGAGGGAAATACTTACGCTACTATTGCTGCATCACCCTTTCCTCTTCAAGGAAAACCAACGCAAGCTCAAGACGTAGCACTACCTGCCGTTCCAAGTAAATTTGTATGTGCCAAACTATAAACCTTCAAATGAAATTCTGTTTTGTATGCTCGAACAGCTCATGTATCAACTAGGGTTGTCTGTATCTTCCATGCTAGGCGGGTTATTCTCAAGAGGAGTGGACTCCGCTCCTCACTCACGAGAAAATGGCTGGTAACCGGGATGCCCAGTCCCATGCTCAAATCAAATCAAAATAATTGCAAACAAAGCTCCCCCAAGATTGTTGTTAGTTGGAGGCACCCGTTGTTTCGGGCAAGCCATGGATTGATGACTGTTGGTGGTGGGAGAGTATAATCTTTACCATTCTGTTTGGGAACCACCTATAATGTGTGTAGCATGGAAGATATCAAGATCTCTTGGTTGTTATGTTGACAATGAAAGTATACCGCTCAAAATATTATTTATCTCTGTTTCAAAATCGAGCTCTGGCACCTCTACAAATCCCTGCTTCCCTCTGCGAAGGGCCTATCTATTTACTTTTATGTTGAGTCATCATCCTCTTATTAAAAAGCACCAGCTGGAGAGCACCGCTGTCATTTGCATGCATTACTATTAATTTATATTGAGTATGACTATGAGTGGATCTCTCTTACCATGAATTACAATGTTTAGTCAGTCCTTGATCTTCAGAGGTGCTCTGCATTTATGTTTTGCGGTCTCAGAAAGGGCTAGCGAGATACCATCTTGTTATATCATATTATGATTATCTTGAGAAAGTGTTGTCATCCGAGATTTATTATTATTGCTCGTTAGTTGATTATGCCATTGATATGAGTAAACATGAGACCTAAGTGTTATTGTGAATATGGTTAGTTCATAATCTTTGCTGAAAACTTGAATGCTGGCTTTACATATGTCGGAGTAATGGGCCACGGGTAGGCTCACCCGTGTCCCAAGATTTATCAAGACTTTTGGCCAGCTCCGCCTAGCTGGGCCCCAAGCCGAACCCCCACCCTCTGGGGCCGGCTGGCTCAGCGGCCGACTGCCATAGGGCGGGTGACCCAAGACTGCGGCACTCCGAGCGACCGGCTCCTGGCAGCCACCTTCCAAAGAGGGTGACAACGGATAGGCGGCCACCTCACAACTACGGGAGCCCGAGCTCCCATCAAGAGTACAAAGCAAGGCATGGCTATAGTGAAGGACGTCGCCTCCCACGCTCGAGACGGGCATGGCTAAAGTGCTCTGTACAGACGGAGATCTCCGCACGGAAGGGCACTGTGCCATGTCTCCCCTGACGTCGCTCCGGGCAGGCGGAATCATGTTCCCCACGACGGTCTGTCGGTATGGCCTGCCAGAGGCGGGCCCTATCAGGCAGTGACCCCGAGGAAGACGGCGGAAGCTCGACCAGGCGGATTCAAGAGGAGCCGGCCTCCAGCAGGCGGCCGTCCCTTATCCCGAGGCAAGCACGCCATCAAGCTGATAAGACCAGGTGTGGCTACAGTGTCCTCCCACCAGGCGGCGGGACTGTAGCCACGCAAAGGTGACCAAGCTCTCGTCATCAACGACACGACTACAGTAAGCAGCCACCAACCAGGCGGCGGGGCCCACCAGGCGGCGGGCCCCAGCAGTCGGCAGAGAAGCTGGAGGCTGGAGACACTGACAGCCAGGCCTAGCAGCCGGCTAGATTACCATTGTACCCCTAGGGGGTAGGCCTATATAATCCCCCTAGGTCACCCATGCAAAGGGTTGGACCCCATTAGAACTAGCTACCCCCTAGAGCAGGAAGAGAGCTAAGCCTTGCCTCCTCCTGCCTCTAGCATACAGCTCGAGGAGCACCATTGTATCACTTGTGCCTTAGTGATCATGCAGAGACCCCGCAGAGCAGGACTAGGGGTGTTATTTCCTAGGAAAGCCCCGAACCTGGGTAAAGTACGCCGGCGTTCGTGTCTACGCATTATCCCGCTTCCAGACACCGGCGATGTTCTACTTGCTCCCACCATGATAAGCCATCCATTGGCATATGTCGTACCCAACCCTCGACATTTGGCGCCCACCGTGGGGCGATGTGCACCATCTCCCAGAGATCTGCTCTAGACGAGAACCCTGTTCCTTCCTGGCGAGCAAGCCAGCCCAGCACACCTGACGACGTCAGCCTTGACACGCCGCATGGCGCGGAGATCGCCTGCGCGGCGAGTTGTCTCGCTGACCTCGTCGGCGAGATCGACCTCTCCGACGAGCCAGCCTCCGACGCGGGCACAAGCTGCCCCGAGAGCCGCCTCATCAGCCTCCTCGACCAGCTCCATGTCACCAGCGAGCCCGCTGTGGACCTGGAGTCCGTCGGCTCGACCGATCCAATGATCGCCGACTCCGACACGGCATCGCTCGACGCGTTTCCCACCAACGTGGTGGTCTACGATGAGCCGCCTCCTCGCGAGTACAGCGGCGGGAGCACCGTCAGAGAGGTGCTCGTCATTAACAGCGAGGAGCACTCGGACGGGCGTGCTCAAGATTCCCTTGAGGCCACCCTGCGCGACCTCACGGCGCCCATTCCCGAGGGCGCAGATGCTGAGGTGCTGGAGGGACGCCGCCTCCAGCTTATCGAGAGTGCTGGCCGCCTAGCCATCATGCGCCGGCTGTCGGACGCCTATCAGCGCGAGATGGACCGGGCCGTAGGCGGCACACTGGCTCCTGGGGGGCTCGCCGCCTCAGCACAGTTCGGCAGCATAGCGCGACTGTCGCCACCATGTTCGGGGTGGAGCGCCCCGTCTACGCCACGCCTGCAGAGAACATCCGGGCCGCCCAGGCAGTAACGGATGAGCTAAACAAGTACGACGGGACGAACTCCGCCACATGACGAAGCGAGTCCAACAGCTCCTGGACGCGGCTGCCGCGTAGCACGAGGCCGCCCGCCGCGCTGAAGACCCAGCCGGACGAAACAACAAGCCGCCCCCACGCCGAGACCATGGGGCGACCTCCCGGACGCCGACTGGTGGCGCTCGTGGAGGGAAGGGCAATGAGCCGGCTGCTAGCCGCAGTCGGACACGCATCTCCATCGAGCGGGACGAGGAAAGCCGCCCTCGTGCAGCGGAGCGGCGAGGCGACCTGCCGCCTCCCCCGCCTCGTGGAGCGAGATACCCCACTCCGCCTCCTGTCATGCAACCGACACTTGGCGACCGCCTTGGCCGCCGAGAGGGAGTCGGAGAGAATGATGCTCGCCACCGGATCGATCGCCTCAACTGATCCCTGGCACTTGAAGAAGAAGATGCACTGGGCCCGCCCTGCTTCGGCCCCCGAATCCACGATGAGGCCTTCCCCAAAGGGTTCACCCTCCCACGAGACACGCCCAAATACACCTGCTCCGTGAAGCCGGAGGACTGGCTGGTCAACTATTCCACAGCCGTCAGCATAGCAAACGACAACAAGCGCGTTGCCGTGAAGTACGTCCCACTCATGCTTCAAGCCACTGCTCGGACGTGGCTCAACAGCCTGAAGCCCCGCAACATCAATAGCTGGGTTGATTTCACCGAAGTCTTCATCCGCAACTTCACCAGCACTTACAAGCGGGCCCCCAAGCCCCGACAGCTCTCCTTATGCGTCCAAGGGCCCACGGAGTCAACTCGCGACTACCTCACGCGCTGGACCGAGCTGCGTAATTCCTGCGAAGGCGTGCACGAGGTGCAGGCAATCGAGTACTTTACTGCCGGGTGCCGAGAGGGCACCCTCCTCAAGCATCGACTCCTTTGCGACGAGCCCTAGACCCTCGATGAGCTGCTGGTCATCGCCGACAAGCACGCCACGGCCAACTCCTCCATGAAGGCGGAAATCCTGGTTGATGCGTCCGGTAAGGTGGCACCTCAGGCACCTCGGACTCCGGTTGGTGACACCAGTCGGCGGCCGCAACCAGGTGATAACAAGCGAAAGGCCACCCAGCCGGCTTCCACTAGCCGGCAGGTGGCGACGGTCGAGGATCAGCAGCCAGAAGGGCAGCCAGCCCCCAAGCGGGAGAAGGGCGCAAGTCCAATTGGTTGCCCGCCTTCGCTTACGAGCAAACTTTAGATGCACCCTGCAAGTTCCATAGCGATGCGAAGCCCTCCAACCACACCACTCGGAAGTGTCACTGGCTCACTAGAATTGCCAAGGGAGATGGACTTCTACCTCCTCCGCATGCCGGACCGCCGCCTCCTCCGCCCCAGCAGCCGGCGTCCCGACCAATCGGTGCCATCCAAGATGAGTACCCAGAGGAACACGGAGCTTATGTTGTGTTCACCAGCGTGGCCGACGACAGACGTAGCAGACGGCAACAACAACAAGAAGTGCAAGCAGTGGCCTCCAATACCCCAGAGTTCATGCATTGGTACGAAAAGCCTATCAATTGGAGCAGGCCGACCACCCGGAAGTGATGCCTTCCCCTGGTTCGTACGCCCTGGTCCTAGAAGTGACCCTTGCAACGGAGAGACGAGCAGCCCGTTTCTCCAGAGTCTTGATAGATGGCGGCAGCAGCATCAACATCCTGTATCGTGATACGATGGAGAAGTTGGGAATCAAGCAGAAGCAGCTCGTCCCCAGTCGAACTTTATTCCATGGCATAGTCCCTGGCCTTTCCTGCTCACCAATCGGCAAGACCCAGATTGATGTCCTCTTCGGGGACAAGAATCACTTTCGCCGAGAGCCAGTTTGGTTTGAAGTGGTGGACCTTCAGAGCCCCTACCATGCATTGCTAGGCCGGCCTGCTCTAGCCAAATTCATGGCAGTCCCCCACTACGCCTACCTCAAGATGAAGATGCCGAGTACCAAGGGAATCCTGACAGTAGTCGGAGACTACAAGAAGTCGACCGCTTGCACCACAGATAGCAGCCGGCTGGCTGAGTCCCTCGTGATTGCAGCCGAGAAGCAGCTCCTTGACCGAGTGGTGGCGTTGGCAGGCAAGAAGCCGGAAATGCCACCCACACCCCAGGATTCGGAAGCCGAGGGCTCGTTCAAGCCGGCCAAAGAAACAAAGAAAATACCCTTGGACCCAGAGCACCCGGAGAGGCACGCCGTCATAGGCACATGCCTTGACAGCAAATAGGAAGGCGAGCTCGTCGATTTCCTCTGTGAGAATCGGGACATCTTCGCATGGTTCCCCAAAGACATGCCGGGTGTTCCGACGGATTTCGCCGAGCACAGACTACATGTCCGACCTGACGCCAAGCCGGTCAGGCAACCCTTGCGCCGCCTGTCAGAGGAAAAGAGAAGAGTCGTCGGAGAAGAGATAGCCCGACTCCTAGCAGCCGGATTCATCATGGAAGTATTCTTCCCAGAGTGGCTGGCCAACCCAGTCTTAGTATTAAAGAAGAACAAGCAGTGGCGCACGTGCATTGACTACACCAGCCTCAACAAAGCCTGCCCCAAAGATCCCTTTGCTCCGCCGAGGATTGATCAAGTGATAGACTCCACAGCCGGATGCGAGCTGTTGAGTTTCTTGGATGCATACTCAGGTTATCACCAGATAAAGCTGAACCCGGCCGACAGGCTGAAGACCGCCTTCACCACGCCGTTTGGAGCCTTCTGCTACCTGACCATGACGTTCGGCTTGAGAAATGCTGGCGCCATGTTTCAGCGTTGCATGCAAAAGTGCCTCCTCAAGCAACTCAGCAGAAATGCCCATGTATATGTGGATGATGTGGTGGTGAAGACGGAGAAGCGCGGCACTCTGCTAGAGGACCTCAAGGAGACCTTTGAAAACCTGCGCCGATTCCAGATTAAGATCAACCCGGAGAAATGTGTCTTTGGAGTACCAGCCGGCCAGCTTCTTGGTTTCCTGGTCTTAGAGCGCGGCATAGAGTGCAACCCTGTGAAGATCAAGGCAATTGAGATGATGAAGGTGCCCACCCGGCTGTTGGACGTGCAGAAATTCACCGGCTGTCTGGCGTCAGTCAGCCGTTTCATCAGTTGGCTGGGCGAGAAGACCACTTTTTTCGAGTCGAACGACAAGGCGGACGAAGCATTTCTCCAACTCAAGAAGATGTTGTCAGCCCCGCCTGTCCTGGCAGCTTCGACTGAGAAGGATCCCATTCTCCTCTACATTGCAGCCACCAGTCGGGTTGTCAGCATAGTCATGGTAGTAGAGTGCAAGGAGAAGGACAAAGCATTGCCGGTCCAGAGACCTGTGTATTACTTGAGCAAAGTATTGTTCGCCTCCAAGCAAAACTACCCCCACTACCAGAAGATGTGTTACGGCGTGCATTTTGCCGCCAAGAAGCTAAAGCCTCACTTCCAGGAGCACCCCATAACTGTCGTCTGCACAGCCCCGCTTGCTGAGATCATTGGAAGCCGGGATGCCTCAGGCCGAGTGGCCAAATGGGCTATTAGTTTGGCCCCTTACACCATCTATTACCAGCCTCGCACCACCATCAAATCACAAGTGTTGGCCGACTTCCTCGTCGATTGGGCCGAAACCCAATATTTGCCGCCTGCGCCAGACTCCACTCATTGGCGGATGCATTTTGATGGCTCAAAAATGCGCACTGGTCTAGGAGCCTGCATCGTCCTCACGTCTCCCAAAGGCGACAAGCTTAAATACGTACTGCAAGTCCACTTTGCCGCCTCCAACAACGTAGCAGAATATGAGGCACTCATACATGGGCTCCGGCTTGCCAAGGAACTCGGCATTCGCCGGATCCTGTGTTATGGTGACTCCGACTTGGTGGTCCAGCAGTCTTCAGGTGACTGGGACGCCAAGGATGCAAACATGGCGAGGTACCACTTCCTGGTGCAGCAACTCAACGAATACTTTGATGGGTGCGAGTTCCTTCACGTGCCAAGGAATGACAACGAGCAAGCAGATGCCTTGGCACGGATTGGCTCCACCCGACAAGCAATACCGGCCGACGTCACCCTACGCCGCCTTCTGAAGCCGTCTGTCAAGCCGTCTCCTGATTCAGACTCCATCTTTGTGCCCCCCCCCCCGAAGCAGTCGGATCCGACTTGGTGACTTCGGAGGCCGGCACGAGGGTTTTGACAGGCGGCCCGGGGACTGCTACAGCCATGACCGACCCGGGGACTTCGGAGCCCGACCCGGGGACTTCAGAACCCGGCTCGGGGGCTTTGGAGCCCGGCCCGGGGACTTCACCAGTCGGCCCGGGGACTTCTTCAACACAGCAGGCGGAAGCAGCCGCCAGCCCACCGCCTTCCGGCCCAACCGCCCTTGTACAAGTCATAGAGGTTGCAGTCGAAGAAATTGCGGCGCCCTCATGGGCTCAGCCGATCCTCAAGTTCCTGGTGAACAAAGAGCTGCCAACCGATCAAATCTTAGCCCGACAAGTACAGAGGCGAGCTGCAGCTTACACCATAGTCAACAAAGAGCTGGTACAATGGAGCGTCACAGGAGTCTACCAGCGGTGCGTGGAGTCAGACCAAGGCCAAGCAATACTCAGAGATATCCATCAGGGCGAGTGCGGCCACCACGCGGCTTCAAGAGCACTGGTGGCCAAAGCCTTCCGCCACGGTTTCTTCTGGTCGACCGCCCTGGAAGAGGCCAAAGAGCTGGTCAAGAAGTGTCAAGGGTGCCAGCGATTCCGTTCCAAGCCACACCAGCCGGCTTCTGCACTCAAGACCATTCCCATAGCCTGACCCTTTGCCGTGTGGGGATTGGATATGGTGGAACCATTCAAGACGGCCCGCGGTGGCATGACTCACTTGCTAGTTGCGGTGGACAAGTTTACCAAGTGGATAGAGGCAACACCAATCAAGAAGCTGAATAGGCCGACTGCCATGACCTTCATCGCCGACATCACCATGCGGTACGACATCCCACACAGCATCATCACCGACAACGGCACCAACTTCGCCAAGGGAGCCTTGGCTCGTTTCTGTGCAACACAAGGCATTCGCCCGGACTTAGCGTTCGTTGCCCACCCACAGTCAAACGGCCAGGTGGAACGTGCAAACGGCCTCATTTTGTCCGGCCTCAAGCCCCGACTGGTCGAGCCTCTGGAGCGTTCGGCCGGCTGCTGGCTCAACGAGCTACCGGCTGTCCTTTGGAGCCTGCGCACAACTCCAAACAAGTCAATAGGCTTTACGCCCTTCTTCGTCGTCTATGGTGCTGAAGCCGTCATCCCGACAGATATCGAATTTGACTCCCCAAGAGTCACCATGTACACCGAGGCGGACGCCAAGGAAGCACGAGAAGACGGCGTCGACTTGTTGGAGGAAGGGCGGCTATTGGCACTCAGCCGGTCGGGCATCTACCAGCAGAGTCTACGCCGATACTACAACCGCAAGGTGAAGCCAAGGTCCTTCCTGGAGGGAGACCTTGTGCTCCGGCTGATCCAGCGAACAGCCGGACAGCACAAGCTCTCGGCACCTTGGGAAGGCCCTTTTATCATCAGTAAGGTGTTAGGCAACAATGCCTACTATCTGATCGATGCCCAGAAGCCCAGAGCGTGCAAGAGAGATGATTTAGGCAAAGAAACGGAGAGGCCGTGGATCGCAAACCTCCTTCGAAGGTTTTACAGTTGAAAGCAGTATGTATCACGCTACCTTTTGTACTATGTATAAAGACTCCGGGCCCCCCGAGAAGAGCTCGGGGACTGCCCTCTTTTTATCTATATGATAAGTGTCATGCCCATGAGAATGTATAGTCTATTTCTTCCGCGTGGCCCGGGTTCGACCAGTCGGCTTGGAGCCTCGCCGCCTTCTACAATATGCCGCCTCCTGCAGCCGTACAAGTAGTGTGCCGGCACCAAAAGCTTCCTTTGTCAGAAGCCACAGCTCGCAGAGCGACTGCATGGCGGGCAAAGGTTGCAAAGAGGTGCCCCGCACGAAAAACGACTAAGGAGGAAAGCGCATATGGTAGCAAGCGACCTCGCACCTAGCCGTCTGGCTGCTTGGCAGCCAGACGGCCGGCCTCCACCTTACTACCCAAAGCTTCGAATGGCTAAGTCCTGCCCCCCCTCACAAATGGCTAGAGTGCTCAAACCAGCCATGGTCTGCAGAGCGGCCGTCTGGCTGGTGAAAGCAAAGCCAAAGGGTCGGCGGCAAAGGAAAAAACACCAAGGAGAAAAAGGAAAAAAGGTTGGAGGTCGGCACAGCAAGCATAAGCAATGATAGAATATTTTACATGGATAAAGGCCTCTGGCCAGCATTCAAACAGAGTTTGATATACACCCCGAGGGTGGAATTGCGCGAATTTAACAAAATGTTCAGAGCAGCAAACAGAAAGCAGATAAAATCCTAAGGAGCAGCAGAAGGCTCCGACTGGGCGTTGCCGGTTGGGGCGGCAGAGGACTCCGGCTGGGCGGTGCCGGTTGGCGTGGCAGAAGGATCCGGCTGGCCTGTGCTAGATGGCGTGGCCAAGGGCTCCGGCTGAACGCTGGAGTCGGCTGCACCACCTGGCACGGCAGGCGGCTCCGTCTGAGTAGAGGGGTCGCCGGCAGCAGGCGGGGCGTTGGAGTGCTAGAGGACGGAGTCGATGGCATCCGTCGGAGAAATGGGCGGCGGGTCCGCCCCCACTTGAATGCCTCCAGTAGCAGGCGGCGCCTCGGTGTGTGGCTCGTTGCTCGAGGCCCGGTCAGGTTGGGGCTGACCGTCCGCCCCGACCTCCGGCATGTCGACGTCGCTCTCGTCTTCCTCCTTCTCCTCCTCCTCTTCCTCCTCCCCGTCCTCCCCTTCGTCGCTGGAGTCGATGACTTCGGCAGAATCCTCGCTGTCCTCCGGGTTCAGCCCGAGCCACTCGTGCAGAGCTTCGCCGCCTTCCTCGACCACCTCCGGCACAAAGACATTGGTGTCGGTGAAGTCGGCGATCGCCGCCGCCCTATTGACGAGCTCGACTTCCACCGCTGCCAGCTCCTCCTGCGCCTCCAGCCGGAACGTGGCTAACTGGGCTAGATCTAGCCCAGGGTACCACGCCTTGACGAATTCCAAGGCCCGGCACGCTCCTACCCGGGCTGCTGAGCCCTTCCAGGCCTCCAAGCGGCCGGCCGCCACCCCGGCCAGTCGGCAGTCCGACTTGGGGTGCGCGGAGCCAGCAAGCCCGGCCAGAGGGCGGAGACCGCCTGGGCTCCGGCGCGCTGGAGGCAGCGCAGCAGGCGGTGGGCAGGCCAAAGCCGGGCCTGAATGCTGAGGACCTGTTCGCCAAGAGTCCGCGGGGCATCTGCGGCGATCTGCGCACCTTCCGCTCTTCCCTCCTCACGCTGGGCCTCGATCATCTGTATTGCGGCTACGGAATGGCCCGGGAAGAAGTCTGTACGCGCAGAAGAAGAAAAAAAGGACAAGACCATAAGCAGGGGCCGGCTGCTCAAAGCACGAAATCAGGGGAGCAATGCTTACCGTCGACCAGGTCTTCGATGCTGCTGAAGCAGGACGTCACCTGGGCCTCCTTGTCGGCCCAAGCAGAGCGTTCGAGCTCAAACTCGGCAAGGAGGCTGGTCTCCGCCGTCTCCGCCTTCTGCTGGGCTGCCTTGAGGGTTTCTGCTTGTTCGGCAAGTTGGGCGACCAGGCGGTCCCGCTCCTCCGCCAGTTTGCTCCACTCCGCCTCCTTGCCACGAAGGGCGGTTTTGGCTTCACCCAGCTGCTGCTGCAGGGCGGCATTAGCCTCTGAAGAAAGAAAGAGTAGAAGAAGGCACCAGTCAAGCATAAAAGACAAAGGAAAGAAACGATCAAGGAGATTCGGCCCGACTGCTCAGCAGTCGGCCCGAACCTCAGGGACTACAGCCCGCGGGCGTGCCAGCGTGCCCCCGCGGAAAAGAAGTAGCCGACAAGGGAAAAAAAGCAACTGAGGAGATTCGGCCCGACTGCTCGGCAGGCGGCCCGAACCTCGGGGACTACAGCCTGCGGGTGCGCCAGCGCGCCCCCACGAAGCAAGAAGACAGAAACTTACGCCGGCTTTCAGCGAGATGGGCCGTCTGTGCCTCCAACTCCCGAACCTTGGAGTTGTAGGAGGTCGCGTGAAGGTTGTGATAATCCTGCAGAAGAAACATCAAAACGAAATCAGCAATCGACAATTACAAGTTAAAAGTTTCGACCCACTTGCTCAGCAGCCGGCCCGGAACTTGGGGACTACACCCAGTGGGTGCGCTTGCGCGCCCCCACGAAAGAAGCGAAGAAGAACATTCGGAGAAAAAACCAAAAGACGGCTTACCCGGATGGTGGTGCGCGACTCCAAGTAGGCCTCGTTGCAGCGCTTGAGTGCCACTGCCTCCGCCCGGAGCTTGGCCTAGACGTCAAGAGATGCCTCATTCAGGGCGTCAGTTCCGCCCCCGTGTACCCAGCCCACGGGCGCGACACTGTTCGCCTCGGTGTCAAGGGCTGACGAGCTCGAGGCGCCGATCTCCTGCGGCTGCGGCGCCGAGGCCGTCCTCTCCAGATAGCGGCGCGTGGGAATACGAACCGCGGGAACTAGGACCGTTGCCACCGTAGTCCCGACTGGTGGCACCGGCGGCGCCATTGGCTGTTCGTCCCACGGCTCGCTGGCTGGCGGAGGCGGCGGCAGGGGCGGCAACACAAAGACGTCCGGCATGGCTACGTCGCTGCCACCCTGCTCCTGGATCGGGTGATCGCCACCGGCTCCTCCGGCCGTCGCCTCGAAATCAGGCGGAGGCGGCGCAGTATTCAGAGGGGTCACAAGTAGTGGCTCTTGGCGGCGGGCAGCCTCCGCAAGCCGTTCCTTCTCTGCGGCCAGGGCCTCTGCCTACGCCAGCGCCCTCTCGGCAGACGCAGCAGACAAGGCCGCCTGCTCCTGGGCTAGGCGGTAGGCCTCCGCCTCCTCGCGCGCCTCTCGTGCATTCCGCTCTGTCACCTCCCGGAGGTCGGCGGCCGGGTCGATGCACCGGCCGGTCGAAGAGGTCGCTGCCGACCTGAGGACCGAGCCGGCGCCCGACTTCTCAAGGGTCAGCGGGGCCCTGAAATAAGAAGACAAGTCAGAAGATTTTCACGACAGGTTGACGAAAAAACAAGGAGTAAGGGAATGATGCTTACGCTGACACCATAACAGGCACCTTCGGCTGCCTCTGGTACGGGGCCGCCTTGGCCGCGGTCTCTCTCCGTCTGGTCGCCGCGGCCGGGTTCTTGGGCTTCTTAGGAGCGCTGCCGAACAGGGTCGAGCCCTGTTTCCATTTGCGCTTACCGCTTGGGGCGGGCGGCCCAGAAGATGGGCCGGCGCCGGTGGTGGCGGAGCTCCGGGCGGGGCGCGGCTCGTCGTCGTCTTCATCGTCGTCAGGCCAAGCCTCCACGCCGCTGCCTCCCTTGGAGCCGCCTGCTCTGCTACCGCCGTCCGTTCTGCCTCCGCCGCCTGTCGCGTCGTCGACCAGGGCGGCCGCCCCCAAGTCGGGGTCATCCACATCACTCTCCGCCCTGTCCGCCTGGAGGTTATCACCGGGCCCCAGGAGGGCGGCTGTTGTCTCGGACATATAAATCTGCAACCGAGAAGGAATCAAGTCTTGAAGGGCGGCGCCATAAAGAGAAACAAAGCAGAAGAAAGCAGTTCAAAGGACAAAGACAAGAAACTTACCGCAGGAGGCGGGTTGTGGCGAGAGTACGGCCGCTTCCTGTACCGCCATTCCTTCTCCGACATCTTGAGGTCGGAGATCTCGTTCACCATCCGCGAGACTTCAGTAGGCAGCATTCCCTTTGTGCACAGCCGGCACGGATCGCGGTGTCCGCCCATCCGGAAGATCGGATGAGGGCGGCTCTAGAGCGGGAGGACCCGGCGCTCCACGAAGGCGATGAGGAGGTCGGAGGCCACGAGGCCCTCCGACTCCTGGAGCACTCGGAGTCGGCCGATGGAGGCCGCCGCCTCCGCCGACACCGGCTTCGGCTTGTACTTCCAGGAGACGGGGGCTCCGGTGGGAGGGCCGGCCTCGTAGGCCGGCAGGTTGAGGAAGTCGGCAGCAGGGTCCACATTCTCAACGTAGAAGTAGGACTGCTGCCACATCTTCACCGACTGCGCCAGCTTGATGACGGGGAAGGCGTTTCGCTGCGCCGGCCGATGCACGGTGACGAAGCCCCCGCACTCGGCCGCCGTCTCCTTGGCGGAGGTGCCGAGCTTTCCATAGAAGAATGCTCCCCACAGCTCGATGGTGGGGAGGATGCCGAGGTAGCCCTCGCACGCCGTGACGAAGGCGGAGAGCAGGGTCACGGCGTTGGGTGTGAGATGGTGGGGTTGAAGGTTGTAGAAGTTGAGGAAGACGCGGAAGAAGTTGCTCGCCGGGAGGCCGAAGCCCCGCAGGAAATGCGAGCGGAAGACGACCCGCTTGCCTTCTTGCGGCGCCGGCGAGATCTCCGTCTCTGGCGGCACCCGCGCCTTGACGAAGGCCGCGCTGGGCATCCGGCGCGTGTCGCGGAGGAAGGCGATGTGATCCTCGATCACGGTCGACCCATCCCAGTCGCCCATGGCTCCGCCTAGCGGCGTGGAGGGGAGAGATGCGTCGGCGACGAGCGACGATGGCAGCGCTATGGCAGCAGCAGCGGAGGCTGAGAAGAGAAGAAGAAGAGTGGGAGGGGGCGCAAGAACTTTGCCGCACCTCTCCCCCCTCCCTACTTAGCGCCCGGGCTATGTAGCCGAGGGGGCGGGACATGGGGTCGTGGGATTAACTACGCCCACATCCCCACGACCCCCCGTCTCCCGCGCGTTTTGCCCCGTCGTGAACAGTCGTGGGGATGGCAACCGCCTCCTCTAGCGCAGTGAATCTGCCTGGTTGCCGAGGCATGGTAGTGGCGGGCCCGGCCCGGTGTCATGTCCCATCCAGAGCATGGGGTGGCAGGCTTGCTAAGCTGACGTGTGCCGCGTGGCGCGTCCGTGGCGGGCGGCTGTCTGGGAAGCTTAACAGGCACGCCACCTATTTCCCGCCTGGAAGTTCAAAATCAACCATGCAACTCCGCCTGGATGAGGCCGGGTTGAGCAGTCGGCTGGCCGCGAGATGGATCGACATTTTTCCCAAAGCTCGGTGAGGGGGGAAGCCGCTTAGACTTCGCGGCCCCTCGACCATGACGCATCACCGGCTTCGGGGACTACTGTCGGAGTAATGGGCCACGGGTAGGCTCACCTGTGTCCCAAGATTTATCAAGACTTTGGGCCACCTCCGCCTAGCTGGGCCCCAAGCTGAACCCCCGCCCTCTGGGGCCGGCTAGCTCAACGGCCGACTGCCAGAGGGCGGGTGATCCAAGACTGCGGCACTCCGAGCGACCGGCTCCGGACAGGCGGCCACCTCACAACTATGGGCGGCCGAGCTCCCATCAAGAGTACAAGGCAAGGCATGGCTACAGTGAAGCACGTCGCCTCCCACGCTCGAGACGGGTGTGGCTACAGTGCTCCGTACAGATGGAGATCTCCGCACGGCGGGGCACTGTGCCATGTCTCCCCTGACGTCTCTCCGGGCAGGCGGAATCCTGTCCCCCACGACAGTCTGTCGGTACGGCCTGCCAGAGGCGGGCCCTATCAGGCAGTGACCCCGAGGAAGACGGCGGAAGCTCGACCAGGCGGATTCAAGAGGAGCTGGCCTCCAGCAGGCGGTCGTCCCTTATCCCGAGGCAAGCACGCCATCAAGCTAATAAGACCAGGTGTAGCTACAGTGGCCTCCCGCCAGGCGGCGGGACTGTAGCCATGTAAAGGTGACCAAGCTCTCGTCACCAACGACATGGCTACAGTAAGCAGCCACCAACCAATCGCCTGGGCCAGGCGGCGGGCCCCAGCGGTCGGCGGAGAAGCCGGAGGCTGGACACACTGACAGCCGGCCAGCAGCCGGCTAGATTACCATTGTACCCCTGGGGGGTAGGCCTATATAGACCCCCCAGGTCACCCATGCAAAGGGTTGGACCCCATTAGAACTAGCTACCCCCTAGAGCAGGAAGAGAGCTAAGCCTTGCCTCCTCCTGCCTCTAGCATACAGCTCGAGGAGCACCATTGTATCACTTGTGCCTTAGTGATCATGCGAAGACCCCGCAGAGTAGGACTAGGGGTGTTATCTCCTAGGAGAGCCCCGAACCTGGGTAAAGTACGCCGGTGTTCGTGTCTACGCCTTATCCCGCTTCCAGGCACCGGCGACATTCTACTCGCTCCCACCATGATAAGCCATCCATTGGGATATGTCGCACCCAACCCCCGACAACATATTTACAACAACAAGAGCAAATAGAGTTTGTAAAAGTTTTTCTTTATCACTTTCAGTTTATTGACTGAATTGCTTGAGGACAAGCAAAGGTTTAAGCTTGGGGGAGTTGATACGTCTCCACCATATCTACTTTTCCAAACACTTTTGCCCTTGTTTTGGACTCTAACTTGCATGATTTGAATGGAACTAACCCGGACTGACGCTGTTTTCAGCAGAACTGCCATGGTGTTATTTTTGTGCAGAAATAAAAGTTCTCGGAATGACCTGAAAATCCATGGAGCAACTTTTTGGAATTAATAAAAAATATTGGCAAAAGAATCAAGGCCATGGGGCCCACACCCTGTCCACGAGGGTGGGGGCGCCTACCTTCCCTGAGCGCGCCCCCTGCCTCGTGGGCCCCCTGGAGCTCCACCGACCTCAACTCCAACTCCATATATTCATGTTCGGGGAGAAAAAAATCAGAGAGAAGGATTCATTGCGTTTTACGATATGGAGCCGCCGCCAAGCTCTAAACTCTCTTGGGAGGGCTGATCTGGAGTCCGTTCGGGGCTCCGGAGAGGGGAATCCGTTGTTGTCGTCAGCATCAACCTTCCTCCATCACCAATTTCATGATGCTCACCGCCGTGCATGAGTAATTCCATCATAGGCTTGCTGAACGGTGATGGATTGGATGAGATTTACCATGTAATCGAGTTAGTTTTGTTAGGGTTTGATCCCTAGTATCCATTATGTTCTGAGATTGTGGTTGCTATGACTTTGCTATGCTTAATGCTTGTCACTAGGGCCCAAGTGCCATGATTTTAGATCTGAACCTATTATGTTTTCATAAATATATGTGAGTTCTCGATTCTATCTTCCAAGTCTATAGTCAACAACCCCGAAGTGACAACAATCGGGACCACTCTCGGTGATGACCGTAGTTTGAGGAGTTCATGTATTCACTAAGTGTTAATGCTTTGGTCCGGTACTCTATTAAAAGGAGGCCTTAATATCCCTTAGTTTCCAATAGGACCCCGCTGCCACGGGAGGGTATGACAAAAGATGTCATACAAGTTTTTTTCCATAAGCACGTATGACTATATTCAGAATACATGCCTACATTACATTGATAAACTGGAGCTAGTTCTGTGTCACCCTATGTTATAACTATTGCATGAGGAATCGCATCCGACATAATTATCCATCACTGATCCAATGCCTACGAGCTTTTCACATATTGCTCTTTGCTTAGTTACTTTACCGTTGCCACTGTTACAATTACTACAAAATTGCTACTGTTACTTTTGCCATTGTTACCGTTACTTCCATACTACTTTGCTACTAAATACCTTACTGTAGATATTAAGTTATCCAGGTGTGGTTGAATTAACAACTCAACTGCTAACACTTGAGAATATTCTTTGGCTCCCCTTGTGTCGAATCAATAAATTTGGATTGAATACTCTACCCTCGAAAACTGTTGTGATCCCCTATACTTGTGGGTTATCATTAACGCGCGTGAAAAGCCAATACAATGGTATCTAGATATGAAGTCTGTCATTAGAACATGCTTTTGTTGAAGTATGTTAGATAGCGATGGATATTGCTTGGGTAATAGGTTATCACCAAACTGAGACTCTTCCTACAAATGTATATTGGTACCATTACCCACCATGAATCGCCACATGGTGCGTAAGCCATCTTCGACTCTAATGAGCCCCTTGGAGGAGGGTGCGCCAGTGGGTCTTAATTATGTTGACCTATGACATATGTTTAGAATGGAGGTATTTATTGTTAGCAACTCTTGCCACAATGTATGCCTAATTAACAACTTAAATAACTACTTAGTATGTGTTTGTTTTTAATTTTGTGGTTCTCTATATCTACCCCGCCTTGAAAGTATCTATAGATGACACTACATTTAGTGAGATGTTTTTTCTTTGTTTATGCTCATCACTTCACTAAAACAATATGGATCTGTAATAGTCCACTATTTTTCGGATAGACACCTCAACGGAAGACAAGGCAAGCAAGCGAGTATTGCATGACTGAAACAAGTCACCCTCCATATGATAGAAAAATGCCTTTCCAATGGTTAAGTTTTTTTCTCTCCAAGTGTTTTTCTACACCCTTCCATTCTTTGTTTAGAAGCGTTCGGTAATGAATGGGGATAACAATGTAGCAAAAAAGAAAAGAGCTATCCTCGCCACCAAAAGGCTTTAAAACTAGTCTTAGATCTCTTTTGTTTGGCCAAAAAATAATATTACGCATTTATGAAAATGTATTTTAGGCCAAGAACTGCTGAAATCTACACTGTACATGATAAGAGCTTCACATTGACAACTTTTCCATGTAATTTGCCATAAATATGATGTGTTTATTAGCATATTGTAGTATAGGCACATCTCATCCACGAGATGTGTGATCAAATCTACCTACCTGACAATCCCTTAGCATGTGTTATGGGGATAGCCGACATTTCGACAGCAATATTATAAAACAGGTGGGAACAGCTAGTCCCTTACCACACACCCTTCCACTTTGGAGTAATGACCAATGTAGTCATTAACCTTTATGCCAACACTCCCTTGTTGGACAAACAAGCAATCCAGTCACACCATTTTGGTCTAAAATCTTTCATGCACAACATTTGTTGGCGGAAGACTAACTTTGTTGTAGACCTTCTCAACATTAACTTTCAAGATAGCCTCATCGTGTTTCTTCGAGGCATGAGTGTACTTTGACAAAGTCTAATGAAATTATGGGCTACGACAGTAACATAATTTGTACCAATCTTGGAACATTTTAAAGACATTTAGAAGACATAGCAGGCGATATTGTTGAATTTTTATGGCATCCTCCTTTTTTGTCAGCAAATTAATGACACCAAACTTAAGCCCAAACTAGGGCAAAGCCAATGAGCATGGCCATCAAGTTAAATTTAGTGACCTCCCAATAATTTTGTTGGGAACCCATAAGGCCCATAGCTAGCTTTGTCTCTATTGAAAACGACCTCTTTCACCTCACTTGTAATGAGCTGGGCAATTGCCATATCATGTTCTCATCCGGGGAATGGCTGCAGAATATGAGTCATATCAGATTCATCCATTGAGAAAATTGGGTACCGGTTCTCCAAGCAATTGCTCGTAGAAGTTAATGATTTATACCTTGAGTTGTGCATCACCAATAGTCGTATGATCATCCCTCTTCAGTTAGAAGATTTTGTGCTTATGATGTTTCCCATTGGACAAAAGGTGGACATATTTTTTATTATTGTCCACTTCATGAATATGTTTTAGTTACTTCAGCATGTTGGAACCATTTCGTTTCTTCCACGTGCATAAGGAAATTAGTTTCATTGGCCTCACTCTTTGAAGCCCTTTCATCTGTCGGGGGGGGGGGGGGGCTTGCTCAACTTTAATATTGAGAGCTCATTAATAGACGGAAGTACTTTTTTATATGCTCCACTCACATTTCTTGCTCATGCTCACCCGAATTAGCTCTCTGCTGGCATCCCCAGTGGGCCTTGTCACAGCCGTGCAAGGGCGATGAGCATCGAGTGGGAGCCTAACCGCCGCATCTTCAACGACCATGACCGCAACACACTTGGTGATCCTGGATGAAATCAAGTGGACATTGCTCTACTAAGAGGCAAACATAACTACGACCATCTTGCAAACATATTCGAGATTGAGCTACGCGGGAAATATTGAAAGCCGCAAACATAACTCAGCAGAAAGCTAGGCGCGGATGGGCATGAAAAGGCAAACATTGAATTCGTCTCGGCTTGATATTTCCTTATCAAAATTACCCCTTTACACAGGTAGCATATAAATATCATCATCTTAAGTGGAACATTGAGCTTCCAAATGATTTTTCTATGGAAGTTATAATTGTCATTTAGTATCATGCACATATGCAGAGATTTGATAGAAATAGTTTCTGATGCATGATGCTTCCAAATAAATGCATCCTTGTTGTGTGCTTGGTTGAACTTGCACCAAATGAAACCATATTGTCTATTTATTGATGGTTAATGCTCGTGAAAAGCCAATACAATGGTATCTAGATATGAAGTCTGTCATTAACATGCTTTTGTTGAAGTATGTTAGATAGCGATGGATATTGCTTGGGTAATATGTTATCACCAAACTGAGACTCTTCCTACAAATGTATATTGCTACCATTACCCACCATGAATCGCCACATGGTGCGAAAGTCATCTTTGACTCCAATGAGCCCCTTCGAGGAGGGTGCACCAGTGGGTCTTAATTATGTTGACCAACGACATATGTTTAGAATGGAGGTATTTATTGTTAGCAACTCTTACGACAATGTATGCCTAATTAACAACTTAAATAACTACTTAGTATGCATTTGTTTTAATTTTTGTGGTTCTCTATATCTACCCCACCTTGAAAGTATCTATAGATGACACTACATTTAGTGAGATGGTTTTTCTTTGTTTATGCTCATAACTTCACTAAAAAAATGGATCTGTAATAGTCCACTATTTTTCGGATAGACACCTCAACGGAAGACAAGGCAAGCAAGCGAGTATTGCATGACTGAAACAAGTCACCCTCCATATGATAGAAAAATGCCTTTCCAATGGTTAAGTTTTTTTTCTCCAAGTGTTTTTCTACACCCTTCCATTCTTTGTTTAGAAGCGTTCGGTAATGAATGGGGATACCAATGTAGCAAAAAAGAAAAGAGCTATCCTCGCCACCAAAAGGCTTTAAAACTAGTCTTAGATCTCTTTAGTTTGGCCAAAAAAATAATATTACGCATTTATGAAAATGTATTTTAGGCCAAGAACTGCTGAAATCTACACTACATGATAAGAGCTTCACATTGACAACTTTTCCATGTAATTTGCCATAAATATGATGTGTTTATTAGCATATTGTAGTATAGACACATCTCATCCACGAGATGTGTGATCAAATCTACCTACCTGACAATCCCAAACTAGGGCAGAGCCAATGAGCATGGCCATCAAGTTAAATTTAGTGACCTCCCAATAATTTTGTTGGGAACCCATAAGGTCCCATAGGTAGCTTTGTCTCTATTGAAAATGACCTCTTTCACCTCACTTGTAATGAGCTGGGCAATTGCCATATCATGTTCTCATCCAGGGAATGGCTGCAGAATATGAGCCGTATCAGATTCATCCATTGAGAAAATTGGGTACCCGTTCTCCAAGCAATTGTTCGTAGAAGTTAATGATTTATACCTTGAGTTGTGCATCACCAATAGTCGTACGATCATCCCTCTTGAGTTAGAAGATTTTGTGCTTATGATGTTTCCCATTGGACAAAAGGTGGACATATTTTGTATTATTGCCACTTCATGAATATGTTTTAATTACTTCAGCATGTTGGAACCATTTCGTTTCTTCCACGTGCATAAGGAAATTAGTTTCATTGCCTCACTCTTTGAAGCCCTTTCGTCTGTCATCGGGGGGGGGGGGGCTTGCTCAACTTTAATACCGAGAGCTCATTAATAGACGAAAGTACTTTTTTATATGCTCCACTCATATTTCTTGCTCATCCTCACCCGAATTAGCTCTCTGATGGCATCCCCAGTGGGCCTTGTCACAACCGTGCAAGGGCGATGAGCATCGAGTGGGAGCCTAATGATGACCCGCAAGTATACGGGATAGTTGTAGCCTCTTTCGATAAGTAAGAGTGTCGAACCCAACGAGGAGCTAAAGGTAGAACAAATACTCTCTCAAGTCCTATCGGCCACTGATACGACTCTACGCACGCTTGACGTTCGCTTTACCTAGAACAAGTATGAAACTAGAAGTACTTTGTAGGTGTGACAGGATAGGCTTGCAAGATAATAAAGAACACGTAAATAAAAAGTAGGGGCTGTTTAGATAAAGATGCAATAAAGTAAATATAGCGAGTGTGGAAAAGTGGTGGTAGGAGTTGTGAAAGTGCCCCTAAGCAATTGACTACGTTACTAGACCGGTAATCACTATTGCAATGGAGGTAAAACCCTACTTCCTCTAAGTTCGGGACCCGGGTCATGTCTTCCTTTGAGCAGGTGTTCGGCTCAAGGAGTTCGGTGATCCGGACATAATTCGTCCTCAAAGTTGTGGGGCAATCCGTGTGTGGTTCCTCCACTACCGCTATCTCATGGGTGGCGAGCGGGGATCTGATGTCCCTTTGGTCGGGTTTAAGCCCGATCCGGTCATAGTCTGTAGCGACTCCCAAAGCGGCGATGCGATCCAAGAGCTCATTAAGGGAGGAGATCTCCATCGGATCCATCTGTTTGGCGAGTTCCGAACTGACGCGAAGGTTATGCTTGATGACCCGAGAGGCCATCGTCGGCGCAACCGCCGATGGGGCAGCCATGATAAAGCCGCCAAGTCGGAGAGTTTGGCCTACAACCAGAGCTCCCACCGAGGTAATGTTGTCCTTGACAACGAGACGAGTCATCGAGCCTTGCGGCGACGACACAGAGGAACTCTCAATGAAAGCACCCGGACAAAATGGGCTATCGAGCTCCTTCCGTACAACTTACAGCAAACACACTTGGTGATCCTGGATGAAATCAAGCGGACATTACTCTACTTTAGTTTCTTTCTTTCCATGTTTTTTTGTTTTCTTTTTCTGTAAGTTGTACCATTTTTTCAATGTTAGAACCATTTCCATTATCATCGAAAAATTAGTTCACCTTTTTTAGAGAAGAATGTAGTTCCATAAAGGATTTAAAATAAGAAATGACGAAGCAATGTAAAGTAAGCTAGCATCGGGCCAGTTGAAGGTATTTTTTTAGGATCCCACAAAGCTTTATTAAGGCGTCTGAATGTTTACAGGAATGAACGCAAGGTTGTCGGGCTGGCCCAACCACACATGGCGACCAAACCCTACGGAAAAAGCAAACTTTGCGAGATTATGACCTCGAAATTTGAGGTTCTATACCGTGTTCCTTGGTGTTCCTTGGCATTGTCATAAAATCAATGTGGGCCTTGTTTGGGCATTTCCTATTTGTTGCTCGCCGCGGCAAACTTTTGATGTATCGCACAGAGCTAAGCAAGCTAGTGAATGTACCCGGCCGACCCATTTTGTAGGTTGTGGTACCTTGTTTATGGAACATTTATTTATACTTTTAATTTGCCTTATTTTTATTTCCTCTTCCCTTTTTTCAAAAAAATCAAAAAATGTTTGAAAATTTAAAAAATATTCAGTATTTTTTTAAAAATATCCGTGTTTAGTTTTTCTCACAATTTCAAAATATGTTGCTGAAATGCTTAAAAAAGTTCACAAATTTTGAAAACATTCCCAACTTTTAAATAAAATCCGCGATTTTTAATAAATGAGCCTTCTAGGAATGAATAAGATTTAATTTCCCCCTAATAATCAAAATAAGAAAACCCAAAAACTAGAGGAAAAAATGAAGAAACTAGAGCTGGCGCTTCCTCTTTATGGTATGTTGCTACATGGGCCGACCCACCTGAGCGATTGGCCACCTTTTTGAAGCTCTTTGTTGGGGCCGCACAAGGGCAATTCCTTTGACACGCGCGAACGTGATGCCTTCGCTGAAGCGAAGCGAACCGAGCGACCGACACGGGCCGGCCTACTAGAAGTGAGGAACCAGTCTTGTTTGAGTTTTTTTGGTCTTCGTCATTATTTTTGTTCTATTTCTGTTTTTTATTTTTTTACTCTAATTTCTTTCCTTTTCTGTTTTCCAATAAATTAAAAATTTTGAAAAAATGTTCAGAATTTTCAATTCGTTTGACTTTTAAAAAGTTTTTGAATATCCAAATTTTGTTCATGTTTTCAAAAAAAATTCATGTTTCAAAAAAGTGCAGAATTCCATTTTTGTTCACCATATTGAAGAAAAATGTTCACCGTACACCATTGAAAAAAAGTTCACAGTATATAAGAAAAATGTTCATCGTGTATAGAAATTTTGTTCAGCGTGCATTTGAAAAACAAATCATCATATATTTTTGTATAAATGTTCAGTGTGTATTTGAATAATGTTCATGTTATACTAAGAAAATGTCCAGTGCGCATTTTAACTTCAATTTTTTTAAAAATTTGTTCACATTCAAAACAAACTTTTCAGATTTTCGAAATTTGTCAAAAATATATATTTTCTTTTTTTACGATTTCCAAACGTTGTTCGGATTTTAAAGAAATCTTGTTCACATTTTCCCCAAGAAATGTTGGAAAAGTTGAAACCCCCCGGATCTCCCACTTTTAGTTGTTACTTTAAGCATAGCCCTGCATTTCAGCTGTGCTTAGTCCCTAGCTCGGCTGGCTAGTGTCGCTACTAAGCACCGCGATGTTGGGAACAACATCATTTATTCGATTCACTCGGCGCCTGCGAATTGGGCCGATCCATTTTCGCACCACCTTTAGCAAAAGCTACTCATTTCACGAGGTCTGGTGGCAACGTTAGGTTTTGAAGGTGGTTTTGCTGTTGCTAGTAGCAGAAGGAGTGGAGGCATTGGATTGTTCTGGAGGCATGTTCTGAATCTGCGGGTGAAGAATTACTCACGGTACCATATTGATGCATGGGTGGCAGAGGAAGGGAAGGAAGATTGGAGGCTTACGTGTTTCTATGGGGAGGCCAACAGGAGCCTCAGGCAGAACACATGGGACACAATGACACGACTAAGAAGTGAATCAACGCTTCCATGGGTATGCATTGGTGACTTTAATGAAGTTCTAAGGCGAGAGGAGCAGATGGGTCCTAATGAAAGAGATGTCTCACAAATGACAGGGTTCAGGGAGGCAGTTGATCTATGTGGTCTGAATGATCTGGGATACATCGGCCTGGACTGGACCTTTGAAAAGAGAGTTGTTGGAGGGAATTTCTGTAGAGTGCGGCTGGACAGGGCGCTGGCCACGGCGGGGTGGAGCGCTAGATTCCCTTTTGCGACACTCCGACACTTGGTTGCTGCTAAGTTTGACCACTCCCCTATTGTTTTGATTAACGAGCAGGCACCAGAGAATAGAAGGATTGGTGTGCGGAAGCTCTTCCGCTATGAGAAAATGTGGGAACAACATGCTAAGTTTTCCCCCCTACTAGAGGAGGCATGGAGGGCAAACGGGGCGTGCGGAATAGCGGGAGGATTCAGTGAAAAACTAGGTAATATGGCGAAAGCACTAGCTGACTGGGGAGTGCGAGAGTTTGGCCATGTCCGAAATAAGTTGAGAAGCTTAAAATCTGAACTTCTCGGAATGAGATCAGTGGAGGGGCGGGTTGGTCCATCAGAACAGGAGAGAAGGATTGAGGAGCAAATAGTGGAGCTGAACTTGAGAGAAGAAATCATGTGGCGCCAAAGATCACGAATCCAATGGCTTGCTGAAGGTGACGGTAATACAAAATTCTTCCATCAGAAGGCCACAAATAGAAGAAGAAAGAACTGCATCTCGCAACTGTTGAGAGATGACGGTACACTGCGTACTGATGAAATGGAGATTGGCTCCATGGCCACGGACTTCTACAAAAATCTGTACGATTCAGAACCTACTGTGGGGATGGAGGAGGTTCTTTCTCACATCCCCAGGAAAGTTGATGATGAGATGAACCGAATGCTTAATGCTGAGTACACAGAGAAGGAAGTAAAAGAGGCACTTTTTCAGATGTATCCTACAAAGGCTCCGGGTCCGGATGGGTTCCCTGCTCACTTTTTCCAGCGCAACTGGGGACTTTGTGGTGATGAAGTTTCCAGGGTGGTGTTGCGGGTTTTGAATGGGGAAGAGTCTCCGGAGGTTATCAGCAGGACGTTCATCGTTTTGATTCCTAAGGTAGTGAATCCAACCTCTCTCACACAATTTTGGCCTATTAGTTTGTGCAATGTGATCTACAAGATCATCTCAAAAGTGCATTCTAACCGGTTGAAACGAGTCTTACCGGATATTATTTCTCATGAGCAATCCGCTTTCGTACCTGGGAGGCTGATAACAGATAACATTATTGCCGCATATGAATGCTTGCACTTTATGAAGAGGTCAAGAAGTAAGAAGAATGCCTTTTGCGCACTAAAACTTGATATGATGAAGGCTTATGACCGTGTTGAATGGTCCTACCTTAAGGCTGTGATGCTAAAGATGGGGTTTAACCAAGGCTGGGTGCAGAAAATCATGGACTATGTTTCCACAGTCTCATTTTCAGTTCTTGTGAATGGGGTGAAAATGGAGGAGTTTAGACCCACCAGAGGCATACGACAAGGAGATCCAATCTCTCCGTATTTATTTCTCTTAGCTGTGGAAGGCTGTCGGTGTCAAAACCGGTGGATCTCGGGTAGGGGGTCCCGAACTGTGCGTCTAGGCGGATGGTAACAGGAGACAAGGGACACGATGTTTTTACCCAGGTTCGGGCCCTCTCGATGGAGGTAAAACCCTACTCCTGCTTGATTGATATTGATGATATGGGTAGTACAAGAGTGGATCTACCACGAGATCAAGGAGGCTAAACCCTAGAAGCTAGCCTATGGTATGATTGTTGTAATGGTTGTGTGTCCTATGGACTAAAACCCTCCGGTTTATATAGACACCGAAGAGGGCTAGGGTTACACAGAGTCGGTTACAATGGTAGGAGATCTACATATCCGTATCGCCAAGCTTGCCTTCCACGCCAAGGAAAGTCCCATCCGGACACGGGACGAAGTCTTCAATCTTGTATCTTCATAGTCTTGGAGTCCGGCTGACGATGATAGTCCGGCTGTCCGGACACCCCCTAGTCCAGGACTCCCTCAGTAGCCCCCGAACCAGGCTTCAATGACGATAAGTCCAGCGCGTATATAGTCTTCGGCGTTGCAAGGCGGGTTCTCCTTTAAGTTCCATGTACCTGCCGAATAGTGTCCGGCTCTTTTGTAAACGTTGCGCTCCTTGGCTTCCACGCCCAATAATGGCCTTCTTCCACGCGTCGCACGAATGCGAAAAGCCAGGGTATCTTTTATGTTTTACCCCCTAGCTGCGCAAATAACCTGCCTATAAGAGAGGCAAGAATCCAGATCCAAATCACACCATCTTCCTTCCGCGAGTACTCATCGGAGCGCTTCTGACCAAAAATCCATTCCATCATGGACCGTCGACGCGGCTCCTCTTCTCGCGCTCCCAGCCCTCTGCCAGGAGATTGGAGGAGATGTTCTGTCCCGCACAACGAGCTGGTGACGCTCCAAGCGGAGGGATATCTTCCTCCGGCCTTCATGGTCCCGGTTCGAGCCGGGCTGGCCACCTACAAAGGTGGGAAGCAAGCGGAGGCCACCCCTAGCCCCAACAAAGGGGAGCGGGTATGCTTCGTCCCCTACCTGATAAGGGGGCTTGGATTTCCTGTACATCCGTTCCTCCGCGGGCTTCTGGAGTTCTACGGACTCCAGCTCCATCACCTCACGCCCGCCTCGATTCTGCATATTGCGGGCTTCGTAGCTCTTTGCGAGCTATTCCTGGGCATCGAGCCCCATTTCGCGCTGTGGAAGAGGTTATTCTGCCTCGTACCCCGCTCTCACGAGGGGTCCATATATCAAGTGGGCGGTGCCAAAATATGGCGCATCGCCGGGACCGGATATCCATCCGGAACCCCTAAGAAGGCGTCTGAAGACTGGCCTTCAGAATGGTTTTACGTAGAAGACGCTCCGCTGCCGGACCCTGTTCGGATCGGCCTCCCAGAGTTCAGCAATGCTCCTCTGAAGAAACGCCTGAGTTGGCGCCCGCGGAGCCCCCAGCTGGAGGAAGACAAGAGCATCCATTATTTGATGGGCCGGATAAGGTTACTGGCCCATTCCGGACTGACCATGATTGGAGTCATGGCCACGTGCATTATGCGGGGAGTGCAGCCGCTGCAATACAGGGGCCACCCCATGTGGGATTTCAACGGAGAGAATGATGCCACTCGTCATGGCCGCCAAGGGCCAGGGTCGGCCGAAGATCTGGTGAAGATTCTGTCCGGCCTGTACAAGGGGGAGAAGGAGGACTTTCTCCAGACGAGCCCATTGAATGGGTTCTCCATGAACAACCCTCGAAGCTGGGTAAGCGGATGTTCATTTATCCGACCCACGCTTTCAAAGTTAAGTACCTTACTTTATGGTTTTGACGCAGGATCTGCGCCGGACTGTGGAGAGCATACATAGCCCGGCTCCACAACCCGAGGATCCGGAAAGATCCCTTGATCCGGCCTCCGAAGAGGATCCGGACATAAAGGTGGAGCTAATCGACGGGGTGTTCCATCAACTTAGCATGGACAATGCTCTAGTCGCCATTACGGCTGACTACCCCGGCCTATCTCCGGCTCCCCAGGTGATTGTGACCGAAGTCCCGACACCATTATTTCGTCCTCGCGTATTTCTGACCACCGTATACAATGGTGTCTCGCAGGAGGTACCTTCAAGGCAGGAAGCCGAACCCGCGGCGGCTGGCCAACAAGGGTCAGTCCGGCCCAGCAGGCGAAAGAGGAGTGCGGCGCGGATCGAAACGTCGCCGCAACGGTATAGCTCGCGGTTGTTATTTAGGACAAAGTTCCTAGGAAGTGTTTGAATGCTCATGACCTTTGCAGGAGAAAGAGTGCCCGCCGGACTGTGGGCGTAGAGGTTGCCAACCAAGCCTCTGCCAGCCAGGCTCCAACACCTGGTCTGGAGGGGGAGGCGAGCGCAAGGCGCGAGCCGGATACTCCTCCAACGGAGGATGCCGACAGACTGTCCGCCACCAGGTCTGAGGTGGAGAGCGCCATGAATCATAGGCGCCGCCGGACAGTTTTTCGTGACGCGTGCTTCTCCCCTGAGGCGTTGAATGCCTTTAACGCGGGGGACGCGCACCTCTGTGCTCCTCAAGATGGTTTGACCAGAGCCACGGAGCAGTATGTAAAGGACATACGGGTAAGAGATTTTAATAGTTGTATATGCCAGTAGCCCCCGAAACTTAAAGTAGTTAGAGTAACTGATTTAAGGATCATTTGATGTGCAGGATCTTACAGAGAAGAATACCCAGTTGTCCCAGGAGCTAGAAGAGTGCAAGGCCCAACTCGAGGCCGCACTAGCTGCCGTAGGAGGAAACACAGAGACGCCTCCTGGTAACACATTATTTCAAAAAGATAATCGGTGTGCGGCGTGCGTGTAAGTCTGACAATGACATTGCAGGTGTTGCCGGACTAGATCCGGACAAGCAAGACCTATTGCGCCAGCTGAAGGCCGGCGAGGGGGTGCTGACGAAGGTGCAGCAGGAAAGGAACAAACACCAAGATGCCCACGCCCAGCTTGGAGAAGAGCTGAAAGGTGTTCGGGCCAAGCTGTCTGGCTCCGTGAAGGAGAATCAGTGGCTTCGTCGCGGCATCTATAGTAAGTGCTTGAGCGAGCTCCTTTGAAAAGAAGAGTTCGGCGAGGAAGTCAATTAACAAAAATATGTCTGTAGGTGTGCTCACAGGTTGTCCTGCGGAGGAGATGCCCGTATCAACGGGTGATCAACTTCCCGAGCTAGTGCAACTGCTCGAACGAGTTCGGCAGGCGATGAGCGGCGTCGTCCAGGCTTTATGGCCGTCCCTCTCCCTACCCGAGGGCCTTGGAGAGCTTGCGGAGAAGCTTCAGGGAGCGCGGCAGCGCTTCCGCTTATGGAAGATTTCGGCCTGCCGCCAAGGTGCCAGGGAGGCCTGGGCCATGGTGAAGACGCGGTACAAGAAGGCGGATCCCAACCACATGGCCGAGGTCGGACCTGTGGGGCCCGACGGGAAGGAGATCCCTGTGAGTTTAGTGTACGGCCAAGTAGAGTTGGCCGCTAAATATTCCCAATGGGACTGTAAATTAGACAGCCTGTTAGACGGGATTGAGGAAGAATACAGTCAGTCGATTTGACAATGTATTTTAAAATGACATGTAAAATGCCTTCTAGCCGGATTGTAGATCGTTTGTCTTTGCCGACCTTTTCGCTTCAACCTCGGGACCCTAGAGTCCGGAGTGTGTCCGAATACCTTCTCGGTTAAGAAACAACCGGGGCATGCATGGAGACCAGGCGTAGGGGTCATTAGTGCTTTATCAGACAAGTGCCCAACTAGTTATGTTATATTACATGGTTAGTAAGAAACATCTTCCAGGGAGAATAGTTCCGTTAAGGGTTCCTTTCCCTGGGAGGCATGCCCTAAAGTGCATGTCCGGACTGCGAAAAGAGCAGTAAAACATCTGGGGGCAGATAAATAAATAGGTAAAAAATCATCTTTCAAGTCACCGACCGAATATTCCCTTAAGAACGCTAGCTTTCGGCTTCACCCAGTCTGAGGTACACATCCGGCTGACCCGGCAGTAACAATCGCAGAGGTGCTCCCTTTACCTCCTAGCCGAACAATCGGGAACGTAGGGGTAAGCACAGGAGCCAGGCAACCCAGCTTGGCCAAAACTTAAGTCATATCGATGCATATAATGGTGAATAAAAGGTACATGTGGAAGTTTGACACATGTGCTGGGCATGAAGCCCTTATAAGTAAGCTTCTGGTAAAGAAGCCCCCAGGTATAATGAGTGCGGATAGCACATCAAGTGTGTGCGAACAATGCGCAAGTAGGCCTTTAAGGGCTTTTATGAAAAGGGGTGAGAGAAAAAAGAGAAACAAAAGACAGCTGAAGTGTAAAAATTTGGACGGGGGAAGGAGACGAACTCTTAGTCCGGCGCTAGGCGTAGAATCTTCGGAGGCGGGCTGCGTTCCATGGGTTCGGCTCGAGTCGGTTGTCCGACGCATTTCGCAGACGGTACGCTCCGCCGGTCAGGACTTGATCGATAATGAAGGGGCCTTCCCATTTGGGCTTGAGCTTGTCCTTTTTCTTGTCCGGCAGGCGTAGAACTAGTTCGCCAACATTGTAAGTCTTAGCCCGTACTTCTCTGCTTTGATATCTTCGAGCCTGCTGCTGATAGAATGCGGAACGAGCCTTGGCGACGTCGCGTTCTTCCTCCAATGCGTCCAAGCTGTCCTGCCGATCCAGCTCGGCTTCTCTTTCTTCGTACATGCGCACTCGAGGTGAGTCATGAATGATGTCGCAGGGCAAAACTGCCTCTGCGCCGTATACCATAAAAAATGGTGTGAATCCGGTAGTACGGTTGGGCGTTGTCCGCAGCCCCCAGAGTACGGAGTCGAGCTCCTCTACCCAGTGCGTGTCAGATTTCGTAAGGGACCGCACTAGTCTGGGTTTGATGCCGCTCATTATTAGACCATTTGCTCGTTCCACTTGACCGTTGGTTTGAGGATGATAGACTGAAGCGTAATCGAGCTTAATGCCCATATTTTTGCACCATAATTTAACCTCGTCGGCCGTGAAGTTCGTGCCGTTATCGGTAATGATGCTATGGGGGACACCATAACGGTGTACTACCCCGGATATGAAGTCTATCACTGGTCCGGACTCTGCCGTTTTAACTGGCTTGGCCTCTATCCATTTGGTGAATTTGTCCACCATGACCAATAGGTACCTTTGCTTGTGGGTTCCCCCTTTAAGGGGTCCGACCATGTCAAGCCCCCAGACCGCGAACGGCCAGGTAATGGGTATAGTTTTGAGGGCGGTGGGTGGCATATGGCTCTGATTAGCAAAGAGCTGACAACCGACGCATCTTTGGACTAAGTCCTGAGCATCTGCCCGGGCCGTCGGCCAATAAAATCCTGTACGGAATGCTTTGCCTACAAGGGCCCGAGCTGCGGCGTGGTGTCCGCCTAGTCCGGCATGAATTTCAGCCAGAAGGTTTCGCCCTTCCTCTTCGGAGATACACCGTTGAAGGACTCCGGTTGTGCTTTTCTTATAGAGTTCTCCCTCGTGGACCTTGTAGGCTTTAGATCGCCGGACTATGCAGCGGGCCTCATTTTGGTCTTCGGGAAGTTCCTGCCTGAGTAAGTAGGCTAGGAATGGCTCTGTCCACGGGGCGATTACTGCCATTATTTCGTGGGCTGAAGGTGTTATTTCATCGGCTGAATCGCCGATTATGTCAGATTGTTCTGTATTGGGTGGTGCGGCTGCCTTCGGGTTGTTATTTCCGGACTCTTCTTCCCATAGTACGGATGGCTTAAAGAGCCGTTCCAGGAAGATGTTTGGAGGGACAGCGTCGCGTTTCGCGCCGATGCGTGCCAATACGTCGGCTGCTTGGTTATTATCTCGGGCTACGTGGTGGAATTCGAGTCCTTCGAACCGAGCTGACATTTTTAGGACAGCGTTACGATATGCTGCCATTTTCGGATCCTTGGCGTCAAAGTCCCCATTTACTTGGGATATTGCAAGGTTTGAATCCCCGCAAACCTCTAGGCATTGAATGCCCATGGAGATTGCCATTCGGAGGCCATGTAGGAGGGCCTCGTATTCGGCTGCGTTGTTGGAGTCCGTGTACATTATCTGAAGTACGTATTGGACTGTGTCCCCGGTTGGGGACGTCAATACGACGCCAGCCCCCAAGCCGGCCAACATTTTGGAGCCGTCGAAATGCATAATCCAATTGGAGTATGCGCCGTACTCTTTAGGGAGTTCGGCTTCAGTCCATTCGGCGACAAAGTCAGCCAAGACTTGCGACTTTATAGCTCGCCGAGGTTTATAAGTTATATCGAATGGTAAGAGCTCAATGGCCCATTTTGCAATCCTGCCCGTTGCGTCGCGGTTGTTTATAATGTCGTTGAGGGGCACTTCGGAGGCCACTGTTATCGAACACTCTTGAAAGTAGTGTCGGAGCTTCCGGGATGCCATGAACACCGCATAGGCTATCTTTTGATAGTGCGGGTAACGGGACTTGCAGGGAGTTAAGACAGTGGATACGTAGTACACTGGTTTTTGAAGAGGGAATTTGTGCCCTTCTGTTTCTCGTTCGACGACGAGTACCGCGCTTACCAACTTGATGTGTTGCCGCGATGTATAACAACATTGGTTCGCCCAGGTTAGGCGCAGCCAGGACCGGATTTGTTGCCAATATGGCTTTGATTTCTTTGAGTCCGGCAGTGGCAGCATCCATCCACTCGAAGTGTTCGGTGCGCCTGAGGAGGCGATAGAGGGGCAATGCCTTTTCTCCCAAACGGGAGATAAAGCGGCTTAGGGCCGCCACGCATCCGGTCAATTTTTGTATTTGTTTGAGGTCTTTTGGAATATCTAGCTGTGACAGAGCTTGGATCTTGGCTGGGTTTGCTTCAATTCCTCTACCGGATACAATGAAGCCCAGGAGCTTTCCGGCTGGTACGCCGAAAACGCATTTTTCCGGATTCAGCTTGATGTCATATGCTCGGAGGTTGTCGAATGTGAGCCTCAAATCGTCTACTAGAGTCTCGACGTGTTTGGTTTTGACGACTACGTCGTCTACGTATGCTTCTACTGTTTTGCCGATCTGGGTAGCCAGACATGTCTGAATCATGCGCTGATATGTTGCGCCGGCGTTTTTGAGTCCGAAGGGCATCGTGTTGAAGCAGAATGGTCCATATGGAGTAATGAATGCCGTTGCGGCTTGGTCCGCTTCCGCCATCTTGATTTGATGGTAGCCGGAATATGCGTCAAGGAAGCACAATGAATCGTGCCCTGCAGTAGCATCGATTATTTGGTCGATGCGGGGGAGGGGGAAGGGATCCTTTGGGCAGGCCTTGTTGAGGTCTTTAAAATCGACACATAGGCGCCAGGATTTGTCCTTCTTTGGTACCATTACCAGGTTTGCTAGCCAGTCCGGATGTTTGATGTCTCTGATGAATCCGGCTTCCAGTAGTTTGGCTAGCTCTTCTCCCATTGCCTGTCTTTTGGGTTCGGAAAATCGCCGAAGAGCCTGTTTGACTGGCTTGAATCCTTTTAGGATGTTTAGGCTGTGTTCTGCCAATCTGCGTGGGATTCCTGGCATATCTGAAGGGTGCCAGGCGAAGATGTCCCAATTTTCCCGAAGGAATTCTCGCAGTGCGGCATCTACATCAGGGTTCAACTGTGCCCCGATGGAGGCCGTCTTTGTTGGGTCCGTTGGGTGGACCTGGAATTTGACTATTTCGTCCGCTGGTTTGAAAGAGGTGGACTTGGATCTCTTATCGAGTATCACATCGTCCCTATTCACCGTAGAGCGCAGCGCAGTGAGTTCTTCTGCCGCTAGGGCTTCGGATAGTGCCTCCAGGGCTAATGCGGCTGTCTTGTTTTCGGCGCGGAGTGCTATGTCCGGATCACTAGCGAGAGTGATTGTTCCGCCGGGCCCAGGCATCTTAAGCTTCATGTACCCGTAATGGGGTATGGCTTGAAAAATTGTGAATGCCTCCCGTCCTAATATAGCGTGATATCCGCTGCTGAACGGGGCCACTTGGAACGTGACCTCTTCGGACCTGTAATTGTCCGGCGAGCCGAACACCACATCAAGTGTGATTTTTCCTGTGCAGCGCGCTTCCCGGCTAGGGATTATTCCTCTAAAGGTTGTGCTGCTTCGCTCAATGCGGCTCCAGTCTATTTCCATTTTTTGAAGAGTTTCCTCGTAGATGAGGTTTAGTCCGCTGCCGCCATCCATGAGTACCTTGGTAAGACGAAAGCCGTCCACTATTGGACTGAGGACCAATGCGGCTGGTGCTCGGGCTGTTCGGAATTTAGGTTCGTCGCTGGCGTTGAAGGTGATGGCCGTGTCGCTCCATGGATTTGTTGTTGCTACTTGGTAGACTTCGGCGAGGCTGCGGATTGTTCGTTTTCGCACATTATTTGATGCGAAAGTCTCGAAGACTGTTGACACCGTACTGGTACTGTTGGAGTGGTTTTCCAGGGCTAGAAGCTCCTCGCCACTTTTGGCCACCTGCCGCAATATCCAACATGCTCGAAGGCTATGTGTTGGGGTGGCGCCTTCTGTACTGTGAATTTTACAGGGTCCGCTGAGCCATCCCTCCAGTACGGTTCCTTGCCCTTTATGGGGTTTTTGCTTTTTGGTTTTTGTACCTGGTGCCTGAGTGTGCTGCACCCTTTTGTTACGGACTAGGGTTGTATTCGGGGCCGGATTGTCCCAAAACTTAGTTTCGGTTTTCCGGAAACTCTCCATCGCACAGTACTTTCGTACTATGGACGCCAGGTCGGCGAAGCGTGTAATTTCACGGCGACTGACGGCGTTCAAGATTCCCTCGTCCGTGCAATTATTGCAGAAAATTGAAATTGCGCTTTCCTCTCGGCAGTCCTTTATCCTGTCCATAGCCAGGAGGAATCTGGCCCAGTAATGATGTACTGTTTCAGCGGGCTCTTGCCGGATTTGAGATAGATCGCATATGTCTGGGTGGGTGGGTGGAATTAAGTCCGGAATCCTACCCATCTCGAGGCTCAAGGGCCGAGAAGTTTCCGAATTTGGAAGCTTGGATCGTTGGACGTTGTCCAACGAGTCCGGTCCGATGCCTGACTTTAGGTTCAGTGCTTGATCGAAGTCCGTCCCCCCGCGGGAATCCGGCATGGAGGGTTCGGAAGCCCGGACATGACTAGTTTTCAATATAGGAGAAGAGTCGCCGCGTTGTTCCTCTACCACCGCAACGTGGTGGGTAACCTGGGGAGAGTTAATCTCTCTCAGATCGGTTTTAAGCCCAATCTGATTGTAGTCTGTAGCGACTCCCAGGGCGGCGATGCGATCCAAGAGTCGTTTACGGACGAGAGCTCTGTTGGATCCAGCTGCTCGCCGAATTCCGAGTTGACGTGAAGATTCCTTTTGATGACCCGAGAGGTCATCGTCGAAGCGGTGGCCGAACAGGCGGTCATGAGAAAACCACCCAGCCGGATAGTTTGGCCGGCGGCCAAGGCTCCTTTGGCGAAGATACCGACTTTGAAGACGGGAAGAGGCATCCTTCCTATCGGTGACAGCACAGAGGAACTCTCAATGAAAGCACCAATGTCGGTGTCAAAACCGGCGGATCTCGGGTAGGGGGTCCCGAACTGTGCGTCTAGGCGGATGGTAACAGGAGACAAGGGACACGATGTTTTTACCCAGGTTCGGGCCCTCTCGATGGAGGTAAAACCCTACTCCTGCTTGATTGATATTGATGATATGGGTAGTACAAGAGTGGATCTACCACGAGATCAAGGAGGCTAAACCCTAGAAGCTAGCCTATGGTATGATTGTTGTAATGGTTGTGTGTCCTACGGACTAAAACCCTCCGGTTTATATAGACACCGGAGAGGGCTAGGGTTACACAGAGTCGGTTACAATGGTAGGAGATCTACATATCCGTATCGCCAAGCTTGCCTTCCACGCCAAGGAAAGTCCCATCCGGACACGGGATGAAGTCTTCAATCTTGTATCTTCATAGTCTTGGAGTCCGGCTGACGATAATAGTCCGGCTGTCCGGACACCCCCTAGTCCAGGACTCCCTCAAAGGCCTTTCTTTTCTGTTAAGAGCAAGAAGTTGTGATGAAAATGTGCGAGGGGTGGTAGTGGCTCCCAATGCTCCCCCGGTTAATCATCTTCTCTTTGCGGACGATTGTTTGTTACTATTCAAAGCAAATAGTGAGGCGGCCATAAAAATCTGCCAGACTATTGATGAGTATTGTGCAGCTTCAGGCCAAAAGGTGAATCTGGCGAAGTCTAGTATTTTTTTCGGAAAGGGCTGTACAAATGATATGAGAGAAGGAATTAAAAATATTTTGGGTGTGCCGAATGAATCTTTAGGGGAACGGTACCTTGGGCTACCGTCAAATGTTGGCAAGTCAAGAATGGAGCTTTTAAGTATATCATGGACAGAGTGTGGGCTAAGGTACAAGGGTGGATCGAGAACTGTTTGGCAGCAGTTGGAAAGGAAGTCTTGATAAAATAAGTAGCGCAATCGATACCAAACTTCTCTATGTCCTGTTTTCTTGTGCCAAGAGGTCTCTGTCAGCACATTGACAAACTACTACGCCAGTTTTTTTGGGGAAGTAAAAGTGGAGTGAGGAAGACGGCATGGGTTTCATGGGAAACCTTAACCATGCCAAAATACTTGGGAGGGCTGGGCTTTCGAGATACACAATTGTTCAATGTCTCGATGCTTGCAAAACAATCGTGGCGGCTGTTACAAAATTCTGATTCATTAAGTGCCAAGCTATTGAAGGCAGCTTATTATCCAGACAGTGACATTCTCGATGCTCCCTTGGGACCTCACCCATCCCAGGTTTGGAGAGCAATTGTTGCTGGAACTGAAGTGTTAAAGCAAGGAATTGTTAGAAGAATTGGTAATGGACTGCAAACTAGCATATGGAACCAGAACTGGATCCCGAGAGACCATATGTTGCGTGCGCTACACCCACGAAGTCAAAACCCACTTGAGAGAGTTAGTGAACTTATTAATCCTGCTGAGAGGCAATGGGACAGAGTGGTTCTGCGTGAGCAGCTGCAGGAGCCGGATGTCAAAGCTATTCTGGACATCCCTTTGAGTTCGATCAGTATGGACGATTCGTGGGCGTGGCATTATGAAAGGTCAGGCCAATTCACAGTTAGATCAGCCTACAGATTGATCATGGAGACAAAGTGTAGAAGGGAGGATTGGCTGTTGGAGAGGCCAGGATCCTCAAACACTGGTGAGAAAATGAGGCAATGGTCGAGCTGGTGGAAGATGAAGATTCCGGGAAAGCTAAAAAGTTTTGCTTGGCGCCTCGCTAGGAACTCGATTCCTACTGAATCAGTTCGCAGCCATAGGAAGATGACGGAATCTGATTTATGCCCTGTTGCAGCTCTGCTCCGGACACTTGGAGACATGCACTTATTAACTGTACAATGGCAAAGTGTGTATGGTCCCTTGTGGATGACGAGTTGATCGACCATCTGATTGCTTGCACTCATGATGATGCAAGGCTTTGGCTGTCGGAAATGCAGGATTCGCTAAGTGGTTAGGATTTTGTGAAGTTACTTGTTACCCTCTGGTCGATATGGTGGGCAAGGAGGAAAGTCATTCATGAGGAGCAGTTTCAGTCACCTCTAACTACTTTTTCTTTCATAAAAGGGTATCTACAGGACATACATGAGGCCGAGCTAGTCCATCTCCGGCCTGCAGTCCAACATCCGAGAATGCATGTACGTCATCGAGCCACATGGAGACCACCTGCAGCGGGTTCAGCTAAAATTCATGTTGACGCTGCGGTCGGGAGGCACGGTGATAGGGGGCCTTTGCTGCTATTTGCCGAGATGATTCAGGTAACTTTTTGGGTGCGTCGGCGGTTTCTATTGCTGAACTCATTTTACCGGAGGTTCTGGAGGCCATGGCAGCAAATGAGGCTCTTTCTCTAGCAAAGGATCTTGCCTGCACTCGGATTGTGGTGGCTACTGATTGTCTGAATACAGTGATCCACCTCAAGTCTGATTATCTGGGAGCTTCTAAAGCAATCATCTTTGAGCTGAGGAGGAGTTTGAAGGATTTTGCTTCGGCCGATGTTTTGCACGAGAAGAGAGACTCAAATTTAGAAGCACATTCCTTAGCTAAAGCTGCTCTTTCTTTACCTTTTGAATTTAGAAGCACATTCCTTAGCTAAAGCTGCTCTTTCTTTACCTTTTGGTAGACATGTTTGGCTGGCTGTGAAGCCAAACTTAATCTGTATCCCTGACAATATCCTGAGTTAATCCATTGGGTTCGGATTCTCAAAAAAAAAAAAATGAGCGTCGAGCAGGAGCTCTCTGGTAGGAGGGCTTAATAGGCGCTTTGCAGCTTTCATTTCGGCCTAGATATTTTGCCATCAGTAGGCCCACAACTAAGTTTTCTTTTTGTCCATATTTTACTTGTATTTTCACTTCTTCTTCTTTTTTTGCAAATAAATAAATAAATTTCAAGCAACTTATTCTTTTGCGAAGATCAGTTAGCTGTTAAGAGGCCGCAATCCAGAACTATCGAAAATCAAAAGAAGAGACTGGTTTGTTCCATGTACCACCGACAGATCAAGTTATATTACAGCAGCTGCTAAATCCAACAAAGGAGCAGCTATGAAACAAGTGACAACATGTAGGGAAGAACCAGCTGTTACTCCCATCCGACTAGCTATATATATAGCTAAACTTACACACAAAAAATGCCTATAAACTTAAAAAAAAAACTAACTACAAAATTGAAAGGGTTTACACACAGATGCGACGATCCTAAGCTCGATCCTCCATGTACGTGTCTCCATTCTTAATTCCTATCCCTGTGCGTGCCCTCAGTGCTTAGATGCTCCGTGGCCATCTAGTCCGTTTACGCCTGAAATCAAGGACAAACAAGCTTACTCAGACCACAGCACACCACGAGACGAGCAAGCAACCAGGCGCATACATCAGAGTGCGTATGTAGTACCTTTTATCTGTTGTGGATGGGATTCCAGCGGGAGCTTGGTATCTTCCGGCGGCCCAGGATCGCGCCGGCGTTCCTGAAGGGCCTCTTGGCGCCGTCGACCCGCATCCGCTGCTCCGACTTGTGCGTCGACGGCGGCGACACCAGCAGCCGCCGGGCCTGCCGGTACTGCGCACTCGCGTCGACGTCGGCCAACGCCAACGATGACGAACTCAAGAACAGGAGCAGCAGCAGCATGAGGAGGAGTGGCAGCGTCACCTGACGACACAACCTGCCGGAAGAAGAACTCATCATGATTGGGACTCGGGTCTCTGCTCTGCTCTGGTGGTGGTGTGGTATGTTCTTCTGGGGCTGTGTGCAACGAGGAAGGAAGGAAAGGGTAGTGGGTGAGGTGTGGCAGGGGGAGTATGGATCGGAGCAAGGATCGAGGAGAGGTGGTGGTGGGAGTTAACGTGGGCTTTGCGTGGGTTTTATTTCCACCGGCAGGTTACTCAGTGTGATCGCTTAGTATACGATGGCTACGAGACCAACTAGCTAGCGGCGGTCCGCGGGTCGGATCTCGAAGCCCCGATCAAACCGCATTCCACGAGATCCACGATTGCAACTACCGACCATCACACCGTAATGTTTGAATTTCTGTAAACGTAAACGGGTCCGGATGCTACCGACCGATCGATCTCAACCCGATATGCACGGTGAGTAACCAAGATATGTGAGGGGCGCTAATCCAGTTAATGAATGGATCAAGCCGGTGGGATCGGCTCGATCATGTGCTAACCAAATTGTCTAATCTGCGTGATCGCTGTCATGTGCGTGCTGCGCCTTTGACTGTACCGCTAAACCCTTTTCTGCTTTGGACCAAAGAGTGACAACCGTAGCGTTTAGTGGTTGGTTCCATCCAGGGACTGGGCTGCAGATTATTTAAGCTTGCAATCATGTGTGTCCTGCCGGGATCACGTGACGCTCGGAGATTAAACACGGCGATCGATGCTTTTACCGCCCGATCAATCAGGTGTGGTCAAAGTATGTTTTCTGCATGCGGCTTCTTCTTCCACGCAGGAACATGCATGGTTATTCATGTTCTTCTCTTTGTTAACTGCGGCTGTCAAATGATGAAGAAGGACCGTAGTAAATCAGCCACCATGGATGACAGTTGCAGCAGTCCGCACCTTGATGGTAGATTAGTGCCAGTAAACAAAGGATGGAAAACATAAGATCTGATCTGACCACGGATGGACTGAAGTTGGTTAACCGCAGGGAGAGGCATATATATTCGTCGATCGGGTGCAACATGCAAGCAGCTGCAGTTCAAAAACCAACCCTGTAAGTACGAAACACTGACGAACCAGATTCAGTGGAGCGCAGTGCGTCTGTCAGAATGTCAGTGCGTTTGCATAGGGATCGGAGCCGGCCTGACCGGCCGGTGAGGCAGCGGATCCTAGGAACGATGGCGCGCTCTTGATGAATGACTGTGCTTAACTACTTAGTTTACTCGATCGCTCCTGCTTTCGACAGCTTAGCATGTTCTTACTCTGAGTAACTGACGGTGATGTTGGCCGACGCGCCCTGCTTCTGTGGCGCAGGGACAGCGCCCTCTGCTCTGCTCTGGCCAGTCTGTAACTTCTGCACTTGTCAGTAACTATACCACACTTCACTGCCGGAGCAGAACAGTCTTAACGGTGTGGATCAGTCTGACGGCACCTGTGTGTATCTGGGAGAGAGATTGCACGACGAAACGGCCAAAAAGCATAGCGATCCACGACCGGGCTAGCGGCTGAATCATGGATCCACACAGCTGTTAGCGCCGTGCACGCGTGATAAAATAATCCGAATCCGAGACAGCGATGGGCGGAGCCACCCCCTCGGCGGTCGCCCGTGGCCGTGGGCGCGTGCAAGGAACGTGAAGCTTTTCGTACGGCGCCGTGCCACCGCCAGTGACTTCGCCACGCGCCCCCCGAGCACGGGACACGCACCCGCACGGCTCGATCGGCGCAAAAGTTGATCGACTTTCCAGTAAGTTCCCAGCTGACATGATTCTAAAATATGAGAACGTATAGTGTCAAAATTGTTCTCATATTATGGGACAGAGGGAATAGATTTGTAACGAAATGTGACCCGTTGATATGGAGCTACTACTGAGATGATGATTGTGTGCTTTCACCTTCCCTAAGAATCGCATGCATAGTCTAGTACCCATGAAGAACTGAAGATGGCCAATGTGGGTCGATGAGTTAGGGACTAAAAATGTTCCTTGATCGTGATGGCTTCGACAGCCAAACAAGAGATTGTTACTTCACAAGTTTCCTTCAATATCTGAGATGAAACGGTTGGCGCTTGACGATGGATCCCTATCATTTATCATTACACAATTATCTAGTTTGAAACCGTTAATTATCCCTTGGAGAGCTTTTGGTGCATTATGTTAAACTTGTTCTTTGCCTATCTCTTTCTTTTCTTTTAGTGAAGAAGTGACGCTCTTTTGTACCCGTGTTAATGAGGATATTGTTTGGCATGTTTTAATACCTTTTTATCATCGAGGGTAGGTTCCATATATGGTGTGAACATTTCTACCATTGGGTGGTCTTTTCTTATTCACTGTGAGTGCGAGGATATTGTGACTCTCTCATCTTGTTTTGGGTCTAATTTCGGAAGTTACTCTCTTGTAACATTGCTACAACTTTCTTTTTGACGAAAAAGCAAATGAACAATGCCACAACTTTCTTTTTGACGAAAAAGCAGCATGGTGCTGATTTTCATTGATGCAGTGGGAGAAGTAAACAGTTAAAGAGAACTGGAAAGAGAGAGAGAAAGAAAGATCCATACAAGGCACCAGCAGCCTCGCCTAAATACGAGTAAATTGCACAAAACCACCACTTTGAAGGTTAGGTTTGCCAAAAACACTACAATACATTTTTTTCAGAAAACACCATGTCTACGGTAATCTTTTTGCAAATAACACTGATCGGCGGATTTGACTCTGTTAACTGAGATTATGACAGATGGGGCCCACTTTTTGCCTACGTGGCATAAATTTTACACATGCACCCCTATCTTCTTCTCCATCTCTGTCCCCTCTCTGTAAAAATTAGACACCACGTCCGCCCGCCGCCCTCAAGTATCCGGCGGCCCGCCGCCGCACGTCGCCCCGCACTCCTTGCCGCCCGCCACCGCCGCCCGTTGACCGCACTCCCTGCTGTCCGCCGCTGCCGCAAGGGATCCCACCTCCGCCTGTCGCCCCGCGCTCGCTGCTGCCCGCCACCGCTGCCCGCCGCCGCTCGCAGCTGCGGCTGGTGCTCGATGTCCAGTTCGACATTGTCCTCGGTGCAGCCCACTCGTCCGAGCGAGGCAACGCTCCGGCCGCTACTGGAACACCCCGACAGCAGGACGAGGCCACGGCGAGCAGGAACACAGGGCCGCGGTGAGCACCAGCTCGACGGGCCGCGGCGAGCAGCGTTCCTCGAGTGGCGACAGTGAGCAGACGGAAGAGGAGCAGCAACACCGGAGATTAGCCAAGGGGATGACATGCGCGTGCAGGTGCTCACCCTGGTCGTCGCCGAGATTCAGATCGGGCTCGACGCCGGCGAGGTCCATCCGCCACCCAAGCCACCAGAGAGAAGAGGATGTGCTCTACCTCGACGCCGGCGAGGTCCATCCGCCGCACAAGCCGCCATGGGCGCTGCCCCAAGCCAGCGATCAGAGCCATGGGCACCATGCTACCTGTTCTATGCCCATGGGGGCCTAATTGCGTTTTTGCTTTTTAATTCAAGGGTGTCTTTATAAAATTTCAGGGACTCATTTGTAAATTTAGATTAAAACCCATTTGCCACGAAACGTTACGCCACGTAAACAAAAAACGGACCCACATGTCATAAACGCGCTCAAATGAGCTTAATCCGTCGATCAGTGTTTTTTGCAAAAAGGTTACCGTAGACGTTGTGTTTTCTGCAAAAAAAAAAGTGAATTGTAGTGTTTTTCGCAAACCTAGCCTTCAAAGTGGTGGTTTTGTGCAATTTACTCCCTAAATACACTGGCCAAGAAAACAAAACTCAAGGGGGCTCAAAGAACCTTGTCATGGGGGCTAAACCCGCCTGAACCCATACTCTGGCTTCATCTATTATTCTCGAGTGAACTTGAGATGCCGTGCAGGCTCGAGCATTGAAGATCCTGTCATCCCGCTCCTTCCAAATGCACCAGGAGACCAATAAGCAGGTGGCCTTCCAGGTAGCCCTGCACGTGCGCAGCAGCGATCGCGTGTGGCTTTTGAAGTGCATCCGCAGGCGGGCAATAGTTGGCATTGGCAAGTCCGAGAACGGACTGCCCAGAGAGTGCGCCGTTTTCGCCCAGACCTGCATAGAGAACGGGCAGGCCACGATGAGGTGGTGCACCGTCTCCGGCGCCGCGCGGCAAAGCGAGCAGATCGGGTCATGAGGAATGTGTCGGCGCTGGAGGTTGTCACAACTTTAGTGAATACAAATTTTCATCGTCCAACATTACATTTCCTAGTACTTAGTAATATTATGTCTATCATACTTATAAGGTACATGCATTTTCCAAGATTAAACTTCAACTAGTTCACTGGGTGAGTGGAGGCTTCGTTGGGAATATGCATGCAATTCAGGTTGGAGTTCAGCTCATGAGCACCATGATCATGGTATGGTCATCAAGCACATTTGAATGGACGACAAGCTTTTGCAAGAGCAAAAGACATTTAAAGCCCTAGCTAAGGCAACAATGTGTGCCACCTAAATCATACAGATCGAAAGGTGCTATAATTAATGCAGGGTAACACGGAGTAATAGTGATTAACATATGCATCTCTTTCGGCTAGTCATGGCTAATAACATAGCGCACTCTTAGAAATTTTTGCTTATGTGGCAAGTAGTTAATGAGAAGTGGTAACATTATATGTTACTGTAACAATAATGATTCCCAAGACAAGATGAGTCTACAAGCTAATAAATGAAGTCATCTATGACACTATTACTATGTTATTTTGCACTATGAAGGTAGTAACTTAGACAAGTGTCATATGCATGACACTAGTATAGGTTACTCCCCACGATGACCAGCCTTAGTGGGATAGGTGATTTTGAAACTTGTGAATTCACAAAACTTTGACTCGGGTGACTTTGAGTGTTATTCATATGTCGTTGAACTACAAAGTTTGTGCGAAGCATAGACCGAATTATATTGTATTCTAAGTTGGCATTTATGTTTCTTAGACACGATTCCGCATCCATACTAGATACAAAGAACACATGCAAGAGTCAAGTAATGGGCAATAACAGTGGCCTCAAGACACTTGTAAACATCTTGTACACTCTATAATTTTCTGTTTAGTTACACACATCATACCCTCTGGTGACCTCGATCAAGATAATTAAATATACTAATATGGCCATGGCCACATATAAATACTCTATAACACATTTAACGACAAATGTTAATCCACAGAGAAATGTAAGTTTGTGTATACTATTTTCTTAGATCTAAACCTGGTACACTTGAATGCAAGATTTTCTAAACGATCTCTCAAAGTTCATATAAAGAAAAAAGAAACTTTATATAACTTTGGTTGCATACAACTAAAATCTAGCGTAAATGTATTTGTGGAAATATAAATAATAATTGTAACAACGAACACTACCTTTTTGTAGCGTCATTATGTAGTTCATTGTAATATGTAGAATAATAAGTATATTATTCGGCATGAGTCATTGGCTATCTTAAAAAAACTGGTAAAAATCTTATGTTAAAATAAATAAATAAGTAAAATAGTTTGTTATAAATAAGTGGGAAATAAGAATAATTAACTACATTGTATTGAATATATACATTTATAACGCTGAATGTATTTTAGTATATGTAATATATTTTTACAAAAAATCCGAAGTCAGCAAAAATAGATATCTGCAAACTTAGTGTCATATTAGTCCGAAAATTAACAGGAGCGGACAGGTGCGCCTGCTCACGGAATCGCTAGCCACTACTTCGTTTCGTGATGCGAGCCGCATGGGGTATTTTCGGGCGTACAGGTGGTTTGGAAACGCTAGTATTTAGCACACTTTACTAACGGTTGTATGCACGTGGATAACGGAAGGCCGTTTGGCAATTGATGGCGTCTCCATTGTGCCTCTCAAACGCCGTGCAAATCATAGCGGAAGTCTCCAGCATCTGGTGGATGGGGCACACTGTGACCACTCATTTTTATCTGTTCTGATTCTCTTCTGTCTTTTAAACACGTATACACATGTTCTTGCAGGGGAAAAGTTGTGCACGTGAAGTCTGTGCAGAATCAAATTGCAGCCGCGGCTCATGATATCACTGCGTGTCGCACGGTACAGACCTGGTTCCTCGGAAAAAAACATCGAGTACAAAATGTCCATTCCTTTCTCGGAAAAATGGAATACAAAATGTCCACCTCTTTCCCTGAATATATATTTTTGGAATAAAACTAAGGGCCTCTTTGATTCGTAGGATTTCTAAAACATAGGAATAAGAAAAACGTAGGATTAGAGTGGCATGTCTTTTTGAATCCTACAAGGTTGTACGAGTGTTTGATTGTGCATAGGAAAAATGTAGGATTCTTTCACAGAGGTTTGAGTGAATGGAAAATTTCCTATGAAATCTAGTGCAAATGAATCCCATGGAAAAATTCCTATGGTTTACAATCCTACGAATCAAACAACCCACATAGGAAAAATTCCAAAGGATTAGATTCCTTCAAAATTCCTTTGAGAATCCTTTGAATCAAAGAAGCCCTAAACCAAGTGTCCGCCTCTGGTCCAAGCCTCATCACTTCGAGAAACGTCTAGATGAATAGCAATTCAAAATCCGAAAACACCATATGTTCAACAAGTTTTTAAAATTTATCCATCGCAAAAGCAAAAGAACTGGTTGTTCATGGAGAAGTCTTCAATTTTTCCACTCCTCAAAAGTGACCTTCAGCTCAAGCTTCCTTTCCTCGAACTTGAATTTCCTTGGAGGCACATGTTGATCCAGTTGTTATGCCTATTGAGCTTCATCCATCAATGCATATATGTGAATGGCTTTTCCCTTCATCGTTTGATACAACGCACACACGCTTCCGGGCTAGACAATGTCGTGATCAATAACTTACAACATTGAGCAAATCAATGAAATGATGTCATTAGTAGAAAACAAGGCTTTGGTTCGGCCAGAAAAGAGCATTAATCCCGGTTGCATTACGAACCGGGACTATTGTGAGCATTAGTCCCGGTTCGAGCGGCTAGGCACCGTACAGGCATTAGTCCCAGTTCAACCGGGACCTTTAGTCCCGGTTGGTGCCACGAACCGGGACTAAAGGGTGCGATGCCCATTAGTACCGGTTCGTGGCACCAACCGGTACTAAAGGTTAGACCTTTGGTCCCGGTTTGAGCCACCAACCGGTACTAATGGGGTTTGAGGCATTAGTACCTAAAGGTCCCATTTTCAAACTCTACCCCCCCTCCCCCGATCGCCTTTTCAGTTTTGTAAAAACAAAAGAAAATGATAAAAACTTCAAAAATTAAAAATCCTTCCAGATGTAGTTATGTTACTACATGTGCTAGTTAGGAAAATTTAAAAACTTAAATTTGGACATGTTTTGCAAAAAGTGTAGGGAAATGTAAAACGGCTATAACTTTTGCATACGATGTCAGAAAAAACGTATAATATATCAAAATGTTCAGCACGAAAATCCGCATCCGATTTTGACCGCCTACGTCCCGTTTGCAAATTTTTAGAATCCTCAAATTCTAAAAGGAAAAAAAAAGTTATGCTCAAATTTTATTTTTTTTTAATTTTGGTTAAATCAGGTCAAACTTTGGTCAAACTACTTATTCAAAAAGTATTAGTGTTACTAAATAATTATTCAATAATATTAGTGTTACTAAATAATTATTACAGTTTTTTAGAATTTTGGTCAAATCTGGTCAAACTGTGGTCAAATCTGGTCAAACTATGGTCAAACTACTTATTCAAGAAATATTAGTGTTACTACATAATTATTCAAGAATATTAGTGTTACTACATAATTATTTAAGAATATTAGTGTTACTAAATAATTATTTCAATTTTTTGAATTTTGGTCAAATCTGGTTAAACTACTTACTGAAGAAATATTAGTGTTACTAAATAATTATTGTTTTTTAGAATAACAGTTTCAAACTCAAACAGTGAAACGTGTGACTTCATGCTCAAGCTAAACTCCTAAGGATTAATAGGATTGACATCTTACTATTGTCAGGAAAACAACAAGTGCGGACTTAGAAACGAGGGGGAATAGAACCCAAAAGTTAAGTGTGCTCAGGCTGGAGTAGTGAGAGGATGGGTGACCGACCGGGAAGTTAGATGATTTGGAATGATGATGGGTGATTAGAGATTAGAGGTTAAGTTGAGCAGTGATGAGGGATGACTAGAGATTAAATTGGAAAATAATTATAAATTTGTAAATCGAAAAAAATAATTTTTTATGTAAAAATATCTTTACTCCCAGTTGGTGTTACCAACCGGTACTAAAGGTGGAGCTCCAGACAGCGGCCACGTGAACGGCCTTTAGTCCCGGTTCGTGTAAGAACCGGGACTAAAGGGGGAGGCTTTAGTAACGACCCTTTAGTCCCGGTTCCAGAACCGGGACTAAAGGCCCTTGTGAACCGGGACAAATGGCCCTTTTTCTACTAGTGTGTAGAGCAACAAAAAGCAAAACTGGCGAGCTCTTCAAGTGACACATCTCTCTTGTCACCTTGTTCGCACTTGTGCATACGCCCGCAACACTTGTTGGCGGCCTTATGAATGGCAAGCATTGATGGAGTAGCCACTTCGCACCCAATCATCAACCACTTTCATGTTCTAGGGCGTGTAGTGATTTTGCTCATTGAATTGAACATGCACACTATGCCAAAAAAATGTCACATTTTTGCTTCATGCCTTGAAACTCCACACTTGCGGCCAACCACTCCTCACAAAACATTTCATCCTCCTTCACAAAGTATGTAGCCATCTTGTTTTCTTCAAAGTCAACAACGAGAACATCAAAACATTACGCTATGGCATTTGCCGAAATACTTGTTGGGCGTGGCGTCCTTCATCGACGATGACGGCAGGGGCTAATGGTACTTCGTCGCCAGTGGGATCCGGGGTAGGACAACAGTGTAGACCAAGACATGAAGGTGTTTGGCTAGAGCAACGTAGGTTTGGCAAGGGCTTGGTGGCGGTCGGGATGGTACGACGATGATGTCGGTCTTCGAGGGTGTGGATATAGAGCATAGGAGGGGAGGTTGAAAAAAGGCTTCAGAAGGCGGAAATACAATTTGGCTCTAGGGAGCACATGCTCCTTCGAGTCAAAAAACTTAGTTGCAAATGTCAAAAAGTTGAAAGAAAGTAAATGTGTTTACCCAAATGTTACCTGCAAATATTTAGAGGAATAACTTAAGCATTTCTACCTGTGCAAAAAAAAAGTCGAATGCCAAATGTTACACTTAATTTTATTTTTTTCAATGACGAAGTACTGTTATTCCATATTCCATATCGCATGAAAAATTTCAAGCACACTTGCTACACTAACTTGAACATCTACAAAAAATATCAAAAAATTAAATTTAATTACTATTTATTTTAAATTTACTGTCCATTAGGGAGCATATGCTCCCGAGAGTGTCGGTGGTGTCGGTGGTGTCGGAGTCCATAGTGGCAGACCTCCAGACTCCGGTAAACCTCCCCAAGTTTGTGGGACTTTGACATTCAAAACGGTTCAGTCAAATTTGATCCCCATTGTTGGATGGCAAAAACTGTTCGAACTGTCTGTTAAGAATACTAGATGATACCCGCGTGTTGCTACAAGAATTGCTTGCTATAAATTTCAGCAAGATTTGATTATACGGACATGAATATTTGGATTCTTATATAACATTTAAAACTAAAAATACATGTAACTATAAAACATTTATTTTTTTTGGTAAAATACAAATAAGATTTACAGATATTAGAGTCTTTTGCATGCGTGTTGAATATCGAGGTAGGCCTTTGTCCATACGTAATTGTGTGATGAGGTGGCATAGGTGTATGTTGAGATAAATATGTTAGGGCATCTTCAACGGCAACCCGCAAATTTTCTCCCGCATCCGTTCACAGACAGGGGAAAACATTACACAGATACGGATGCGGGAGGCCGCCATCCAACCATAGCCGCATACATTTCAAACACTTTTCCAATAAGCCGGATGAAATTCGTGCAAACACGGTCGGATTTCATATAAACATGACGGATTTCATTACATTTACAGCAACTAAGTGGTGCTAGTTTGGTTTTGGAGGTATAATTAATACCTAGTCTAAATGGTTACCAATGCTTGTTCCCCATGTCCAGCCATGAGTCCCGAGAACTAAAGCTTTGCCCTCTCCAGCTCCGCCTCGGCACTCTCCAGCTCTGCCTCCGTAACCTCCACCTCTGGAGACTCGGGAAGTGAAGTTGTCCGCCTCCATGTCGCCGCCAAGCGGCTAATCGGCCGCCGATATTGAGCCCCCCAACCATGGTATCGACGAGAGGGGAGGAACGGTGGCCTTCTTGGGACCCGTGCGGTGGCGACCTACCGTGCACTGCTCTTCCTCGCTGCAGGCTGCGCACGCGGACGTGTCAGCTTCGTGGTCGTGGCGGCGGGCAATGTCCCCCTCCTCCTCGTCGGTCTCACCGAACACCACCTCACCCGCCTCGCCGCCTCCTTGTAGGTGGCCGCCACCTCCACCACCCGCTGGCGCTACCGCTAGCAGGCGAGGCGGATCTCGTGGGCGGAGCGGTAGGACTCAAGCATTGCCTCCTGATCCGCCACGTCCGCGTTCGGAGCGACCGCCCTGCCGGCGGCGAGCTGATCCTCTGCCTGCATGTGCCCTTGGATGAGGTAGTGGTTGTAGGCGGCGCCGGCTTGCGTCTCCCGGAACTGCTCCCCCCGCTCCTCCTGCATCATGTCCATGTAATGGCATGCGTGTCGCCAATGGTCATGGTGTAGTGCGCCGGCAAGGGTGGCACGGAGGAGGAGGGGGCGTCGGCTCATCGTCAGCCGCGTCCTTCATTGGGATGTCGTCATCCTATGGCTAGCCAGCCGGCAGTAACGGCGGCCATCTCCTTCTTCTAGTCCGGCGTCAACTCATCCCAGAAGCTTTGGCGGGGGAGAAAGCCATGGTGGGAGTGGTGCGGAGAGGAGGCAGATGAGTGCGGTTATGGTTGGGGCTTCGGTTTATATAGCAATGGAGGGCGGTAGAGGGATGGACTGGTGGCACCAGAGGAGACGCCTCGACAACCGTGTGCCACCAATGTGGGCGACAGACGGACGAACGGGCAGCCGTCGCGTCTTTTGAACATGCACCAGTCGCCTGCACCGAAAAGCGACGCGGGCAGCGCTCTCTCGGCCGGCGCATCGCTTCAATGCCGACGCTAGTGAGCGGTCGCAGGCATGAATGCGGCACTGGCGCTCTGGAACGGCGCTGACCGTTTCGGGCGGGAAGCGCACACGGGATGGAGGAGGGATTTTTGATTGGCCAGGGCGGTCCGAAGCTGGCGTGGGAGTGGTGGGGCGAAGACAAACCGCAAAGCCCCACCCTGTTTGTCTTCGCCTCTTCGGTTTGCGGTAGAAAATATGTCTTGACCACGCCATGGACTGATACAGGACCGCGGTAGATGACTTTCGCGGTCCGACAGCACGGTCCAGACAGATGTGGGAGGTTTGAGGGTCCGTGTTGAAGATACCCTTAGTAAGGATAAACTACTTTTAATTCGCAGGGACGAATCTGGCATGTGTGGCAATGAACAAGAAACCTTCTGCACCCGCAAAAAAAAAGAAGAAACCTTCTTGTTTTGTTTACAAAGGACGACAAAAAGAAAATGAACACCATATTCAGGGAAACAACATTTCATTAGTTTGCATGCAAACGACTTAAGCATCCGGGAGACTTAAGCTACTCACTCTGAACCGCTGCGTAAGTGCTGCTCCTCATCAGCTTGAACAACTCCCTAAGTTTGTCAGATGTGTAAGCAGAATTCCGAAGCCACACTTTATCCGTCACGTTAGTCTGTCCCAATGGCGCGCCATCCATGCGGCCGTCACGGCGACAGCCAGCTCCGTCACGACGTCCCTTCTGGCCCACACTCGTATCCCACCCTTTCCGCCTCCGTATACCCAGCCGTATTTTCCTCCGTCCATAACTGCCTCTCCCACGTGACGTTGTACCATTGGTCCAGAAAGCAGGAGCATGCGAGCTCGTCCGCTCCATCGCCGGTCTGCATATTAGTCATGGATATATTGGATAGGAAAATGTTACGTTTGCAATTTGGGGTTGGTGCCAAAACTTTGAGGGCATCACTAAAAAAGTGTATGGATCACAATACAAAAGAAATAGTTGAACACCACTAATCATTGTTACACACGTAAACAATAAATATTGCCCCTCCTTATCGTGCAGTGGTTGGGGCAATGAAAGCGTCAACGAGGTTCAATTTCAGTGTAAGAGCATCTTCAAAATGTCCCTCAAAACCAACTCTCGAAATCAATTTAAGATGTATATATAACAAATTGAGTCACACATGCTTAAATATAAACGGCTAATTCATAAAAATAATTCAAAACAGGAAATGCTTTTTTGACAACATACATGCACGTGTCTTGTAATAGCGTGCGCATTTTTGTGACAAAATGACATGTTCTCTGTTGTACACAAAGAAACAACAAGAATGATCTAAAAGGCTAGTCTTAAAACTTCTGGAGCAGAAAATTTGTTTTTAACTCACAATGTATGTTGTTTCGGCACCAAACTTTGAATGCACTTATAAGAAATGAACATACACATTTTCACAAAAAAAAAGATTTTGCAAATAAATTTACTATTCATACAGGAGCATGTACTTCCGACAGCCAAAACGACATCCTCCATTTGAGGGTTGTACTTACTTTATGACCTCTTAGTTTTTTTGCTCGACGACAGTAATACCGCTCAGTTCTCAATCCTTAATTGTTTTCTGTTATTTTTACATATTTGTTGCCTGTGTCACCATGTGTCACCTAATTTGACACAACTATGACAAACTATAACATTTCCAGTACATACAACTCAACGATATTCAAATTCATAATTTGAAGCGACGTAATTCAAATTCAAGTTGAATTTTTTTAACACGGATCTCATATAATACAAAGAAATGCTCATCAAACCACATAATTCATCCAACATACTCGGCTTAGTTCAAATTAAATGCAAGAAATAAAATATCCCAACATAGATCAAACACCACTACTTCCACTATCATTTCCATCACCACCCAAGCCAGCATGAAAGTCAGCCATCTTCAAAGCTCCAATCCGTGATCGCATAGTCAAGACATAAGCTTTTTGGCCTAGATCCATGGTAGAGAACTAGAGATGGCAAACATGATCTTCCGCTCTTGCTCTCGCATGAGCTCGCTCTCCTAGAGTGGCACATTTTGCTTCTGAATTTAACTTGCCTCCTTCCACACCTTGCTTCTTTATTTTTTTACCGGGCACTTGGCAGCCTCCAATGTCTCCTACACAAACCAGCATGCATGTGGAGTGCCTCCTTGTATAGGCCACCATCTCCTCCTTTCCTCAATTTTTGCTTATATTGCTTCCTCCTCAATGTTTAGAGTGGATGTGGAAGCCTTGCCGGACTTGGTCTTCTTGTTTCTGAGAGCTAGCCAACAGTGATGCATGGAAAATGCTCTCTTTTTCTTGCTCCCCCTCCATGTACAAAGCCTGTGCTTCAGCAAGCTAAAAGCCTAACTAAAACCAAATTTTATATGTTAGATATGACAAGAAGTCGATGTGAGAGTAAATTATGAAACAAAAGAACGAGCTGACATATGAACTTACATGCTCAATGGAACTGCAGCAGATAGTACTACTCAAGCTCTCCGCCGGCCGCTGCAACCGCCGTCACCCACGGTTGTGGCAGGCTAGGCTAGGTGGTGACTGAACCCAAGGCAGCCGCGTCAGTTCGGCCATGGATTTGCTCGGGACACGATGCGACCATGGGCGGGCCGGGACAGCGGTGGGCACAGACATCGGAGTACCTTTCTATCTGTTGTGGATGGGACTATACCGCGAGGCCGGTATCTTCCGGCGCCCCAAGCTCGCGCGTGCGCCTTTGAAGGGCTTCTTCTCATCGTCGACCCGCATTCGTTGCTCGGAGCCGTGCGTCGACGGCGGCAACACCAGCAACCGCCGGGCCGGCCGGTACTGCTCACTCGCATCCCCCAGCACCAAGGACGACGAACTCAAGAGCAGAAGCAGCAGCAGCAGAAGTGGCAGCGTCACCGGACGACAAAGCCTGCTGGAAGAAGAACTCATCTTGGGTGTCAGGCAGGACTGGAGTCAGGTCTGCGGTGGTGCGGTATGTTCTTCTGGGACAGTGCGCAGACGAGGAAGGATGGTGGGTGAGGTATGGATGGGAGAAAAGATCGAGGAGAAGTGGTGGGAGTTAACGTGGGCTTGGCGGAGGGTTTTATTCCCAGTGGCACTGCGGCAGATCACTACTATAATCGCCATGGCCAGTAGCTCGGTAGCGACTAGCGCGCGGCGGTCCTAAACGGGTCCCCTCCCCAGCTGAGATCTGGACCCTGTATATGCGATGTTAGTGACCAAGATGCTACTACTAGTTCAGAGCGTGAGCGCGATGGGGATTCATGTGCTAATCAGTGATCGATCTAATCGGGAGAAGTCAGGGGTGTCATGTGCTGCATCTTTGACTGTACTGACCAACGCTTTCTGCTCTGCATGCTAGTGTTTTTCTGAACTTCACACTGGTGCTGTTAGTTGGTCCCAAGGACTAATTAACTTGCTACCTGCCCGGTTTTTTTAAGCTGGTAACCATGTTCCTCTTGCCGGGATCACGTGACGGAGGCACGTGAGGCGTGGAAGCAAGCAGTGCATGGCTGGCCGTGGCAGGCGCTGCCGTTTACATTCACCCGCCGGTCCAAGTTTTCTGCTTCTCCACAAACCACGGGATCCTTGTTACTCCTAGTTAGGTAACGTATGGGGGTTGGAGAATAGGTTATAATCACTGAAAAAATAGCACGCTATAACCTCTAGAGAACTATCTCGTTAAATAAGTCAGTGTACAATATCTCAGTAGTAGCAATGTTGTAGCACGCTAATAGTGTACTCCCTCCGTTCCAAAATATAAGGCTTCCTCTATTCTCGTGCTTCAATTTTGACCATAAATTTAACCAACGAGACCAACTACGGCGGGAGCAAAAGTTATACCAGTGAATTTGTATTCAAAAGAAGTTTTCAGTTGTATAATTTTTTCTTCCGCCACAGTCGGTCTCGTTGGTTAAATTTTATGGTCATGGTTGGACCTTGGAAACTGTGGGCGCACTATATTTTGGAATGAAGGGAGTGACTTAAAGGGTGGTGCTATTATGTATAGCTCACTATTTTTTTCCTTGGTTATAATCAACCAAGATAACGTGCAGCTACACTTTTCACCTCACAAGACTCGCTACATCATCGTGTTCGATCGTCGGGCGCAAGTTGCGCAGACACAGATAAGGCGAAAAAGAAATATGAACTCTGAACATTCAGGAAGCAGCAGAGAGTGCTGCTTGCTTCTGCTGCAAGTACAGACAGAGCGTTTTTGCATGGGAATCGGAGCCTGTCGTCGTCCCAGGGTCAGGGTTGTCACCGAAGGGTCTACGGCAACCTCAACGAATACGCTAATAACTGGACTTTACAGTGTCATTATCGCAGTTTAGAGCATTCAACTCATTCTGAGTAAGTACACTAGCAGCTAGCAGACGTAGGCGAGAGCATGTGTATCTGAGAGCAAGATCCATGGCACAGCACGCACGACGAAAGAGCCAAAAACTGGCACTAGCGCGATCCCTCGAGCACCCACAGCTGTCACCGTGCGTGGAGCGCCGATTGAATCTGCCCGGCCGCGTGCGTGCGTGCATCACACAAAACGCGAAGCTAACTTTCGGCCCAGCCAGCCGCGTACTCGACTCGACTGCTAGCCACCTCTGCTGCGGTAATTTTGCTTTGGTGCTTGCTTTTCTTTGCTACTGTGCATTACAGAAGAGAGAAGTGCGTGAACTGTACATGAACCGACCATGCATATGCATGCCTAGTTCACAAAGGAGAGGTAAATTACCTGCAGAGAGAGGAGAAAATAGGGGTCGATGCAATCAGCTCGCTGTTAAGTTATGCATAATGAGCTGTTTACTCTACAACCACAAGTAGCGATTGTTTTTACGCACTTGTACTGCGCTGCATATGATGCTTACCTGCTCGCATGCACAGATCCCTCCTGTGGAGGATTGGACAGAGAATCAAGAAGCTAGCAGCTGAAGCGAATCAGGCCGGGACGGCGGATACACAATTGCCCGAGGACTCGGGAATGCAAGGAAAGGAGTGATAACAATAGTAGCACTACGTAGGGTAATCACAGCTAGCATGTGCAGCCATGTCAGAACTCAGAACATCGCTGCTCCTGTTACTGTTAGGAACTGCAGTGAAGAATTCGCCGCCTGCAGTTATATAGTTGTTCAGTCAGCGTCTTCCTCTTGAAGGGAAAACATTCGCCGACCATGTTCCTCCTTAGGAAAATGGATTGCCCTGTAGCCTTTCTTATGAAATTGTTCACCACTTCAGCTCACTATTTTTAGATTCTCAAGTCTTCCACATCTTCAGCCATCCGCTTTATTTATTTTTAGCACATTCTGTCTAGTGGAGATGTCAATTATACAATTTGTGTCAAAAATGTCACAAGATGTGGTAGAAACTGGGATTTGCTCTTCATTGAAAATTGTTCACTATGTGATTATACTTTTTCACAACAGCTAAATGTCAGTCGACTGACTTTTGGCTTTGGGTCGGTCGATTTTGAAATTCACCGGTAGGAAGGAAGGAGCTCGTTGGCAGGCTACCCCACCATCTATCTTAGGGGGGTGGGGCGGAAGAATGGTGTGGGGGGTGGGGGCGGAAGAATGAGGGAGGCAGTACGGCTGTTGGCCGTTGTTGTGGGTAGGGCAACGGGGCAAGGCTGCGAGAGAGTGCCGTCGGCCGTAGGTGGCCCGGCCGATGGTACCATCACCGTTCGTTTGTCATCCAACAACTCAAATTAATCTCGGTAAATTGACTGACCCAATTCAAAATTTCAGCTGACTTGTGTTTAACCAGTCCCACTCTTTTTTCAGATTCTGAAGAGTCTACGTCTTCAGCCAGTTTAAGCAAGCTACGGCCACATACCAAATACAGTTTTTGTCAATGCTCCAAGTTCTGACAGCTCCGCGCACACTACTATCCACCTATATTTACAAACGATTTGTCATGAGACGAAGCTTACGGATGTAGTTATTGAATTCATGCTCCAGCAAGTTGCTCCAAAATCCCGAACTGATGGAGGGAGACGGGCAATATATTTCAACACCCCCCTCACATCTAGGCTAGTTTAGTCCTTAGACGTGGGATCGATGTAGGCCGCATAAACGTTATATTTAATACTGCGTTGGCAGGGTCTTGAACTCAAGACCTCTTGGCTCTGATACCATATTGAATTCATGCTCCAGTCAGTTGCTCTAAAAGTTCGAACTGATGAAGGGAGACGGGCAATATATTTCAACAGTAGCGGGGGAACTTGAGGATGGCATCCATAAGTGTAGTCTATATAACCTCTCCACGAGTGTAGCATCGTCGTTGTCCACTAAGACGAGACAAGAACAAGGCCGGCCAATCTATCTCCACGGCCACGGCCGCCATCCACTCCTGGCCTTTGAACCGGCCCGTCATCTCCTCCACCGCCCCAGTCTCGAGGTCGACCAGGAGCGCTCTCCCGTCTTGGTCGACGAGGAGCATCGTGCCACTTTTCTCTCCAACGCAAACATAGTCCGCTCTTTCAGTCAACTTCTGCTTGGGTTGTTCTATCTCGACTACCCGCGTGCGGAGCCAGTCTGCACTCCCGCTATCGACACTCTGATGTCCGCCATCTTGTCGTGTCCAGATCTCTACCTAGAGACCTTCGATGTGTAGGCGGACTAGCTGGAGTGCCCCGTCGACGCCGACGGTAAGTTTCGGCGTACTGTAAGGGAGGAAGTAGTAGCGTGCTCCAACGGGGACGCGAAGATTCGCCAAGGAGGATCGGCCGGTCTCGGCGTTCACGTCGACGCTGTACATGTCTGAAAAGTCCCACCAGAGCCAATGCGCCGTGCCCCGTTGCACGATGGCGCTCTGCTGGGCCATCGTTAAGCCATTGTGGTGCTTCACACAGTCCAGGAAGCTGCTGGGCGCACTCCAGCTCGGCTGATCGGAGGAGAACGTGTAGAGGTAGTGGCGCGTTCCATCGTAGCTGCCGCCGATGAGTAGCACTTTGAATAAGGCCGAGAAGCCCCGCAGTGGCTGCCGCTGCTGTTGCCCGCCGGAGCACAAGTCCGTCGCTGCTAGAATGCAAGAGCCCTCCAGTTCGACGCCGTCGTAGATCGACTTGCGCCGCAGTGGGGGAAGCACCTCCCACGAGCCGGCAAGCAGGTTGCACACGGCGAAGTGGATGAAGGTCGGGGGCGAGTGGTGGTCGCGGGCGTGGCGCGGGACGAACTGCAGGAGGAGGAGACCGCAGCGTGAGGCAAGAGGCTTCGCGCGGTCGAAGAGGCCGTCGATTTTGGGGGGCAAGGATCCGAGGGGTCGACAGAGGAGGCCGGACGACGCCGACCGTGGTCCCCTAGGAACGTGCTCCATGATTGCACGATGGATTTGCCAGTTGCTGGGGAAGAACCCGAGGAGCGAGGACGGATGGGGCGAGTTGTCCGGCCAGCGGCGGCGGAGGAACGAAGCGTCGGCCACGAGGCTCCTCCACATCTTGCACACCGCCGTGCACCGGAAGAGCAGAGCCTCGTCGGGCAGACGTGCGAGGATCTCGAGGATGACGTCGTTCGGGAGCGTGGCCGTTGCTGGAATTTTTGTCTATTTGGGCCTAGCCCAATAGCAGTTTCTGAAATTCCTAATAAATCCTAGAGGCCCACGCAGCTCATTAGTGCAAGGTAAGAGGTGGAACTAAAGTTTAGTCCCACATTGCTAGTTTAGAGGGAGTTGGACCTCTTTATAAGGGAGACTCTTTCCCCACTTGTATGAGCATGAGAACAAGAGGGACATCCGCGCGCGCTCCTCCTCCTCCTTCTCTTACGCCTATATCCTCTCAGAGAGACGCACCAGAACTCATTCTTCCTCTCGCCATATTTTCAACAATCCAAAAAATCCACTATAAGAGGTGGCGCGTGAGAGAAGTCTTATGGTTTCAAACCATGAGCTACTATGACGCCACTCTTGGCAAACTTGAAGGAGAGCAAGATGCCCAATAGGCACAAACTTTTCAGAAAATGGATACCTTGTTTAAGGCTGCTCTCATGGAGCAATTCTATGACTACAGGATGACTGAAGAGCGCTCCGTGGTTGAGCAAGCTCATGAGATACAATCATTTTCTAGAGAACTTGAGCACTTCAATTGTATCCTACCGGACAAGTTTATTGCCGGAGGTATCATCACTAAGCTTCCTCCCACGTGGAGGAACTTTGCTACCTCACTGAAGCATAAGAGGCAGGAGTTTTCCGTTCCAGATCTCATTGGTACTCTTGATGTGGAAGAAAAGGCGAGAGCAAAGGACAACCGTGCTCGAGGTATTGAGGGAGGTTCTAGTGCCAATCTGGTACAGAAGAAGAACTTCCAGCCCCACAAGTTCAAGAACAAGGGCAAGTTTGATGGTAAAGCAAAGTTTGATGGGAAGAACAAGGCTGTGCAGCACACGAACTTCAAGAAGAAGAATGACAAGAAGAAAGGTGTCTGTCATGTGTGTGGAGATCCTGATCATTGGGCTCCTAGTTGCCCCAATCGCTATGACAAGCGTCATCCTGGGAAAGGCGGCAAGACCGCTAATGTTGTCATTGGAGACAATGACATGAAGGATGCTGGGTATGGTATATTTTCCACTATTCTTTCAGTATGTCATTCTCCTGATTGGTTGATTGACACGGGTACTAATGTGCATGTATGCGGTGATATTTCCATGTTTTCATCTAATCAGACCGCAGGGACTTCAACCATGCTGATGGGCAATGGTTCAAGTGCTTCTGTTCGTGGTGTTGGCACGGTCGATCTGAAGTTTACTTCGGGGAAGATCGTGCGGCTGAAGAACGTGCATTATGTCCCCTCCGTCAATAAAAATCTTGTTAGCAAATCTCTCCTGTGTAGAGATGGCTACAAGCTTGTCTTTGAGTCGAATAAATTTGTAATTCCCAAGTAGGGAACCTTTGTTGGTAAAGGCTATGAGTCAGGAGGTCTGTTTTGTTTATCCTTATCAGACATTTGCAATAAAGTTGTTAATAATATTTGCAACAATAGTGAATCAAATGTGTGGCATTCACGTCTTTGTCATGTTAACTTTGGTTGCATGTCACGACTAGCGAAGTTGAACTTAATCCCTAGTTTCACCACTATCAAGGGATCCAAGTGTCAAGTGTGTGTGCAAGCTAAGCAACCACGTAAGTCTCATATGACTACGGAAACGAGAAATCTTGCACCACTAGAACTCATACATTCAGATCTATGTGAAATGAATAGTGTTTTGACAAAAGGTGGAAAGAAATATTTCATGACGTTAATTGATGACTCCACTAGATACTGTCATGTGTATCTTCTGAAATCTAAGGACGAGGCTTTCAAATATTTCAAGATCTATAAAGCTGAAGCGGAAAAACAACTTGATCAAAAGATCAAGAGGCTTAGGTCCGATCGTGGTGGAGAGTATTTCTCAAATGAATTTGGTTCCTTTTGTGCGGAACATGGTATAATCCATGAGAGGATGCCTCCCTATTCACCTCAGTCAAATGGGGTGGCCGAAAGAAAGAACCGTACTCTAACTGATTCGGTTAACGCCATTTTAGACACATCGGGTCTTTCTAAGGCATGGTGGGGGGAGGCGATATTGACAACATGTCATGTCCTAAACCGAGTTCCCACAAAGAACAAAGAGATAACTCCATTCGAGGAATGGGAGAAGAAAAGGTTAAAGCTCTCTTATCTACGAACCTGGGGTTGTTTGGCTAAAGTCAATGTGCCAATTCCAAAGAAGCGAAAGCTGGGACCAAAAACTGTGGATTGTGTTTTCTTGGGATATGCTTTTCATAGCATTGGTTATAGATTCTTGGTTGTAAAATCAGAGGTACCTGACATGCATGTCGGTACGATCATGGATTCAAATGATGCGACTTTTTTTTGAAGATATCTTTCCCATGAAGGATATGGCTACCTCATCTAATCAGGAGATGCCTAGTTCATCGAATCAGGAATCAGTCAAAATTACTGAACCTCCCATTTCGATGGAACACTTTGAAAGTCCTGTGGAGGAGAATAATGAAGTTCCTACTAGGAGCAAGAGACAGAGGACTGCAAAGTCTTTTGGTGATAATTTTCTTGTGTATCTCATAGATGACACTGTTGGGGAATGTAGTAATTTCAAAAAAATTCCTACGCACACGCAAGATTTGAGAGTATTGTCCACGTACCCTCGTAGACTATAAGCGGAAGCGTTATGACAACGCGGTTGATGTAGTCGTACGTCTTCACGATCCGACCGATCCAAGTACCGAACGTACGGCACCTCCGAGTTCAGCACATGTTCAGTTCGATGACGATCCCCGGGCTCCGATCCAGCAAAGCGTCCGGGATGAGTTCCGTCAGCACGACGGCGTGGTGACGATGATGATGTTCTACCGGCGCAGGGCTTCGCCTAAACTCCGCGATGATATGACCGAGGTGGAATATAGTGGAGGGGGGCACCGCACACGGCTAAGGAACTATCCGTAGATCAACTTGTGTGTTCTAGGGTGCCCCCTGCCCCCGTATATAAAGGAGCAAGGGGGAGGCCGGCCGGCCCTTGTGGGCGCGCCAAGGAGGAGGAGTCCTCCTCCTAGTAGGAGTAGGACTCCCTCTTTCCTACTCCTACTAGGAGGGGGAAAGGAAGGGGGAGAGGGAGAGGGAAAGAGGGGGGCGCCGCCCCCTCCTACTACAATTCGGATCAGAGGGGGAGGGGGCGCGCGGCCCATGCTGGCTGCCCCTCTCTCTCTCCACTAAGGCCCATAAGGCCCATTACTTCTCCTGGGGGGTTCCGGTAACCCTCCGGCACTCCGGTTTTCTCCGAAAATGCGCGAAACACTTCCGGTGTCCGAATATAGTCGTCCAATATATCAATCTTTATGTCTTGACCATTTCGAGACTCCTCGTCATGTCCGTGATCACATCCAGGACTCCGAACAAACTTTGGTACATCAAAACTTATAAACTCATAATAAAACTGTCATCGTAACGTTAAGCGTGCGGACCCTACGGGTTCGAGAACTATGTAGACATGACCTAGAACTATTCTCGGTCAATAACCTTAGCGGAACCTGGATGCCCATATTGGCTCCTACATATTCTACGAAGATCTTTATCGGTCAAACCGCATAACAATATACGTTGTTCCCTTTGTCATCAGTATGTTACTTGCCCGAGATTCGATCGTCGGTTTCCAATACCTAGTTCAATCTCGTTACCGGCAAGTCTCTTTACTCGTTACGTAATGCATCATTCCGTAACTAACTCATTAGCTACATTGCTTGCAAGGCTTATAGTGATGTGCATTACCGAGAGGGCCCAGAGATACCTCTCCGACAATCGGAGTGACAAAACCTAATCTCGAAATACGCCAACCCAACATGTACCTTTGGAGACACCTGTAGTACTCCTTTATAATCACCCAGTTACGTTGTGACGTTTGGTAGCACCCAAAGTGTTCCTCCGGTAAACGGGAGTTGCATAATCTCATAGTTACAGGAACATGTATAAGTCATGAAGAAAGCAATAGCAATATACTAAACGATCAAGTGCTAGGCTAACGGAATGGGTCATGTCAATCACATCATTCTCCTAATGATGTGATCCCGTTAATCAAATGACAACAAATGTCTATGGTTAGGAAACATAACCATCTTTGATCAACAAGCTAGTCAAGTAGAGGCATACTAGTGACACTATGTTTGTCTATGTATTCACATATGTATTATGTTTCCGGTTAATACAATTCTAGCATGAATAATAAACATTTATCATGAAATAAGGAAATAAATAATAACTTTATTATTGCCTCTAGGGCATATTTCCTTTAGTCTCCCACTTGCACTAGAGTCAATAATCTAGCTCACATCGCCATGTGATTTAACACCAATATTCATATCTATATATGATTGACACCCATAGTTCACATCGTCATGTGACCAACATCCAAAGTGTTTAATAGAGTCAATAATCTAGTTCACATCTCTATGTGATTAACACCCAAAGAGTACTAAGGTGTGATCATGTTTTGCTCATGAGAGAAGCTTAGTCAACGGGTCTGTCATATTCAGAGCCGTATGTATTTTGCAAATATTCTATGTCTATAATGCTCTGCACGGAGCTACTCTAGCTAATTGCTCCCACTTTTCATATGTATCCAAATTGAGACTTAGAGTCATCTGGATCGGTGTAAAAGATTGCACCAATGTAACTCTTTACGACGGGCTCTTTTATCACCTCCATAATCGAGAAATATTTCCTTAGTTCTCACTAAGGATAATTTTGACCAATGTCCAGTGATCTACTCCTAGATCACTATTGTACTCCCTTGCCAAACCAGGGCAGAGTATACAATAGGTCTGGTACATAGTATGGCATACTTTCTAGAACCTATGACTGAGGCATAGGGAATGACTTTCATTCTCTTTTCTATTTTCTGCCTTGGTTGGGATTCGAGTCTTACTCAGTTTCACACCTTTGCAACACATGCAAGAACTCTTTCTTTGACTGTTCCATTTTGAACTATTTCAAAATCTTGTCAAGGTATGTACTTATTGAAAAACTTATCAAGCGTCTTGATCTATCTCAATAGATCTTGATGCTCAATATGTAAGTAGCTTTACTGAAGTCTTTCTTTTAAAGAACTCCTATCAAACACTCCTTTATGCTTTGTAGAATAATTCTACATTATTTCCGATCAACAATATGTCATTCACATATACTTATCAGAAATACTGTAGTGCTCCCACTCACTTTCTTGTAAATACAGGCTTCACCGTAAGTCTGTACAAAACTATATGCTTTGATCAACTTATCAAAGCGTATATTCCAACTCTGAGATGCTTGTACCAGTCCATAGATGGATTGCTGGAGCATGCACACTTTGTTAGCATCTTTAGGATTGACAAAACCTTCTGGTTGCATCATATACAACTCTTCTTTAATAAATCCATTAAGGAATGCAGTTTTGACATCCATTTGCCAGATTTCATAAAATGTGGCAATTGCTAACATGATTCGGACAGACTAAAGCATCGATACGAGTGAGAAAATCTCATCGTATTCAACACCTTGAACTTGTTGAAAACCTTTTGCAACAAGTCGAGCTTAGTGGATAGTAACACTACTATCAGTGTCCGTCTTCCTCTTGAAGATCCATTTATTTAACATGGCTTGCTGATCATCAAGCAAGTCAATCAAAGTCCATACTTTGTTCTCATACATGGATCATATCTCAGATTTTATGGCCTCAAGCCATTTCGCGGAATCTGGGCTCATCATCGCTTCCTCATAGTTCGTAGGTTCATCATGGTCTAGTAACATGACTTCCAGAACATGATTACTGCACCACTCTGGTGCGGATCTTACTCTGGAAGATCTACGAGGTTTTGTAGTAACTTGATCTGAAGTTTCATTAGCTTCCTCACTAATTGGTGTAGGAATCACTGGAACTGATTTCCGTGATGAACTACTTTCCAATTCCGGAGAAGGTACAAATTACCTTATCAAGCTCTACTTTCCTCCCACTCACTTCTTTCGAGAGAAACTCCTTCTCTAGAAAGGATCCATTCTTAGCAACGAATATCTTGCCTTCGGATCTGTGATAGAAGGTGTACCCAACAGTTTCCTTTGGGTATTCTATGAAGACGCACTTCTCCGATTTGGGTTCGAGCTTATTAGGTTGAAAACCTTTTTCATATAAGCATCGTAACTCCAAACTTTAAGAATTGACAGCTTAGGTTTACTGCTAAACCATAGTTCATACGGTGTCTTCTCAACGGATTTAGATGGTGCCCTTTTAACGTGAATGCAGCTGTCTATAATGCATAACCCCAAAACAATAGTGGTAAATCAGTAAGAGCCATCATAGATCGCACCATATCCAATAAAGTGCGGTTACGACGTTCGGACACACCATAACGTTGTGGTGTTCCAGGTGGCGTGAGCTGTGAAACTATTCCACATTATTTTAATTGAAGACCAAACTCATAACTCAAATATTCGTCTCCGCGATCAGATCGCAGAAACTTTATTTTCTTGTTACGATGATTTTTCCACTTCACTCTGAAATTCTTTGAACCTTTCAACTATTTCAGACTTATGTTTCATCAAGTAGATATACCCATATCTGCTCAAATCATCTTGTGAAGGTCAGAAAATAACGATACTTGCCACGAGCATCAACACTCATTGGATCGCATACATCGGTATGTATTATTTCCAATAAGTCAGTAGCTTGTTCCATTGTTCCAGAGAACGGAGTTTTAGTCATCTTGCCCAAAAGGCACGGTTCGCAAGCATCAAATGATTCATAACCAAGTGATTCCGAAAATCCATCTTTATGGAGTTTCCTCATGCGCTTTACACCGATATGACCCAAACGACAGCGCCACAAATAAGTTGCACTATCATTATTAACTTTGCATCTTTTGGCATCCATATTATGAATATGTGTATCACTACAATCGAGATCCAACAAACTATTTTCATTGGGTGTATAACCATCGAAGGTCTTATTCATGTAAACAGAATAACAATTATTCTTTAACTTCAAATGAATAACCGTATCGCAGTAAACATGATCAAATCATATTCATGCTCAACGCGAACGCTAAATAACATTTATTTAGGTTTAACACTAATCTCGAAAATATAGGGAGTGTGTGATGATGATCATATCAATCTTGGAACTATTTCCAACACTCATCGTCACTTCCCCTCAACTAGTCTCTGTTTATTATGTAACTCCTATTTCGATTTACTAATCTTAGCAACCGAACAAGTATCAAATACTCAGGGGCTACTATAAACACTAGTAAGGCACACATCAAACACCTGTATATCAAATACACCCTTGTTCACTTTGCCATCCTTCTTATCCACCAAATATTTAGGGCATTTCCGCTTCCAGTGACTATTTTCTTTGTAGTGTAAGCACTCAGTTTCAGGCTTTGGTCCAGCTTTGGTCTTCTTCACGGGAGTGACAACTTGTTTGCCATTCTACTTGAAGTTTCCCTTTCTTTCCCTTTGCCCTTTTCTTGAAACTAGTGGTCTTGTCAATCATCAACACTTGATGCTCTTTCTTGATTTCTACCTTCGTCGATTTCAACGTCACGAAGAGCTCGGGAATCGTTTCCGTCATCCCTTGCATATTATAGTTCATCACGAAGTTCTAGTAACTCAGTGATGGTGACTAGAGAATTCTGTCAATCACTATCTTATCTGGAAGATTAACTCCCAATTGATTCAAGTGATTGAAGTACCCATACAATCTGAGCATATGCTCACTAGTTGAGCGATTCTCCTCCATCTTTTAGCTATAGAACTTGTTGGAGACTTCATATCTCTCAACTCGGGTATTTGCTTGAAATATTAACTTCAATTCTTGGAACATCTTATATGGTCCATGACGTTCAAAACATCTTTGAAGTCCCGATTCTAAAGCCGTTAAGCATGGTGCACTAAACTATCAAGTAGTCATCATATTGAGCTAGCCAAACGTTCATAACGTCTGCATCTGCTCCTGCAATAGGTTTGTCACCTAGCGGTGCATCAAGGACATAATTCTTCTGTGCAGCAATGAGGATAAACCTCAGATCACGGATCCAATCCGCATCATTGCTACTAACATCTTTCAACACAGTTTTCTCTAGGAACATATCAAAATAAACATATGAAAGCAACAACCCGAGCTATTGATCTATAACATAATTTGCAAAATACTACCAGGACTAAGTTCATGATAAATTAAAGTTCAATTAATCATATTACTAAAGAACTCCCACTTAGATAGACATCCCTCTAATCTTCTAAGTGATTACGTGATCCATATCAACTACACCATGTCCGATCGTCACATGAGATGGAGTAGTTTCAACGATGAACATCAATATGTTGATCATATCTGAAGGAAATATGCCCTATAGGCAATAATAAAGTTATTATTTATTTCCTCATATCATGATAAATGTTTATTATTCATGCTAGAATTGTATTAACCGGAAACATGATACATGTGTGAATACATAGACAAACATAGTGTCACTAGTATGCCTCTACTTGACTAGCTCATTGATCAAAGATGGTTATGTTTCCTAACCATAGGCATGTGTTGTCATTTGATTAATGAGATCACATCATTAGGAGAATGATGTGATTGACTTGACCCATTCCGTTAGCTTAGCACTTGATCGTTTAGTATGTTGCTATTGCTTTCTTCATGACTTATACAAAGTTCCTACAACTATGAGATTGTGCAACTCCCGTTTACCGGAGGAACACTTTGTGTGCTACCAAACGTCACAACGTAACTGGGTGATTATAAAGGTGCTCTACGGGTGTCTCCAAAGGTACATGTTGAGTTGGCATAATTCGAGATTAGGTTTTGTCACTCCGATTGTCGGAGAGGTATCTCTGGGCCTTCTCGGTAATACTCATCATCTAAGCCTTGCAAGCATTGTAACTAATGAGTTAGTTATGAAATGATGTATTACAGAACGAGTAAAGAGACTTGCCGGTAACGAGATTGAACTAGGTATTGGATACCGACGATCGAATCTCGGGCAAGTAACATACCGATGACAAAGGGAACAACGTATGTTGTTATGCAGTTTGACCGATAAAGATCTTCGTAGAATATGTAGGAACCAATATGAACATCTAGGTTCAACTATTGTTTATTGACCGAGAATAGTTCTAGGTCATGTCTACATAGTTCTCGAACCCGTAGGGTCCGCACGCTTAACGGTACGATGACAGTTTTATTATGAGTTTATAAGTTTTGATGTACCGAAGGTTGTTCGGAGTCCCGGATGTGATCACGGACATGACGAGGAGTCTCGAAATGGTCGAGACATAAAGATTGATATATTGGATGACTATATTCAGACACCGGAAGTGTTCCGGGTGTTTTCGGAGAAAAACTGGAGTGCCGAAAGGGTTACCGGAACCCCCCCGGGAACTAATGGGCCTTGTTGGGCCCTAGTGGAGAGAGAGAGGGGCCGGCCAGGGCAAGAGGCGCGCCCCCTCCCCTTGAGTCCGAATAGGACAAGGAAGGGGGGGGCGACGCCCCCCTTGCCTTTCCCCTCTCCCACTCCTTCCTTCCCCCTCCTTGGAATAGGAAAGGGAGGGGGCAAACCTACTTGGAGTAGGTTCCCCCTCCTAGGGCGCGCCTCCCCCTTGGCCGGCCCCCTCCTCCTCTCCCCCTTTATATATGGGGGAGGGGGGCACCCCATAGACACACAAGTTGATCTACGGATCGTTCCTTAGCCGTGTGCGGTGCCCCCCTCCACCATATTCCACCTCGGTCATATTGTCGCGGAGTTTAGGCGAAGCCCTGCGCCGGTAGAACATCATCATCGTCACCACGCCATCATGCTGACGGAACTCATCCCCGACGCTTAGCTGGATTGGAACCCAGGGGACGTCATCGAGCTGGACGTGTGCTGAACATGGAGGTGCCGTACGTTCGGTGCTTGGATCAGTCGAATCGTGAAGACGTACGACTACATCAACCGCGTTGTCATAACGCTTCTGCTTAACGGTCTACGAGGGTACGTAGACAAACACTCTCCCCTCTCGTTGCTATGCCATCACCATGATCTTGCGTGTGCGTAGGAATTTTTTTGAAATTACTACGTTCCCCAACAGTGGCATCCGAGCCTAGGTTTTATGTGTTGATGTTATATGCACGAGTAGAACACAAATGAGTTGTGGGCGATACAAGTCATACTGCTTACCAGCATGTCATACTTTGGTTCGGCGGTATTGTTGGATGAAGCGGCCCGGACCGACATTACGCGTACGCTTATGCGAGACTGGTTCTACCGCCGTGCTTTGCACACAGGTGACTAGCGGGTGTCAATTTCTCCAACTTTAGTTGAACCGAGTGTGGCTACGCCCAGTCCTTGCGAAGGTTAAAACAACACCAACTTGACGAACTATCGTTGTGGTTTTGATGCGTAGGTAAGAACGGTTCTTGCTCAGCCCGTAGCAGCCACCTTAAACTTGCAACAACAAAGTAGAGGACGTCTAACTTGTTTTTGCAGGGCATGTTGTGATGTGATATGGTCAAGACGTGATGCTATATTTTATTGTATGAGATGATCATGTTTTGTAACCGAAGTTATCGGCAACTGGCAGGAGCCATATGGTTGTCGCTTTATTGTATGAAATGCAAACGCCCTGTAATTGCTTTACTTTATCACTAAGCGGTAGCGATAGTCGTAGAAGCAATAGATGGCGTAAACGACAACGATGCTACGATGGAGATCAAGGTATCGCGCCGGTGACGATGGTGATCACGACGGTGCTTCAGAGATGGAGATCACAAGCACAAGATGATGATGGCCATATCATATCACTTATATTGATTGCATGTGATGTTTATCCTTTATGCATCTTATTTTGCTTTGATTGACGGTAGCATTTTAAGATGATCTCTCACTAAAATTATCAAGAAGTGTTCTCACTGAGTATGCACCGTTGCCAAAGTTCGTCGTGCCCAGACACCACGTGAGGATCGGGTGTGATAAGCTCTACGTCTATCTACAACGGGTGCAAGCCAGTTTTGCACACGCAGAATACTCAGGTTAAACTTGACGAGCCTAGCATATGCAGATATGGCCTCGGAACACGGAGACCGAAAGGTCGAGCGTGAATCATATAGTAGATATGATCAACATAAAGATGTTCACCATTGAAAACTACTCCATCTCACGTGATGATCGGTTATGGTTTAGTTGATTTGGGTCACGTGATCACTTAGATGACTAGAGAGATGTCTGTCTAAGTGGGAGTTCTTAAGTAATATGATTAATTGAACTTAAATTTATCATGAACTTAGTACCTGATAGTATTTTGCTTGTCTATGTTTGTTGTAGATAGATGGCTCGTACTGTTGTTCTGTTGAATTTTAATGCATTCCTTGAGAAAGCAAAGTTGAAAGATGATGGTAGCAATTACACGGACTGGGTCCGTAACTTGAGGATTATCCTCATTGCTGCATAGAAGAATTACGTCCTGGAAGCACCGCTGGGTGCCAGGCCTGCTGCAGGAGCAACACCAGATGTTGTGAACATCTGGCGGAGCAAAGCTGATGACTACTCTATAGTTCAGTGTTCCTTGCTTTACGGCTTAGAACCGGGTCTTCAACTACGTTTTGAACGTCATGGAGCATATAAGATGTTCCAGGAGTTGAAGTTAATATTTCAAGCAAATGCCCGGATTGAGAGATATGAAGTCTCCAATAAGTTCTACAGCTGCAAGATGGAGGAGAATAGTTCTGTCAGTGAGCATATACTCAAAATGTCTGGGTATAATAATCACTTGATTCAACTGGGAGTTAATCTTCCGGATGATAGCGTCATTGACAGAATTCTCCAATCACTGCCACCAAGCTACAAGAGCTTCGTGATGAACTATAATATGCAAGGGATGAACAAGACAATTGCCGAGCTCTTCACAATGCTAAAGGCTGCGGAGGTAGAAATCAAGAAGGAGCATCAAGTGTTGATGGTCAACAAGACCACTAGTTTCAAGAAAAAGGGCAAAGGGAAGAAGAAGGGGAACTTCAAGAAGAACAGCAAACAAGTTGCTGCTCAAGAGAAGAAACCCAAGTCTGGACCTAAGCCTGAAACTGAGTGCTTCTACTGCAAGCAAACTGGTCACTGGAAGCGGAACTGCCCCAAGTATTTGGCGGATAAGAAGGATGGCAAAGTGAACAAAGGTATATGTGATATACATGTTATTGATGTGTACCTAACTAGAGCTCGTAGTAGCACCTGGGTATTTGATACTGGTTCTGTTGCTAATATTTGCAACTCGAAACAGGGACTACGGAATAAGCGAGCACTGGCCAAGGACGAGGTGACGATGCGCGTGGGAAACGGTTCCAAAGTCGATGTGATCGCGGTCGGCACGCTACCTCTACATCTACCTTTGGGATTAGTTTTAGACCTGAATAATTGTTATTTGGTGCCAGCGTTGAGCATGAACATTATATCTGGATCTTGTTTGATGCGAGATGGTTATTCATTTAAATCAGAGAATAATGGTTGTTCTATTTATATGAGTAATATCTTTTATGGTCATGCACCCTTGAAGAGTGGTCGATTTTTATTAAATCTCGATAGTAGTGATACACATATTCATAATGTTGAAGCCAAAAGATGCAGAGTTGATAATGATAGTGCAACTTATTTGTGGCACTGCCGTTTAGGTCATATCGGTATAAAGCGCATGAAGAAACTCCATACTAATGGACTTTTGGAATCACTTGATTATGAATCACTTGGTACTTGCGAACCGTGCCTCATGGGCAAGATGACTAAAACACCGTTCTCCGGTACTATGGAGAGAGCAACAGATTTGTTGGAAATCATACATACAAATGTATGTGGTCCGATGAATGTTGAAGCTCGTGGCGGATATCGTTATTTTCTCACCTTCACAGATGATTTGAGCAGATATGGGTATATCTACTTAATGAAAAGCAAGTCTGAAACATTTGAAAAGTTCAAAGAATTTCAGAGTGAAGTGGAAAATCATCGTAACAAGAAAATAAAGTTTCTACGATCTGATCGTGGAGGAGAATATTTGAGTTACGAGTTTGGTTTACATTTGAAACAATGCGGAATAGTTTCGCAACTCACGCCACCCGGAACACCACAAAGAAATGGTGTGTCCGAACGTCGTAATCGTACTTTACTAGATATGGTGCGATCTATGATGTCTCTTACTGATTTACCGCTATCGTTTTGGGGTTATGCTTTAGAGACGGCTGCATTCACATTAAATAGGGCACCATCAAAATCCGTTGAGACGACACCTTATGAACTATGGTTTGGCAAGAAACCAAAGTTGTCGTTTCTTAAAGTTTGGGGCTGCGATGCTTATGTGAAGAAACTTCAACCAGATAAGCTCGAACCCAAATTGGAGAAATGTGTCTTCATAGGATACCCAAAAGAGACTGTTGGGTACACCTTCTATCACATATCCGAAGGCAAGACATTCGTTGCTAATAATGGATCCTTTCTAGAGAAGGAGTTTCTCTCGAAAGAAGTGAGTGGGAGGAAAGTAGAACTTGATGAGGTAATTGTACCTGCTCCCTTATTGGAAAGTAGTTCATCACAGAAATCAGTTCCTGTGACAAATACACCAATTAGTGAGGAAGCTAATGATATTTGAGGGAGTCCTGGACTAGGGGGTGTCCGGACAGCCGGACTATCATCGTCAGCCGGACTCCAAGACTATGAAGATACAAGATTGAAGACTTCGTCCCGTGTCCGGATGGGACTTTCCTTGGCGTGGAAGGCAAGCTTGGTGATACGGATATGTAGATCTCCTACCATTGTAACCGACTTTGTGTAACCCTAGCCATCTCCGATGTCTATATAAACCGGAGGGTTTTAGTCCGTAGGACAACACAACCATTACAACAATCATACCATAGGCTAGCTTCTAGGGTTTAGCCTCCTTGATCTCGTGGTAGATCCACTCTTGTACTACCCATATCATCAATATGAATCAAGCAGGAGTAGGGTTTTACCTCCATCGAGAGGGCCCGAACCTGGGTAAAAACATCGTGTCCCTTGTCTCCTGTTACCATCCGCCTAGACGCACAGTTCGGGACCCCCTACCCGAGATCCGCCGGTTTTGACACCGACATTGGTGCTTTCATTGAGAGTTCCTCTGTGCCGTCACCGATAGGAAGGATGCCTCTTCCCGTCTTTAAAGACGGTATCTTCGCCGAAGGAGCCTTGGCCGCCGGCCAAACTATCCGGCTGGGTGGTTTTCTCATGACCGCCTGTTCGGCCACCGCTTCGACGACGACCTCTCAGGTCGTCAAAAGCAATCTTCGCATCAACTCGGAATTCGCCGAGCAGTTGGATCCAATAGAGCTTTCGTCCGTAAACGAGCTCTTGGATCGCATCGCCGCCCTGAGAGTCGCTACAGACTACAATCAGATTGGGCTTAAAACCGATCTGAGAGAGATTAACTCTCCCCAGGTTACCCACCACGTCGCGGTGGTAGAGGAACAACGCGGCTCTTCTCCTATATTGAAAATTAGTCATGTCCGGGCTTCCGAACCCTCCATGTCGGACTCCCGCAGGGGGACGGACTTCGATCAGGCACTAAACCTAAAGTTCGGCGTCGGACTGGACTCGTTGGACGACGTCCAACGATCCAAGCTTCCAAATTCGGAAACTACTCGGCCCTTGAGCCTCGAGATGGGTAGGGTTCCAGACTTAATTCCACCCACCCACCCAAACATATGCGATCTATCTCAAATCCGGCAAGAGCCCGCTGAAATAGTACATCATTACTGGGCCAGAATCCTCCTGGTTATGGACAGGATAAAGGACTGCCGAGAGGAAAGCGCAATTTCAATTTTCTGCAATAATTGCACGGACGAGGGAATCTTGAACGCCGTCAGTCGCCGCGAAATTACACGCTTCGCCGACCTGGCGTCCATAGTACGAAAGTACTGCGTGATGGAGAGTTTCCGGAAAACCGAAACTAAGTTTTGGGACAATCCGGCCCCGAATACAACCCTAGTCTGTAACAAAAGGGTGTAGCACACTCAGGCACCAGGTACAAAAACCAAAAAGCAAAAAACCCATAAAGGGCAAGGAACCGTACTGGAGGGATGGCTCAGCGGACCCTGTAAAATTCACAGTACAGAAGGCGCCACCCCAACACATAGCCTTCGAGCATGTTGGATATTGCGGCAGGTGGCCAAAAGTGGCGAGGAGCTTCTAGCCCCGGAAAACCACTCCAACAGTACCAGTACGGTGTCAACAGTCTTCGAGACTTTCGCATCAAATAATGTGCGATCTATCACAAATCCGGCAGGAGCCCGCTGAAACAGCACACCATTACTGGGTCAGATTCCTCCTGGTTATGGACAGGATAAAGGACTGCCGAGAGGAAAGCGCAATTTCAATTTTCTGCAATAATTGCACGGACGAGGGAATCTTGAACGCCGTCAGACACCGTGAAATTACACGCTTCTCCGACCTGGCGTCCATAGTACGAAAGTACTGTGCGATGGAGAGTTTCCGGAAAACCGAAACTAAGTTTTGGGACAATCCGGCCCCGAATATAACCCTAGTCCGTAACAAAAGGGTGCAGCACACTCAGGCACCAGGTACAAAAACCAAAAAGCAAAAAACCCATAAAGGGCAAGGAACCATACTGGAGGGATGGCTCAGCGGACCCTGTAAAATTCACAGTACAGAAGGCGCCACCCCAACACATAGCCTTCGAGCATGTTGGATATTGCGGCAGGTGGCCAAAAGTGGCAAGGAGCTTCTAGCCCCAGAAAACCACTCCAACAGTACCAGTACGGTGTCAACAGTCTTCGACACTTCCGCATCAAATAATGTGCGAAAACGAACAATCCGCAACCTCGCCGAAGTCTACCAAGTAGAAACAACAAATCCATGGAGCGACACGGTCATCACCTTCAACGCCAGCGACGAACCTAAATTCCGAACAGCCCGAGCACCAGCCGCATTGGTCCTCAGTCCAATAGTGGACGGCTTTCGTCTTACCAAGGTACTCATGGATGGCGGCAGCGGACTAGACCTCATATACGAGGAAACTCTTCAAAAAATGGAAATAGACTGGAGCCGCATTGAGCGAAGCAGCACAACCTTTAGAGGAATAATCCCTAGCCGGGAAGCGCGCTGCACAGGAAAAATCACACTTGATGTGGTGTTCGGCTCGCCGGACAATTACAGGTCCGAAGAAGTCACGTTCCAAGTGGCCCCGTTCAGCAGCGGATATCACGCTATATTAGGACGGGAGGCATTCACAATTTTCCAAGCCATACCCCATTACGGGTACATAAAGCTTAAGATGCCTAGGCCCGACGGAACAATCACTCTCGCTAGTGATCCAGACATAGCACTCCGCGCCGAAAACAAGACAGCCGCATTAGCCCTGGAGGCACTATCCGAAGCCCTAGCGGCAGAAGAACTCACTGCGCTGCGCTCTACGATGAATAGGGACGATGTGATACTCGATAAGAGATCCAAGTCCACCTCTTTCAAACCAGCGGACAAAATAGTCAAATTCCAGGTCCACCCAACGGACCCAACAAAGACGGCCTCCATCGGGGCGCAGTTGAACCCTGATGTAGATGCCGCACTGCGAGAATTCCTTCGGGAAAATTGGGACATCTTCGCCTGGCACCCTTCAGATATGCCAGGAATCCCACGCAGATTGGCAGAACACAGCCTAAACATCCTAAAAGGATTCAAGCCAGTCAAGCAGGCTCTTCAGCGATTTTCCGAACCCAAAAGACAGGCAATGGGAGAAGAGCTAGCCAAACTACTGGAAGCCGGATTCATCAGAGACATCAAACATCCGGACTGGCTAGCAAACCTGGTAATGGTACCAAAGAAGGACAAATCCTGGTGCCTATGTGTCGATTTTAAAGACCTCAACAAGGCCTGCCCAAAGGATCCATTCCCCCTCCCCCGCATCGACCAAATAATCGATGCTACTGCAGGGCACGATTCATTGTGCTTCCTTGACGCATATTCCGGCTACCATCAAATCAAGATGGCGGAAGCAGACCAAGCCGCAACAGCATTCATTACTCCATATGGACCATTCTGCTTCAACACAATGCCCTTCGGACTCAAAAACGCCGGTGCAACATATCAGCGCATGATTCAGACATGTCTAGCTACCCAGATCGGCAAAACAGTTGAGGCATACGTAGACGACGTAGTCGTCAAAACCAAACACGTCGAAACTCTAGTAGACGACTTGAGGCTCACATTCGACAACCTCCGAGCATATGACATCAAGCTGAATCCGGAAAAATGCATTTTCGGCGTACCAGCCGGAAAGCTCCTGGGCTTCATTGTATCCGGTAGAGGAATTGAAGCAAACCCAGCTAAGATCCGAGCTTTGTCACAGCTGGACATTCCAAAAGACCTCAAACAAATACAAAAATTGACTGGATGCATGGCAGCTCTAAGCCGCTTTATCTCCCGTTTGGGAGAAAAGGTATTGCCCCTCTATCGCCTCCTCAGGCGCACCAAACACTTCGAGTGGACGGATGCTGCCACTGCCGGACTCGAAGAAATCAAAGCCATATTGGAAACAAATCCGGTCCTGGTTGCACCTAACCTGGGCGAACCAATGTTGTTATACATCGCGGCAACACATCAAGTTGTAAGCGCGGTACTCGTTGTAGAACGAGAAACAGAAGGGCACAAATTCCCTCTTCAAAAACCAGTGTACTACGTATCCACTGTCTTAACTCCCTGCAAGTCCCGTTACCCGCACTATCAAAAGATAGCCTATGCGGTGTTCATGGCATCCCGGAAGCTCCGACACTACTTTCAAGAGTGTTCGATAACAGTGGCCTCCGAAGTGCCCCTCAACGACATTATAAACAACCGCGACGTAATGGGCAGGATTGCAATATGGGCCATCGAGCTCTTACCATTCGATATAACTTCTAAACCTCGGCGAGCTATAAAGTCGCAAGTCTTGGCTGACTTTGTCACCGAATGGACTGAAGCCGAATTCCCTAAAGAGTACGGTGCATACTCCAATTGGATTATGCATTTTGACGGCTCCAAAATGTTGGCCGGCTTGGGGGCTGGCGTCGTATGGACGTCCCCGACCGGGGATACAGTCCAATACGTACTTCAGATAATGTACACGGACTCCAACAACGCAGCCGAATATGAGGCCCCCCTACATGGCCTCCGGATGGCAATCTCCATGGGCATTCAACGCCTAGAGGTGCGCGGGGATTGAAACCTCGCAATATCCCAAGTAAATGGAGACTTTGACGCCAGCGATCCGAAAATGGCAGCCTATTGTAACGCTGTCCTAAAAATGTCAGCTCGGTTCGAAGGGCTCGAATTCCACCATGTAGCCCGAGATAATAACCAAGCAGCCGACGTACTGGCACGCATCGGCGCAACACGCGACGTTGTCCCTCCTAACATCTTCCTGGAACAGCTCTTTAAGCCATCCGTACTATGGGAAGAGGAGTCCGGAAATAACAACCCGGAGGCAGCCGCACCACCCAACACAGAACAATCTGACATAATCGGCGACTCAGCCGATGAAATAACACCTTCAGCCCACGAAATAATGGCAGTAATCGCCCCGTGGACAGAGCCGTTCCTAGCCTACTTACTTAGGCAGGAGCTTCCCGAAGACCAAAATGAGGCCCGCTGCATAGTCCGGCGATCTAAAGCCTACAAGGTACACGAGGGAGAACTCTATAGGAAAAGCACAACCGGAGTCCTTCAACTGTGTATCTCCGAAGAGGAAGGGCGAAACCTTCTGGCTGAAATTCATGCCAGACTAGGCGGACACCACGCCGCAGCTCGGGCCCTTGTAGGCAAGGCATTTCGTACATGATTTTATTGGCCGACGGCCCGGGCAGATGCTCAGGACTTAGTCCAAAGATGCGTCGGTTGTCAGCTCTTTGCTAATCAGAGCCATATGCCACCCACCGCCCTCAAAACTATACCCATTACCTGGCCGTTCGCGGTCTGGGGGCTTGACATGGTTGGACCCCTTAAAGGGGGAACCCACAAGCAAAGCCAGTTAAAACGGCAGAGTCCGGACCAGTGATAGACTTCATATCTGGGGTAGTACACCATTATGGTGTCCCCCATAGCATCATTACCGATAACGACACGAATTTCACGGCCGACGAGGTTAAATTATGGTGCAAAAAAATGGGCATTAAGCTCGATTACGCTTCAGTCTATCATCCCCAAACCAACGGTCAAGTGGAACGAGCAAATGGTCTAATAATGAGCAGCATCAAACCCAGACTAGTGCGGTCCCTTATGCAATCTGACACGCACTGGGTAGAGGAGCTAGACTCCATACTCTGGGGGCTGCGGACAACGCTCAACCATACTACCAGATTCACACCATTTTTTATGGTATACGGCGCAGAGGCAGTTTTGCCCTGCGACATCATTCATGACTCACCTCGAGTGCGCATGTACGAAGAAAGAGAAGCTGAGCTGGATCGGCAGGACAGCTTGGACACATTGGAGGAAGAACGCGACGTCGCCAAGGCTCGTTCCGCATTCTATCAGCAGTAGGCTCAAAGATATCAAAGCAGAGAAGTACGGGCTAAGACTTACAATGTTGGCGAACTAGTTCTACGCCTGCCGGACAAGAAAAAGGACAAGCTCAAACCCAAATGGGAAGGCCCCTTCATTATCGATCAAGTCCTGACCGGCGGAGCGTACCGTCTGCGAAATGCGCCGGACAACCGACTCGAGCCGAACCCATGGAACGCAGCCCGCCTCCGAAGATTCTATGCCTAGCGCCAGACTAAGAATTCGTCCCCTTCCCCCGCCCAAATTTTTACACTTCAGCTGTCTTTTGTTTCTCTTTTTTCTCTCACCCCTTTTCATAAAAGCCCTTAAAGGCCTACCTACGCATTGTTCGCACACACTTGATGTGCTATCCGCACTCATTATACCTGGGGGCTTCTTTACCAGAAGCTTAATTATAAGGGCTTCATGCCCAGCACATGTGTCAAACTTCCACGTGTACCTTTTATTCACCATTATATGCATCGATATGACTTAAGTTTTGGCCAAGCTGGGTTGCCTGGCTCCTGTGCTTACCCCTACGTTCCCGATTGTTTGGCTAGGAGGTAAAGGAAGCACCTCTGCGATTGTTACTGCCGGGTCAGCCGGATGTGTACCTCAGACTGGGTGAAGCCGAAAGCTAGCGTTCTTAAGGGAATATTCGATCGGTGACTTGAAAGATGATTTTTCACCTATTTATTTATCTGCCCCCAGATGTTTTCCTGCTCTTTTCGCAGTCCGGACATGCACTTTAGGGCATGCCTCCCAGGGAAAGGAACCCTTAACGGAACTATTCTCCCTGGAAGATGTTTCTTACTAACCATGTAATATAACATAACTAGTTGGGCACTTGTCTGATAAAGCACTAATGACCCCTACGCCTTGTCTCCATGCATGCCCCAGTTGTTTCTTAACCGAGAAGGTATTCGGACACACTCCGGACTCTAGGGTCCCGAGGTCGAAGCGAAAAGGTCAGCAAAGACAAACAATCTACAATCCGGCTAGAAGGCATTTTAGATGTCATTTTAAAATACATTGTCAAATCGACTAACTATATTTCTCCTCAATCCCGTCTAACAGGCTGTCTAATTTACAGTCCCGTTGGGAATATTTAGCGGCCAACTCTACTTGGCCGTACACTAAACTCACAGGGATCTCCTTCCCATCGGGCCCCACAGGTCCGACCTCGGCCATGTGGTTGGGATCCGCCTTCTTGTACCGCGTCTTCACCATGGCCCAGGCCTCCCTGGCACCTTGGCGGCAGGCCAAAATCTTCCATAAATGGAAGCGCTGCCGCGCTCCCTGAAGCTTCTCCACAAGCTCTCCAAGGCCCTCGGGTAGGGAGAGGGGCGGCCATAAGGCCTGGACGATGCCGTTCATTGCCTGCCGAACTCGTTCGAGCAGTTGCACCAGCTCGGGAAGTTGATCACCCGTTGATACGGGCATCTCCTCTGCAGGGCGACCTGTGAGCACACCTACAGACATATTTTTGTCAATTGACTTCCTCGCCGAACTCTTCTTTTCAAAGGAGTTCGCTCAAGCACTTACTATACATGTCGCGACGAAGCCGCTGATTCTCCTTGACGGAGCCAAACAGCTCGGTCCGAACACCTTTCAGCTCTTCTCCAAGCTGGGCGTGGGCATCCTGGAGCTTGTTCCTTTCCTGCTGCACCCTCGTCAGCACCCTCTCGCCGGCCTTCAGCTGGCGCAGTAGTTCTTGCCTGTACGGATCCTGTCCGGCACCACCTGCATTGTCATTGTCAGACTTACATGCACGCCGCACACCGATTACCTTTTTGAAATAATGTGTTACCAGGAGGGGTCTCTGTATTTCCTCATGCGGCAGCTAGTGCGGCCTCAAGTTGGGCCTTGCACTCTTGTAGCTCCTGGGACAATCGGGTATTCTTCTCTGTGAGATCCTGCATATGAAATGATCCTTAAATCAGTTATTCCAACTACTTTAAGTCTCGGGGGCTACTGGCATATACAACTATTAAAATCTCTTACCCGTATGTCCTTTACATATTGCTCCGTGGCTCTGGTCAAACCATCTTGAGCAGCACGGAGGTGTGTGTCCCCCGCGTTAAAGGCATTCAACGCCTCAGGGGAGAAGCACGCGTCACGAAAAACTGTCCGGCAGCGCCTATGGTTTATGGCACTCTCCACCTCAGACCTGGTGGCGGACAGTCTGTCGGCATCCTCCGTTGCAGGAGTATCCGGCTCGCGCCTTGCGCTCGCCTCCCCCTCCAGACCAGGCGTTGGTGCCTGGCTGGCAGAAGCTGGGTTGGCAACTCCTACGCCCACAGTCCGGCGGGCACTCTTTCTCCTGCAAAGGTCATGAGCATTCAAACACTTCCTTGGGACTTTGTCCTAAATAACAATCGCGAGTTATACCGTTGCGGCGACGTCTCGATCCACGCCGCACTCCTCTTCCGCCTGCTGGGCCGTACTGACCCTTGTTGGCCAGTTGCCGTGGTCGCGGCCTCCTGCCCTGAAGGCGCCCCTGCGAGACACCATGGTACATGGTGGTCAGAAATGCGCAAGGACGGAATAATGGTATCAGGACTTCGGTCACAATCACCTGGGGAGCCGGAGATAGGCCGGGGTAGTCAGCCGTAATGGCAACTAGAGCATTGTCCATGCTGAGTTGATGGAACACCCCATCGATTAGCTCCACCTTTATGTCCGGATCCTCTTCGGAGGACGGATCAAGGGATCTTTCTGGATCCTCGGGCTGTGGAGCCGGGCTATGAATGCTCTCCACAGTCCGGCGCAGATCCTGCGTCAAAACCCTAAAGTAAGGTACTTAACTTTGAAAGCGTGGGTCGGATAAATGAACATTCGCTTACCCAGCTTCGAGGGTTGTTCATGGAGAACCCATTCAATGGGATTATCTGGAGGAAGTCCTCCTTCTCCCCCTTGTACAGGCCAGACAGAATCTTCACCAGGTCTTTGGTCGATCCCGACCCTTGGCGGCCATGACGAGTGGCATCATTCTCTCCGTTGAAATCCCACATGGGGTGGCCCTGTATTGCAGCGGTTGCACCCCCCGCATGATGCACGTGGCCATGACTCCGATCATGGTCAGTCTGGAATGGGCCAGTAACCTTATCCGGCCCATCAAATAATGGATGCTCTTGTCTTCCTCCAGCTGGGGGCTCCGTGGACGCCAACTCAGGCGTTTCTTCAGAGGAGCATTGCTGAACTCCGAGAGGCCGATCCGAACAGGGTCCGGCAGCGGAGCGTCTTCTACGTAAAACCATTCGGAAGGCCAGTCTTCGGACGCCTTCTTAGGGGTTCCGGATGGATATCCGGTCCCGGCGATACGCCATATTTCGGCACCGCCCACTTGATATATGGACCCCTCGTGAGAGCGGGGTACGAGGCAAAATAACCTCTTCCACAGCGCAAAATGGGGCTCGATGCCCAGAAATAGCTCGCAAAGAGCTACGAAGCCCGCTATATGCAGAATCGAGGCGGGTGTGAGGTGATGGAGCTGGAGTCCGTAGAACTCCAGAAGCCCGCGGAGGAACGGATGTATAGGAAATCCGAGCCCCCTTATCAGATAGGGGATGAAGCATACCCGCTCCCCTTTGTTGGGACTTGGGGTAGCCTCCGCTTGCTTCCCACCTTTGTAGGTGGCCAGCCCGGCTCGAACCGGAACCATAAAGGCCGGAGGAAGATATCCCTCCGCTTGGAGCGTCACTAGCTCGTTGTGAGGGACAGAACATCTCCTCCAATCTCCTGGTGGAGGGCTGGGAGCGCGAGAGGAGGAGCCGCGTCGACGGTCCATGATGGAATGGATTTTTGGTCAGAGGCGCTCCGATGAGTACTCGCGGAAGGAAGATGGTGTGATTTGGATCTGGATTCTTGCCTCTCTTATAGGCAGATTATTTGTGCAGCTAGGGGGTAAAACATAAAAGATACCCTGGCTTTTCGCATTCGTACGACGCGTGGAAGAAGGCCATTATTGGGCGTGGAAGCCAAGGAGCGCAACATGTCGTGGTTCTAAGTCTGACAGTAGAGTGGGGGGTAGGTATGGAGAAGCAAGGTCCTAGCTATGGAGAGGTTGTAAACACAAGAGATGTACGAGTTTAGGCCCTTCTCGGAGGAAGTAAAAGCCCTACGTCTTGGAGCCCGAAGGCGGTCGAGTGGATTATGTGTATATGAGTTACAGGGGTGCGAACCCTTCTGCCTGTGGAGGGGGGTGGCTTATATAGAGTGCGCCAGGACCCCTGCCAGCCCACGTAATGAAGGGTTTAAAGTACATTAAGTCTGGGGCGTTACTGGTAACGCCCCACATAAAGTGTCTTAACTACCATAAAGTCTACTTAATTACAGACCGTTGCAGTACAGAGTGCCTCTTGGCCTTCTGGTAGTCGAGTGAGTCTTCATGGTCGAGTCCTTCAAGTCAGTCGAGTGGGTTCCTCATAGGTCGACTGGAAGGTGATCTCTTCTAAGTATGTTCTTGAGCAGGGTACTTAGATCAGGTCTATGACCCTACCCTAGGTACATGACTCCATCATTAGCCCCCGAATGGATTGAGGCTTGAGTGAGGAAGGAGTTGATGTTGTTTCCGATTGGCTTTTGCATACTGGCCATGCGTTGTTTTGGACCAAGGATCTCTTCGTTGATAACGAGCAACTTTTCTTCAATTGACTCGATCCATTCTTTTCTTTCGTCGAGTGATCTTTTGGACTTTGACAATTTCCGAGCGACGGATCGCAGGAAATCCCGCGTCTGACAGACTGATCCGCCATTTGCGGATTCCGCGGGATATGAAATTTGGGGAAGCGCGCGAAGCGGGGCGGACCGCGGCGTTCAGATGGGATAGGGCATGGACGCCTCGATTCTCGCGCCGCCTTTTTTGCCACGTATCGCGTTTGAGCGACTGTTTCGGGATGTGATTAGATCGACCGGGCCCACCTGTCATCCACTTGGAAGGGATCTTATAAATGCGCCCGGTGAGGGTTTTTGAACTGTACCTCTGCATTCCCCCTCTGCTCTCCTCGTCTCCGCCCAACGCGCCCGCTCTCGTCTCTACACAACCTCTCCTCGCGCATCTCGCCGGCTACCATGGTCAAGGAGAAGACGGCGGCGCTGGAACGCGCGAAGAAGGCGTCAGCGACGGAGAAGGCGAAGGGGAGATCCACCAGTCGCGGCGGGTCTTCGTCTAGATCTCGCCTGCTGAAAGGCTGGGTCCAGGGAGATTGGATCCGGTCGACCATCACGGAGACGGATCTCCTCGACATGGCCAACGACGGGCTGATCCCCCACGGAGCCGCAAGGCTTCCGGGGAAAGAGTGGCAGCCCCAGCCGGAAGAGGGTGAGTGTGTGCTTCTGGCGACCCATGTCGACCGCGGATTTTCTTTGCCACCGAGTGTTTTCTTCCGTGGTTTCTTGAACTTCTTTGGAGCGCAACTCCACCACTTCACCCCGAATTCTATCGCCTATCTTGCCGCGTTTGTGTCCATGTGTGAGAATTTTCTGGGCTGTCGACCGCACTGGGGCTTGTTCAAGCACATATTCACGTGTCGCTCTCAGACCGTGAAGAAGGCGAGCCCAGGCGACGAAAAAACCCAAGTTGTCCAAATGTGTGGAGGTCTGGGGATCCAAGTGAGGAACAAGAGCACCTTCCCAGCCATGACGTTTCCCGAGTCAGTCAGAGGCTGGCAGTCGACCTGGTTCTACTGCTAGAATGAGTTGACGCCGGGGCAGTCGAGTGGACTCCCTCAGTTCACCATGGACCGAGTGAACAAGCCCTCCTCTCTGAAGGTGATTCCGGAGGAGAAAGCCGACGTGAAGATGCTGATGGAGCGCGTAGTTCAGTTGGTTCGAGATGGAGTAACTGGTATGGATCTCTTGGAAGTTTTCCTTAGGCGGCGTATCCAGTCTCTTCAGTTCCGGAGCCATTGCATGTGGTTGTACTGCGGAACTGAAGATGAGACTCGGATCCACCCGGAAGCAGTCGACGATGCCACGGTGGAAAGGTGGATGGCCGCGGTCACTGGGAACAAGGATAACCCCCGTGGAGCCAGAAGGATTCCTCCACTCGACCATCACAGCGTTCCAGACAAGGTATGTCCGCTCTACCTTCCATTGTATTCTTGTCATATTTAATTCTGCTTTCTCCGCAAATCGGTCGATTGATCTTTGTCTTGATGTCTATCAGGCCCTCACCGAGCTGTACTCGATGCCCAATGGAGCACAGGCTCCGACTGAACAGGGAGAAGCGAGCAGGGGTGAGAGCCAGGAGGAGTGGGACTCGGATGCTGCTGAGGATGACGATGATGATGACGATGATGAGGAGGACGAAGAAGAGGAGGAGGAGGAGGTTGCTCCACCGCGCTCGGAAAGGCGGTCGAAACTTGCCCATGACCCTGCGACTGAACGTGGCAAGGGGGTTGCGACTGTCGCGCAGTCGACCAAACACCCTCGGACCACTTCTCCGGCGCCGACTGAAAAGGCGCCGAAGCAATCCAAGGTGGCTCCGTCAAAGCCGACCAAGCTCCTACCAAAGATGAAGGTGTCCATCCCCACCATATCAGGGTAAACCCGCTGCTTAAGTCTTCCTGTTTTGTGCAAGCTTTATCTCTGGTTGACATTTGAGTTAGCCGACTGATTCTTCGGAACTGTAGTGCTGCTACTTCTGAGACCTCAGGCAAGGCTGACGACCATGAGATGGAGGACGCAGCAACCTCAAACCCTGGTACTATACTCTTAATTCCGTTTTTAGTCGACTGACTCATGATCTCTAATTATGATTCTTTTCTGTAGCTCCATCCAATGTCGTTATCACTCTTCCTGATGATGATGACGATGAGGAACCGCTGAAGCACAGAAGGAGCAGGAAAGCGTCTGCCGGCAGGGTGGCCCAGGATGTGACGGCGCCCGAGACTCTGGTCGCGGAGGAGGAGAACACCACTCGACACACCGTGTCTTTCGCGGTGCCGTTGACGAGTGCTCATCCTGCTTCGTCGAGTGCCGCACAACCTTCTCTCTTCACGATGCATCACGTCCCAGAGGACCAAGCCAGCGCTGCGAAGGAAGCTATACGCCAAGCAGGGGTCATGATGGAGCAAGTGAAGGCCATCCGGGAAGCAAGTCAAGCAGCTTATGACGCCAGCTCCGCCCTTCAAAGCAATGTTCAGGTCAGTCGACCATCGCTTGTTCTGTTAGGATATGCTATCAAAAACTTCTCTTTCCGGAATCCATAGCAGTCACCCACTGGGTGTGTCGATTGAAACTCCGTGTTAGCGGGGGCACGCTGAGTGCACCCGCTGGGTGTAGTCCCCAAGGCTAAGGTCGACTGCTGGCAGTCGGCCTTAGGCTTTATAAGTTCAGTCTTTCCATCATTCGACTGTGGCGAATGGATTTCCCAAACCGGACGGGGCACGCTGAGTGCACCCACTGGGTGTAGTCCCCGAGACTGTGGTCGACTGCTTGTAGTTGATTATAGTCTGAAGAATATGTCTTGAGCGTTTTTTTGGGGGTCGACTGGTCGACTCTGCCTTTAATAGAACTAGTGGGGGCACGCTGAGTGCACCCACTGGGTGTAGTCCCCGAGACTACGGTCGAATGTTTGTATTCGGCTGTAGTCTTAGAAACGCATGATTTTCTCTTATCCACTCGGAAGTGAATTATCTTTGATATTTTTTCGATTGGTTCTTCGCAGAAATCCTGTGACCTTGCAGCTCGTTATACCGAGCTGGAGCACAAGCACATTCAGCTCGAACTGGATCTGAAGCTGGTTCAGGAGAATCTGACGAAGGCGAAGGAGGAGACCAAAGGTATGTTCGGTGAGACCTCGACGACTCCTTTTTCCCTTCATTTGTTTCAAAATCTAACCTTGCTGTAACTTGCAGGCAAGGTGAAGGAGGCCCAGAAGAAAAAAGACCTTGAGCTAGCTGAGAAGACCAAGCTTGCTGACGAGAAGTTAGCTTCAGTCACCAAGCTCGAAGAAGAAAATACTAATCTGAAAGCTGCTCTTGGGATTGCCAACAAGGAAGTCAGTCGACTGAAAACTGACAAAGTTGCCCTGACCGACAAAGTCAGCCAGTTGACTGGGAAGAAAAATGATCTGGAGGCCTTCCTGAGTGGTCTTGCCAAGAAGTTGTTCCTTATGCTTGAAGGTAACCCTTTACACTCGACAATCATTTTCAACTGTGATCTTTCCATTCGACCATTGCCTTGACTCGGTGATTGTCCTTGTAGAATTTTGTCAAAACTTTGAAGAAGAGACTAGCCGGCTGGAACCAAACCTTGACCCCGTCAATTCTCTGGTGAACGATGAAGTTGCCATGAATGTTTTCCAACTGGAGTCCCGTGTTGCAGCTATCGTGGACTATCTTGCGAGGCTGAAGTCGCCACTTCTCGCATCGACTCAACGCTCTGGCCCAGGGAGACACTCCAGAACGACCTCGAGTCGCTGATGGCTCGCCTGAACACGGTCCCTGGTCGAATGCAGGAGTGGAAAAAGTCCTCGGCTCGGTGCGGTGCAGATGTTGCTCTGTGTCTGGCCCGAGTCCATTGCAAAGATGCGCGAGAAGACAAACTGGCGGCTCTCCGGGTAGCCAACACCAAGAAACACGACTTCAGATCCTTCATGGAAACCTTCATTGCTGCTGCCACTCGGATCGCAGATGGAATTGATCTTGATGAGTTCGTTGCACCTTCCAGCCCTCCACAGGAGGGGTAAAAAACTTCTTTAAGCTCGACACTTTAAATTTGCCTCGGTATGCCGAGTGAATTTGTATCCGATAAACCTTAACAGGCTTAGCGCCTGAGCACTTTCGGTTCCTTTAGGTATCGATCTGAACTTGGATTTGATGTTTGAATATGACTGCGTTTGGCTCGAAATGTCTTTTGCAGGTTCAAAGCAAGACGCTCACTGCAGTCGACTTGTTCCTTAATTCCCTTAGGCGAGCGCTGGGCTGTAGCTAAGCCCCCGAGTGAGGGGTTTGCCCTTCACTCGGCAGGATTTCTGTAACTTAGGCGAGCACTGGGCTGCAGCTAAGCCTCCGAGTGAGAGGTTTGCTCTTCACTCGGTAGGATTTTTATATCTTAGGCGAGCACTGGGCTGCAGCTAAGCCCCCGAATGAGAGGTTTGCTCTTTACTCGGTAGGATTTTCATATCTTAGGCGAGCACCGGGCTGTAGCTAAGCCCCCGAGTGAGAGGTTTGCTCTTCACTCGGTAGGATTTTTATATCTTAGGCAATCACTGGGCTGCAGATAAGCCCCCAAGTGAGAGGTTTGCTCTTCACTCGGTAGGATTTTCATATCTTAGGCGAGCACTGGGCTACAGCTAAGCCCCCAAGTGAGAGGTTTGCTCTTCACTCGGTAGGATTTTCACGTTGTACTTGTGACGAAGCTCAGAGGAGAGGGTCACAGTCGACCTGCACCTCATCCTCCTTACGACCGCATGTTGTACTTATGGCGTAGCTCAAAGGAGAGGGTCGCAGTCGACCTGCACCTCGTCCTCCTTGCGAGCGCACATTGTACTTATCGCGTAGCTCAGAGGAGAGGGTCGCAATCGACCTGCACCTCGTCCTTCTTGCGAGCGTACGTTGTATTTGTGGCGTAGCTCAGAGGAGAGGGTCGCAGTCGACCTGCACCTCGTCCTCCTTGCGAGCGTACGTTGTATTTGTTGGAAATATGCCCTAGAGGCAATAATAAAAGCATTATTATTATATTTCTTTGTTCATGATAATTGTCTTTATTCATGCTATAATTGTATTATCCGGAAATCGTAATACATGTGTGAATAACAGACACCAACATGTCCCTAGTAAGCCTCTAGTTGACTAGCTCGTTGATCAATAGATAGTCATGGTTTCCTGGCTATGGACATTGGATGTCATTGATAACGGGATCACATCATTAGGATAATGATGTGATGGACAAGACCCAATCCTAAGCATAGCGTGAGATCGTGTAGTTCGTTTGCTAGAGCTTTTCTAATGTCAAGTATCTTTTCCTTTGACCATGAGATCGTGTAACTCCCGGATACCGTAGGAGTGCTTTGGGTGTATCAAACGTCACAACGTAACTAGGTGACTATAAAGGTGCATTACAGGTATCTCCGAAAGTGTCTGTTGGGTTGACACGGATCGAGACTGGGATTTGTCACTCCGTATGATGGAGAGATATCACTGGGCCCACTCGGTAATGCATCATCATAATGAGCTCAAAGTGACCAAGTGTCTGGTCACGGGATCATGCATTACAGTACGAGTAAAGTGACTTGCCGGTAACGAGATTGAACGAGGTATTGGGATACCAACGATCGGATCTCGGGCAAGTAACATATCGATTGACAAAGGGAATTGCATACGGGGTTGATTAAATCCTCGACATTGTGGTTCATCCGATGAGATCATCGTGGAGCATGTGGGAGCCAACATGGGTATCCAGATCCCGCTGTTGGTTATTGACCGGAGAGCGATCTCGGTCATGTCTACATGTCTCCCGAACCCGTAGGGTCTACACACTTAAGGTTCAGTGATGCTAGGGTTGTAGGGATATGTATATGCAGTAACCCGAATGTTGTTCGGAGTCCCGAATGAGATCCCGGACGTCACGAGGAGTTCCGGAATGGTCCGGAGGTAAAGATTTATATATGGGAAGTCCTGTTTCGGGCATCGGGACAAGTTTTGGGGTTATCGGTATTGTACCGGGACCACCGGAAGGGTCCCGGGGGCCCACCGGGTGGGGCCACCTATCCCGGGGGGCCACATGGGCTGTAGGGGGTGCGCCTTGGCCTACATGGGCCAAGGGCACCAGCCCCAACATAGGCCCATGCGCCTAGGGTTTAAGGGGGAAGAGTCCTAGGAGGGGAAGGCACCTCCTAGGTGCCTTGGGGGGAGGGAAACCCCCCTTGGCCGCCGCCCCCCCTAGGAGATTGGATCTCCTAGGGCCGGCCACCCCCCTTGGCCCTCCTATATATAGTGGGGGAGAGGAGGGACTTCATACCTTGGCCTTTGGTTGCCTCCTTCTCCCTCTCCAACACCTCCTCCTCCTCCATAGCGCTTAGCGAAGCTCTGCCGGAGTATTGCAGCTCCATCAACACCACGCCGTCATGCTGCTGCTGGTGCCATCTCCCTCAACCTCTCCTCCCCCCTTGCTGGATCAAGAAGGAGGAGACGTGGCTGTTCCGTACGTGTGTTGAACGCGGAGGTGCCGTCCGTTCGGTGCTAGGATCTCCGGTGATTCGAATCACGTCGTGTTCGACTACATCATCCCTGTTCTTTGAACGCTTCCGCTCGCGATCTACGAGGTACGTAGATGCATCTAATCACTCGTTGCTAGATGAACTCATAGATGGATCTTGGTGAAACCGTAGGAAATTTTTTGTTTTCTGCAACGTTCCCCAACAGTGGCATCATGAGCTAGGTCTATGCGTAGTTCTCTTGCACGAGTAGAACACAATTTGTTGTGGGCGCAGATTTGTCAACTTTCTTGCCGCTACGAGTCTTATCTTGCTTCAGCGGTATTGTGGGATGAAGCGGCCCGGACCAACCTTACACGTACGCTTACGTGAGACCGGTTCCACCGACTAACATGCACTAGTTGCATAAGGTGGCTGGCGGGTGTCTGTCTCTCCTACTTTAGTTGAAGCGGATTCGATGAAAAGGGTCCTTATGAAGGGTAAATAGAAGTTGACAAATCACGTTGTGGTTTCACGTAGGTAAGAAAACGTTCTTGCTCGAACCCTACTTCAGCCACGTAAAACTTGCAACAACAATTAGAGAACGTCTAACTTGTTTTTGCAGCAAGTGCTTTGTGATATGATATGGCCAAAGTTGTGATGAATGATGAATGATCTATATGTCATGTACGAGATGTTCATGCTATTGTAATAGGAATCACGACTTGCATGTCGATGAGTATGACAACCGGCAGGAGCCATAGGAGTTGTCTTTATTTTTTGTATGACCTGCGTGTCATTGAAGAACGCCATGTAAACTACTTTACTTTATTACTAAACGCGTTAGTCATAGAAGTAGAAGTAGTCGTTGGCGTGACAACTTCATGAAGACACGATGATGGAGATCATGATGATGGAGATCATGATGTCATGCCGGTGACAAGATGATCATGGAGCCCCGAAGATGAAGATCAAAGGAGCTATATGATATTGGCCATATCATGTCACTACTTATATAATTGCATGTGATGTTTATTATGTTTTATGCATCTTGTTTACTTAGAACGACGGTAGTAAATAAGATGATCCCTTACAAAATTTCAAGAAGTGTTCTCCCCTAACTGTGCACCGTTGCTACAGTTCGTCGTTTCGAAGCACCACGTGATGATCGGGTGTGATAGATTCTTACGTTCACATACAACGGGTGTAAGACAGTTTTACACAGCGAAAACACTTAGGATTAACTTGACAAGCCTAGCATGTACAGACATGGCCTCGGAACACGGAGACCGAGAGGTCGAACACGAGTCGTATGGAAGATACGATCAACATGAGAATGTTCACCGATGATGACTAGTCCGTCTCACGTGATGATCGGACAAGGCCTAGTCGACTCGGATCGTGTAACACTTAGATGACCAAAGGGATGTCAAATCTGAGTGGGAGTTCATTATAATTTGATTAGATGAACTTAATTATCATGAACTTAGTCTAAATATTTTACAATATGTCTTGTAGATCAAATGGCCAACGTAGTCCTCAACTTCAACGCATTCCTAGAGAAAACCAAGCTGAAAGACGATGGTAGCAACTATACGGACTGGGTCCGGAACCTGAGGATCATCCTCATAGCTGCCAAGAAAGATTATGTCCTACAAGCACCGCTGGGTGACGCACCTGTCCTCCCTGCAGAACAAGACGTTATGAACGCTTGGCAGGCACGTTCCGATGACTACTCCCTCGTTCAGTGCGGCATGCTTTACAGCTTCGAGCCGGGGCTCCAAAAGCGTTTTGAGAGACATGGAGCATATGAGATGTTCGAAGAGCTGAAAATGGTTTTCCAAGCTCATGCCCGGGTCGAGAGATATGAAGTCTCCGACAAATTCTTCAGCTGTAAGATGGAGGAAAATAGTTCTGTCAGTGAGCACATACTCACTATGTCTGGGTTACATAACCGCTTGACTCAGCTGGGAGTTAATCTCCCGGATGATGCGGTCATTGACAGAATCCTCCAGTCGCTTCCACCAAGCTACAAGAGCTTTGTGATGAACTTCAATATGCAGGGGATGGAAAAGACCATTCCTGAAGTATTTGTTATGCTGAAATCAGCAGAGGTAGAAGTCAAGAAGGAACATCAAGTGTTGATGGTCAATAAAACCACTAAGTTCAAGAAGGGCAAGGGTAAAAAGAACTTCAAGAAGGACGGCAAGGTAGTTGCCGCGCCCAGCAAGCAAGCTGCCGGGAAGAAGCCAAAGAATGGACCCAAGCCCGAGCCTGAGTGCTTTTATTGCAAGGAAAGTGGTCACTGGAAGCGGAACTGCCCCAAATACTTAGCGGACAAGAAGGCTAGCAAAACCAAAGGTATATTTGATATACATGTAATTGATGTGTACCTTACCATAATCGTAGTGACTCCTAGGTATTTGATACCGGTGCCATTGCTCATATTTGTAACACACAGCAGGAGCTGCGGAATAAATGGAGACTGGCGAAGGACGAGGTGACGATGCGCGTCGGGAATGGTTCCAAGGTCGATGTGATCGCCGTCGGCACGCTACCTCTACATTTACCTACGGGATTAGTTTTGAACCTCAATAATTGTTATTTTGTGCCAAGTTTGAGCATGAACATTGTATCAGGATCTCGTTTAATTCGAGATGGATACTCATTTAAATCCGAGAATAATGGTTGTTCTATTTATATGAGAGATATGTTTTATGGTCATGCTCCGATGGTGAATGGTTTATTCTTTATGAATCTCGAGCGTAATGCTACACATATTCATAGTGTAAGTACCAAAAGATGTAAGATTGATAGTGATAGTCCCACATACTTGTGGCACTGCCGCCTTGGTCACATAGGTGTCAAACGCATGAAGAAGCTCCATGCTGATGGACTTTTAGAGTCTCTTGATTACGAATCATTTGACACGTGCAAACCATGCCTCATGGGTAAAATGACCAAGACTCCATTCTCAGGAACAATGGAGCGAGCAACCAACTTATTGGAAATCATACATACTGATGTGTGCGGTCCAATGAGTGTTGAGGCTCGCGGTGGCTATCGTTATGTTCTCACCCTCACTGATGACTTGAGTAGATATGGGTATGTCTACTTAATGAAACACAAGTCTGATACCTTTGAAAAGTTCAAGGAATTTCAGAGTGAAGTTGACAATCAACGTGACAGGAAAATCAAGTTTCTACGATCAGATCGTGGAGGAGAATACTTGAGTCACGAGTTTGGTACACACTTAAGAAAATGTGGAATAGTTTCACAACTTACGCCGCCTGGAACACCTCAGCGTAATGGTGTGTCCGAACGTCGTAATCGCACTCTATTAGATATGGTACGATCTATGATGTCTCTTGCCGATTTACCACTATATTTTTGGGGCTATGCTTTAGAGACTGCCGCATTCACTTTAAATAGGGCACCGTCGAAATCCATTGAGATGACACCGTATGAATTATGGTTTGGGAAGAAACCTAAGCTGTTGTTTCTAAAAGTTTGGGGATGCGATGCTTATGTCAGGAAACTTCAACCTGAAAAGCTCGAACCCAAGTCGGAAAAATGCGTCTTCATAGGATACCCTAAAGAAACTGTTGGGTATACCTTCTACCTCAGATCCGAAGGCAAGATCTTTGTTGCCAAGAATGGGTCCTTTCTGGAGAAAGAGTTTCTCTCGAAACAAGTAAGTGGGAGGAAAGTAGAGCTTGATGAAGTATTACCTCTTGAACTGGAAAATGGCGCAACTCAAGAAAATGTTCCTGAGGTGCCTGCACCGGCTAGAGAGGAAGTTAATGATAATGATCAAGATACTTCTGATCAAGCTCCTACTGAAATTCGAAGGTCCACAAGGACACGTTCCACACCAAAGTGGTACGGCAACCCTGTCTTGGAAATCATGTTGTTAGACAACAGTGAACCTTCGAACTATGAAGAAGCGATGGCGGGCCCGGATTCCGACAAATGGCTAGAAGCCATGAAATCCGAGATAGGATCCATGTATGAAAACGAAGTATGGACTTTGACTGACTTGCCCGTAGAACGGCGAGCCATAGAAAATAAATGGATCTTTAAGAAGAAGACAGACGCGGATGGTAATGTGACCATCTATAAAGCTCGGCTTGTCGCTAAGGGTTATCGACAAGTTCAAGGGGTTGACTACGATGAGACTTTCTCACCGGTAGCGAAGCTGAAGTCCGTCCGAATCATGTTAGCAATTGCCGCATTTTATGATTATGAAATTTGGCAAATGGACATCAAAACGGCATTCCTTAATGGTTTCCTTAAGGAAGAATTGTATATGATGCAGCCGGAAGGTTTTGTCGATCCTAAAATACTGACAAGGTGTGCAGGCTCCAACGCTCGATTTATGGGCTGGTGCAAGCATCTCGGAGTTGGAACATTCGTTTTGATGAGATGATCAAAGCGTTTGGGTTTACACAGACTTATGGAGAAGCCTGTGTTTACAAGAAAGTGAGTGGGAGCTCTATAGCATTTCTCATATTATATGTAGATGACATACTTTTGATGGGAAATGATATAGAACTTTTGGACAGCGTTAAGGCCTACTTGAATAAGAGTTTTTCAATGAAGGACCTTGGAGAAGCTGCTTATATATTAGGCATCAAGATCTATAGGGATAGCTCGAGACGCCTCATAGGTCTTTCACAAAGCACATATCTTGATAAGATTTTGAAGAAGTTCAAAATGGATCAGTCCAAGAAAGGGTTCTTGCCTGTTTTGCAAGGTGTGAAATTGAGCTCAGCTCAATGTCCAACCACGGCAGAAGATATAGAAGAGATGAGTGTCATCCCCTATGCCTCAGCCATAGGTTCTATTATGTATGCCATGCTGTGTACCAGACCTGATGTAAACCTTGCCGTAAGTTTGGTAGGAAGGTACCAAGGTAATCCCGGCAAGGAACACTGGACAGCGGTCAAGAATATCCTGAAGTACCTCAAAAGGACTAAGGAAATGTTTCTCGTTTATGGAGGTGACGAAGAGCTCGTCGTAAAGGGTTAGGTCGACACTAGCTTCGACACAGATCTGGATGACTCTAAGTCACAAACCGGGTACATGTATATTTTGAATGGTGGGGCAGTAAGCTGGTGCAGTTGCAAGCAGAGCGTCGTGGCGGGATCTACATGTGAAGCGGAGTACATGGCAGCCTCGAAGGCAGCACATGAAGCAATTTGGGTGAAGGAGTTCATCACCGACCTAGGAGTCATACCCAATGCGTCGGGGCCGATCAAGCTCTTCTATGACAACACTGGAGCTATTGCACTTGCCAAGGAGCCCAGGTTTCACAAGAAGACAAGGCACATCAAGCGTCGCTTCAACTCCATTCCTGAAAATGTTCAAGATGGAGACATAGAGATTTGTAAAGTACATACGAACCTGAATGTAGCGGATCCGTTGACTAAACCTCTCCCTAGAGCAAAACATGATCAACACCAGTATTCCATGGGTGTTCGATTAATCACAATGTAACTAGATTATTGACTCTAGTGCAAGTGGGAGACTGTTGGAAATATGCCCTAGAGGCAATAATAAAAGCATTATTATTATATTTCTTTGTTCATGATAATTGTCTTTATTCATGCTATAATTGTATTATCCGGAAATCGTAATACATGTGTGAATAACGGACACCAACATGTCCCTAGTAAGCCTCTAGTTGACTAGCTCGTTGATCAATAGATAGTCATGGTTTCCTGGCTATGGACATTGGATGTCATTGATAACGGGATCACATCATTAGGATAATGATGTGATGTACAAGACCCAATCCTAAGCATAGCGTGAGATCGTGTAGTTCGTTTGCTAGAGCTTTTCTAATGTCAAGTATCTTTTCCTTTGACCATGAGATCGTGTAACTCCCGGATATCGTAGGAGTGCTTTGGGTGTATCAAACGTCACAACGTAACTGGGTGACTATAAAGGTGCATTACAGGTATCTCCGAAAGTGTCTTTTGGGTTGACACGGATCGAGACTGGGATTTGTCACTCCGTATGACGGAGAGATATCACCGGGCCCACTGGTAATGCATCATCATAATGAGCTCAAAGTGACCAAGTGTCTGGTCACGGGATCATGCATTACGGTACGAGTAAAGTGACTTGCCAGTAACGAGATTGAACGAGGTATTGGGATACCAACGATCGGATCTCGGGCAAGTAACATATCGATTGACAAAGGGAATTGCATACGGGGTTGATTAAATCCTCGACATCATGGTTCATCCGATGAGATCATCGTGGAGCATGTGGGAGCCAACATGGGTATCCAGATCCCGCTGTTGGTTATTGACCGGAGAGCGATCTCGGTCATGTCTACATGTCTCCCGAACCTGTAGGGTCTACACACTTAAGGTTCAGTGACGCTAGGGTTGTAGGGATATGTATATGCAGTAACCCGAATGTTGTTCGGAGTCCCGTATGAGATCCCGGACGTCACGAGGAGTTCCGGAATGGTCCGGAGGTAAAGATTTATATATGGGAAGTCCTGTTTCGGGCATCGGGACAAGTTTCGGGGTTATCGGTATTGTACCGGGACCACCGAAAGGGTCCCGGGGGTCCACCGGGTGGGGCCACCTATCCCGGGGGGCCACATGGGCTGTAGGGGGTGCTCCTTGGCCTACATGGGCCAAGGGCACCAGCCCCAACATAGGCCCATGCGCCTAGGGTTTAAGGGGGAAGAGTCCTAGGAGGGGAAGGCACCTCCTAGGTGCCTTGGGGGGGAGGGAAACCCCCCTTGGCCGCCGCCCCCCCTAGGAGATTGGATCTCCTAGGGCCGGCCACCCCCCTTGGCCCTCCTATATATAGTGGGGGAGAGGAGGGACTTCATACCTTGGCCTTTGGTTGCCTCCTTCTCCCTCTCCAACACCTCCTCCTCCTCCATAGCGCTTAGCGAAGCTCTGCCGGAGTACTGCAGCTCCATCAACACCATGCCGTCGTGCTGCTGCTGGTGCCATCTCCCTCAACCTCTCCTCCCCCCTTGCTGGATCAAGAAGGAGGAGACGTGGCTGTTCCGTACGTGTGTTCAACGCGGAGGTGCCGTCCGTTTGGTGCTAGGATCTCCAGTGATTCGAATCACGTCGTGTTCGACTACATCATCCCCGTTCTTTGAACGCTTCCGCTCGCGATCTACGAGGTACGTAGATGCATCTAATCACTCGTTGCTAGATGAACTCATAGATGGATCTTGGTGAAACCGTAGGAAAATTTTTGTTTTCTGCAACATTCCGCAACAGTATTTGTGGCGTAGCTCAGAGGAGAGGGTCGCAGTCGACCTGCACCTCGTCCTCCTTGCGAGCGCACATTGTGCTTAGGCGAGTGTTTAAACTGCAGCTAAGCCCCCCGAGTGGGAGTCTGGCTCACCATTCGGTAGGATTTTTATAACTTAGGCGAGCGCTGGGCTGCAGCTAAGCCCCCGAGTGGAAGTCTGGCTTACCACTTGGTAGGATTTTCATAACTTAGGCGAGTACTTGGACTGCAGCTAAGCCTACGAGTGGAAGTCTGGCTTACCACTCGGTAGGATTTTGTTTAAACTTAGGCGAAACGGATTCGCAGCTAAGCCTCCGAGTGGGAGTCTGGCTCACCACTCGGTAAGGATTTTTTTTACAAACTTAGGCGAAACTGATTCGCGGCTAAGTCACCCACTGAGGGGAAAATTTTATTGGGTAAATAAAAAGTGACAAAAATTATGGAGAAATTATGGCACTATTATTTTGTAATCCATGAACTACAGAAGTACTTTATTACAACTCATCCGAGTGATAAACTTAAGTGTAAAATGGGCGAAGTAGTTCCGCGTTCCAAGCTCGGGGCTCGTCGATATTATGTTCGACGTTGTAAAGATGGTATGCCCCGTTGTGGAGAACTTTGGTGACGATGAAGGGTCCTTCCCAAGAAGGAGCAAGCTTGTGTTGTTTTTGCTGATCCACTCGGAGAACTAAATCCCCTTCCTGGAAGGCTCGACCCCTCACATTTCTGGCGTGGAAACGACACAAGTCTTGTTGGTAGATGGTCGATCCGATCAGAGCCATCTCCCTTTCTTCCTATAAAAGGTCGACTGCGTCCTGCCGCGCTTGTTCAGCTTCTGCTTCGTTGTAGAGTTCAACTCGAGGTGCATTGTGGAGAAGATCACTCAGCAAGACTGCTTCAGCTCCGTAGACCAAGAAGAATGGAGTTCTTCCGGTCGACCGATTAGGTGTGGTCCGTAGCCCCCAAAGCACCGAAGGAAGTTCGTCGACCCACGCTCCAGCCGCATGCTTGAGATCACGCATCAGTCGGGGTTTCAATCCTTTGAGGATCAGGCCATTGGCTCGCTCTGCTTGTCCATTCGACTGCGGATGGGCGACTGAAGCGTAGTCGACTCGTGTGCCTTGAGAGTTGCAGAAATCCCTGAATTCCTCCGAGTCAAAGTTCGACCCATTATCCGTAATGATGCTGTGCGGGACTCCATATCTGAATATCAGTTCCCTGATGAAGCTAACAGCAGTACCGGCGTCAAGGTTCTTGATTGGTTTAGCCTCAATCCACTTGGTGAACTTGTCGACCGCCACCAGTACATGCGTGAAGCCACTTCGACCTGTTCTCAAGGGACCGACCATGTCCAACCCCCATACTGCGAAAGGCCAGACGAGTGGAATGGTCTTCAGAGCTGACGCAGGCTTGTGTGACATATTGGAGTAGAACTGACATCCTTCGCACTTGTCCACTATTTCCTTTGCTATCTCATTCGCCTTTGGCCAGTAAAATCCGGCTCGGTATGCTTTGGCCACGATGGTCTGAGAGGACGCATGATGACCACAGGTCCCCGAGTGGATATCATTGAGAATGATTCGACCTTCGTCTGGCGTTATGCACTTTTGACCAACTCCAGTCGCGCTCTCTCTATACAACTGTCCTTTGATAACGGTAAAGGCCTTGGATCGACGGACGATCTGTCGAGCCTCTTCCTCATCCTCTGGGAGCTCTTTTCTCAGGATATATGTGATATATGGAATTGTCCAGTCAGGTGTGACTACCAAGATCTCCATAACCAAGTCGACCACTGCTGGGACTTCTACCTCAGTCGGATCCGTGGCACTCTTGGGCTGCGGGGTTTCTTCAGTGAAAGGGTCTTCCTTAACTGACGGAGTATGAATGTGCTCCAAGAACACACCACTCGGAATGGCTTCTCTCTTGGAACCTATCTTTGCTAGATCATCGGCTGCTTGATTTTTCAGTCGGGGTATATGATGGAGCTCTAACCCCTCAAACTTCTTTTCCAGCTTCCTCACTGCATTGCAGTATCCAGTCATGGCTGGGCTTCTCACGTCCCACTCCTTCATCACTTGGTTGACCACTAAATCTGAATCGCCATAGACCATCAGGCGACGGACGCCGAGTGAAATGGCCATGCGTAATCCATATAAGAGGGCCTCATACTCTGCCTCATTGTTGGAGGAATCGAAGTGAATCTGGAGCACATATCTAAGCTTATCTCCTCTGGGGGAAACCAAGACCACCCCAGCACCGGAACCATTTAGCATTTTAGAGCCATCAAAGAACATGGTCCAATGCTCCGAGTGAACTTCAGTCGGCTGCTGTTGTTCAATCCACTCGGCGAGGAAATCTGCTATTGCCTGGGACTTAATGGCTTTCTTTGCCTCAAACTTGATATCAAGGGGAAGAAGTTCAATCGCCCATTTCGCCACTCGACCAGTTGCATCTCTGTTGTGCAAAATCTCTGAAAGTGGAGCGTCGCTGACGACTGTGATAGAATGATCAGAGAAATAATGAGCAACCTTCTTCGTGGTAATGGGGGTATCTCTGCTTGGATGGAGTCAAGACTTCAGACAAATAATACACTGGGCGCTGAACTTTGAAGGCTTTTCCTTCTTCTTCCCGCTCGACCGTAAGCACTGTACTGACGACTTGTCCTGTGGCTGCGATATAAAGCAACAGAGGCTCTTTGCTGATTGGAGCAGCAAGCACCGGCTGGGTGGAGAGCAGAGCTTTTAGCTCGGCAAACGCTGCATCAGCTTCTGGAGTCCACTCGAACTTGTCTGCCTTCTTCATCAGTCGGTAAAGAGGCAATGCCTTTTCACCGAGCCGTGAGATGAATCGACTTAATGCGGCCAACCATCCAGTAAGCTTCTGGACATCGTGCACTCGCATAGGGCGTTTCATTCGGAGAATAGTGCCGATCTTTTCTGGATTAGCATCGATCCCTCGCTCGGAAACGAGAAAACCGAGTAACTTTCCACCAGGAACTCCGAATGTGCACTTTGATGGATTGAGCTTGATATCATACCTTCTGAGGTTGGCAAATGTTTCGGCGAGGTCAGTGAGCAGGTCGGAACCTTTTCGTGACTTGACGACGATATCATCCATATACGCTTCCACATTCCGACTGATTTGAGTGAGCAGACACTTCTGAATCATTCGCATAAATGTGGCTCCGGCATTCTTGAGGCCGAATGGCATGGTGATATAGCAGAAGCACCCGAATGGAGTGATGAAAGCTGTTTTTATCTCATCGGGTCCATATAGACGGATCTGATGGTACCCGGAATAGGCGTCTAGAAAAGACAATCTCTCGCACCCCGCGGTCGAGTCGACAATTTGATCAATGCGAGGGAGGGGAAAATGATCTTTCGGGAAAGCCCGGTTGATGTGCTTGAAATCAATGCACATTCGTAGCGATTTGTCCTTCTTAGGAACCACGACGACATTCGCGAGCCACTCGGAGTGGTATATCTCTCGGATAAATCCTGCCGCCAACAGTCGAGCCACTTCCTCACCAATAGCCTTTCTCTTCTGGACGGCGGACCGCCGAAGATGCTCTTTCACTGGTTTTGCTGATGAGTCGACTCTAAGGCGATGCTCAGCCAGTCCCCTGGGAACACCTGGCATGTCAGCTGGCTTCCATGCAAAAATGTCCCAGTTCTCACGGAGGAACTGGATGAGCGCTTCTTCCTATTTCGGGTCGAGTGTTGTGGAAATGTGGGTCGGGGCTGCATTGGGATCGGTCGGGTGAATGTGGACAGGTTTCGTCTCACCGGACGACTGAAATGCAGATTCTGTGGCGGGCTTCTTGGATCACAGCAAATCACTCGGATCTGCGTTTTGTTTATATTCTTCAAACTCGATCGCTGTCACCTGGGAATCGGCAATCTTTGAGCCCTTCTGAAAGCACTCTTCTGCCTTTTTCCTATCACCGGTGACAATGATCACTCCTTTGGGGCCGGGCATCTTCAGTTTGAGGTACACGTAACATGGTCGAGCCATGAGCCGTGCGTAAGCTGGCCTCCCCAAAATGGCGTGGTACGCACTCTGAAAATCTACGACCTCAAACGTCAACTTCTCTTTGCGAAAATGTTTTGAATCACCAAACACCACGTCCAGAGCTATTTGGCCGAGTGACTCGGCTTTCTTCCCTGGTATAACTCCATGGAAGCTCATGTTACTAGTGCTCAGTCGGGACATCGGAATGCCCATTCCTTTCAGTGTGTCTGCATACAACAAGTTCAGCCCACTACCACCGTCCATCAGCACTTTTGTCAGTCGAGTGCCTTCGACAACTGGATCGACCACCAAGGCTTGCCTCCCAGGGGTGGCAATATGAGTCGGGTGATCAGATTGGTCGAATGTGATGGGTGTTTGGGACCATCTCAGATAACTTGGTTTTGCTGGGGCAACCATGTTTACCTCACGATTAATGACCTTCAGTCGGCTCTTGCTTTCCACATCTGCGAAGATCATCAGAGTGGAGTTGACATGCGGATATCCTTCCTCACTGTCCTCCTTGTCTTCGGCCTTGTCCGACTCCTTTTCCTTGTCCTTAGACTGTTTTCCTTGAAACTGCTGGATCAGGAGTCGACATTGGCGAGTGGTATGCTTTGGGTAAATGATATTGCCCTCTTTATCTTTCTTCGTGTGGATGTGACACGGCATATCCATCACGTCGTTCCCTTCTTTATCCTTCACCTTCTTAGGGTTCCAGGATCCTTTTGGCTTCCCTTTAAACTTTCCCTGAGTCACGGCCAGAGCCTCTCCAGGAGCTGCCGGTTCAGCCTTCCGCTTCTGTTTCCGACTGGTGTTTCCCTTCTCCGACTGACTCGGCTTGTACTTGCCGCTTCGGAGTCGGTCTTCCTCTTCGCCGTTGGCATACTTGGTAGCAATCTCCATCATCCGACTCAGGGTCATATCTCCGGTTCGACCAAACTTCAGACTCAATTCTCTGTTCTTGACGCCATCCTTGAAGGCGCAAACTGCCTGATGGTCAGACACGTTCTCCACGGTATGGTGCAAAGTGATCCATCTCTGAATATACTCTCTGAGAGTCTCATTCGTCTTCTGTACACAGACTTGCAGCTCTGTCAATCCAGCCGGTCGCTTGCAAGTTCCTTCAAACATTCTGACGAACACTCGGGACAGATCTTCCCAAGTGTAAATGCTGCTAGGAGGTAACTGATTCAACCACGCTCTGGCAGAACCTTCCAACATGAGGGGCAAATGCTTCATGGCCACCTCGTCATTCCCACCACCAATCTGAACCGCCACTCGGTAGTCCTCAAGCCAAGTTTCAGGCTTAGACTCACCAGTGAACTTGCTGACTCCTGTTGCCAACCTGAAATTGGGAGGGATCATTGCGGCTCTGATAGCCCTGCTGAAACATTCTGGACCAGAAACATGCACTCGACTGCTTGTGGGCGCATCTCTGTCGGGCCCACCCCGATGGGCTCTGTTCCGGTCGACCAAGCCTTGCACGATAATGGATCGCGCGTCGAAGCCTGGTTCCCTGGGGTCGACTGGAGCTCTTCGCCCCACACTGAGCTGACGCCTGTCATCTTGCTGCCGAGGAGCGTAAGACCCACCCCTCGGAGGGGAAGTGGGCACTCGACGCCTATCATCTCGGTCGTGTCGGTCTCCGTACTGGTCTCGCCGATTCTCGCGCCCTTCACGCCGCGGAGGGGATCTGGGACTGTGAGCCGACTGAACCGTATTCGCAGCGATGGATCAACTGTGAATTCTGTTGCGCGACTACGACACGGCTGAATTCTGGTCCCCTGCTGCCCGGAGCAAATCCCTGATCTGCATCAAGCCTCTGCCAGCTTCCGACTGAGAGGACTGGATGGATTCTGCTATACCCGAGTCGCAGCTGCTAAATTTTGGATTGGGGTTCGATATACCCGAGTCGGCGGGAAGAGTTGACGTCGATTGGCGTCGGGAACTCCTTGACGCGCGCGCTCGTCGAGTACTCGCTGAAGATTCTCCAGACAAGCGCGTTCGGCCAAATTGGCCAAACGTGCCTCCTCCAAGGCGCGAGCCTTGGGGGTTTCTCCTGCGATGGGAGTATGCAAGGCATCCATGTTCCTGCGGCGAAGTTCCTCTCTTTGCAGAGAGTCAAGTGGCTCGGGCTGGTACTCTTCGTGGTCTCGTGCGGGGTCGTCGCCGCCGCCTGCCCCGCCCTCATGGGCGAAGCCAGGGGGACTGCGAGGTCCGTTGACCATCAGGATTTCCACCGCCGGATCACTGCTATCGCATTCGGATGCAGTCTCTACGGAGCCGGTCGACAGATCGAACAGGCCGTAGAGAGATTCGTCGGGCTCGATTGCCGCAACTTGGGTGGTGGCCGTCTGGCGAGCCACCGTGTGTCTCACCCATCGCAGAAGCCTCGACCGACCAGAGCGCTTGCGCTGGCGGGAGACCGGGAGGGTGGTCGATAGGGGAGTCGACCGATACGGGGTCGACGGTTGTCGCAGCAGTACGCCGCGGACACATGCGCGAAAATGCGTCGCACCGCGGACGGGGAGCACATCAACGTCGAGTGGAGACTCCTGGAGACAAGCGGAGTCGTCGGCGATGAAGGTGAGAGCGCCGAGACGGATCTCGTGACCCTCGACCAAAACTCCAGCAGCCACCATGATGAAAGTACTCGGAAGAATCGCAACTTCTCCACAAAATCGCTAAAACACCTGCCCCACGGTGGGCGCCAACTGTCGTAGTTCTAAGTCTGACAGTAGAGTGGGGGGTAGGTATGGAGAAGCAAGGTCCTAGCTATGGAGAGGTTGTAAACACAAGAGATGTACGAGTTCAGGCCCTTCTCGGAGGAAGTAAAAGCCCTACGTCTCGAAGCCCGGAGGCGGTCGAGTGGATTATGTGTATATGAGTTACAGGGGTGCGAACCCTTCTGCCTGTGGAGGGGGGTGGCTTATATAGAGTGCGCCAGGACCCCTGCCAGCCCATGTAATGAAGGGTTTAAAGTACATTAAGTCTGGGGCGTTACTGGTAACGCCCCACATAAAGTGTCTTAACTACCATAAAGTCTACTTAATTACAGACTGTTGCAGTACAGAGTGCCTCTTGGCCTTCTGGTAGTCGAGTGAGTCTTCATGGTCGAGTCCTTCAAGTCAGTCGAGTGGGTTCCTCGTAGGTCGACTGGAAGGTGATCTCTTCTAAGTATGTTCTTGAGCAGGGTACTTAGATCAGGTCTATGACCCTACCCTAGGTACATGACTCCATCACAACATTTACAAAAGAGCCGGACACTGTTCGGCAGGTACATGGAACTTAAAGGAGAACCCGCCTTGCAACGCCGAAGACTATATACGCGCTGGACTTATTGTCATTGAAGCCTGGTTCGGGGGCTACTGAGGGAGTCCTGGACTAGGGGGTGTCCGGACAGCCGGACTATCATCGTCATCCGGACTCCAAGACTATGAAGATACAAGATTGAAGACTTCGTCCCGTGTCCGGATGGGACTTTCCTTGGCGTGGAAGGCAAGCTTGGCGATACGGATATGTAGATCTCCTACCATTGTAACCGACTTTGTGTAACCCTAGCCATCCCCGGTGTCTATATAAACCGGAGGGTTTTAGTTAGGACAACACAACCATTACAACAATCATACCATAAGCTAGCTTCTAGGGTTTAGCCTCCTTGATCTCGTGGTAGATCCACTCTTGTACTACCCATATCATCAATATCAATCAAGCAGGAGTAGGGTTTTACCTCCATCGAGAGGGCCCGAACCTGGGTAAAAACATCGTGTCCCTTGTCACCTGTTACCATCCGCCTAGACGCACAGTTCGGGACCCCCTACCCGAGATCCACCGGTTTTGACACCGACAATATTGATCATGAAACTTCAGATCAAGTGTCTATTGAACCTCGTAGGTCTACCAGAGTAAGATCCGCACCAGAGTGGTACGGTAATCCTGTTCTGGAAGTCATGTTACTTGACCATGATGAACCTACGAACTATGAGGAAGCGATGATGAGCCCAGATTCCGCAAAATGGCTAGAGGCCATGAAATCTGAGATGGGATCCATGTATGAGAACAAAGTATGGACTCTAGTTGACTTGCCCGATGATCGGCAAGCCATTGAGAATAAATGGATCTTTAAGAAGAAGACTGACGTTGACGGTAATGTAACTGTCTATAAAGCTCGACTTGTTGCGAAAGGTTTTCGACAAGTTCAAGGGGTTGACTACGATGAGACTTTCTCACCCGTAGCGATGCTTAAGTCTGTCCGAATCATGTTAGCGATTGCTGCATTTTATGATTATGAAATTTGGCAAATGGATGTCAAAACTGCATTCCTGAATGGATTTCTGGAAGAAGAGTTGTATATGATGCAACTGGAGGGTTTTGTCGATCCTAAGGGAGCTAACAAAGTGTGCAAGCTCCAACGATCAATATATGGTCTGGTGCAAGCCTCTCGGAGTTGGAATAAACGCTTTGATAGTGTGATCAAAGCATATGGTTTTATACAGACTTTTGGAGAAGCCTGTATTTACAAGAAAGTGAGTGGGAGCTCTGTAGCATTTCTAATATTATATGTGGATGACATATTGTTGATTGGAAATGATATAGAATTTCTGGATAGCATAAAAGGATACTTGAATAAAAGTTTTTCAATGAAAGACCTCGGTAAAGCTGCTTACATATTGGGCATTAAGATCTATAGAGATAGATCAAGACGCTTGATTGGACTTTCACAAAGCACATACCTTAATAAAGTGTTGAAAAGGTTTAATATGGATCAGGCAAAGAAAGGGTTCTTGCCTGTATTACAAGGTATAAAGTTGAGTCAGACTCAATGCCCGACCAATGCAGAAGATAGAGAGAAAATGAAAGGAGTTCCCTATGCTTCAGCCATAGGCTCTATCATGTATGCAATGCTGTGTACCAGACCTGATGTGTGCCTTGCTATTAGTTTGGCAGGGAGGTACCAAAGTAATCCAGGAGTGGGTCACTGGACAGAGGTCAAGAACATCCTGAAATACCTGAAAAGGACTAAGGATATGTATCTCGTATATGGGGGTGACAAAGAGCTAGTCGTAAATGGTTACGTCGATGCAAGCTTTGACACTGATCCGGACGATTCTAAATCACAAACCGGATACGTATTTTTATTAAATGGTGGAGCTATAATTTGGTGCAGCTCTAAACAAAGCGTCGTGGCGGGATCTACATGTGAAGCGGAGTACATAGCTGCTCCGGAAGCAGCAAATGAAGGAGTCTGGATGAAGGAGTTCATTTCCGATCTAGGTGTTGTACCTAGTGCATCGGGACCAATGAAGATCTTCTGTGACAATACTGGTGCAATTGCCTTGGCAAAGGAATCCAGATTTCATAAGAGGACCAAGCACATCAAGAGACGCTTCAATTCCATTCGGGACCAAGTCCAAGTGGGAGACATAGAGATTAGCAAGATACATACGGATCTGAATGTTGCAGACCCGTTGGCTAAGCCTCTCTCACGAGCAAAACATGATCAGCACCAAGACTCCATGGGTGTTAGAATCATTACTATGTAATCTAGATTATTGACTCTAGTGCAAGTGGGAGACTGAAGGAAATATGCCCTAGAGGCAATAATAAAGTTATTATTTATTTCCTCATATCATGATAAATGTTTATTATTCATGCTAGAATTGTATTAACCAGAAACATGATACATGTGTGAATACATAGACAAACATAGTGTCACTAGTATGCCTCTACTTGACTAGCTCATTGATCAAAGATGGTTATGTTTCCTAACCATAGGCATGTGTTGTCATTTGATTAATGTGATCACATCATTAGGAGAATGATGTGATTGACTTGACCCATTCCGTTAGCTTATCACTTGATCGTTTAGTATGTTGCTATTGCTTTCTTCATGACTTATACAAAGTTCCTACAACTATGAGATTGTGCAACTCCCGTTTACCGGAGGAACACTTTGTGTGCTACCAAACGTCACAACGTAACTGGGTGATTATAAAGGTGCTCTATGGGTGTCTCCAAAGGTACATGTTGAGTTGGCATAATTCGAGATTAGGTTTTGTCACTCCGATTGTCGGAGAGGTATCTCTGGGCCTTCTTGGTAATACTCATCACCTAAGCCTTGCAAGCATTGTAACTAATGAGTTGGTTATGAAATATTGTATTACGGAACGAGTAAAGAGACTTGCCGGTAATGAGATTGAACTAGGTATTGGATACCGACGATCGAATCTCGGGCAAGTAACATACCGATGACAAAGGGAACAACGTATATTGTTATGCGGTTTGACCGATAAAGATCTTCATAGAATATGTAGGAACCAACATGAACATCCAGGTTCCACTATTGGTTATTGACCGAGAATAGTTCTAGGTCATGTCTACATAGTTCTCGAACCCGTAGGGTCCGCACGCTTAACGTTACAATGACAGTTTTATTATGAGTTTATAAGTTTTGATGTACCGAAGGTTGTTCGGAGTCCCGGATGTGATCACGGACATGACGAGGAGTCTCGAAATGGTAGAGACATAAATATTGATATATTGGATGACTATATTCGGACACCGGAAGTGTTCCGGGTGTTTTCGGAGAAAAACCGGAGTGCCGGAGGGTTACCGGAACCCCCCCGGGAACTAATGGGCCTTGTTGGGCCCTAGTGGAGAGAGAGAGGGGCCGACCAGGGCAAGAGGCGCGCCTCTCCCCTTGAGTCCGAATAGGACAAGGAAGGGGGGGGGGCGCCCCCCTTGCCTTTCCCCTCTCCCACTCCTTCCTTCCCCCTCCTTCTTGGAATAGGAAAGGGAGGGGGCAAACCTACTTGGAGTAGGTTTCCCCCTCCTAGGGCGCGCCTCCCCCTTGGCCGGCCCCCTCCTCCTCTCCCCCTTTATATACGGGGGAGGGGGCACCCCATAGACACACAAGTTGATCTACGGATCGTTCCTTAGCCGTGTGCGGTGCCTCCCTCCACCATATTCCACCTCGGTCATATCGTCGCGGAGTTTAGGCGAAGCCCTGCGCCGGTAGAACATCATCATCGTCACCACGCCGTCGTGCTGATGGAACTCATCCCCGACACTTCACTGGATTGGAGCCCGGGGGACGTCATCGAGCTGGACGTGTGCTGAACACGGAGGTGCCGTACGTTCGGTGCTTGGATCGGTCGAATCATGAAGACGTATGACTACATCAACCGCGTTGTCATAACACTTCCGCTTAACGGTCTACGAGGGTACGTAGACAAACACTCTCCCCTCTCGTTGCTATGCCATCACCATGATCTTGCGTGTGCGTAGGAATTTTTTTGAAATTACTACGTTCCCCAACAATATCTACTATATGATTCACGCTCGACCTTTCGGTCTCCGTGTTCCGAGGCCATATCTGTATATGCTAGGCTTGTCAAGTTTAACCTGAGTATTCCGCGTGTGCAACTGTTTTGCACCCGTTGTATTTGAACGTAGAGCCTATCACACCCGATCATCACGTGGTGTCTCAGCACGAAGAACTTTCGCAACGGTGCATACTCAGGGAGAACACTTCTTGATAATTTAGTGAGTGATCATCTTAAAATGCTACCGTCAATCAAAGCAAGATAAGATGCATAAAGGATAAACATCACATGCAATCAATATAAGTGATATGATATGGCCATCATCATCTTGTGCATGTGATCTCCATCTTCAAAGCACCATCGTGATCACCATCATCACCGGCGCGACACCTTGATCTCCATCATAGCATCGTTGTCGTTACGCCATCTATTGCTTCTACGACTATCGCTACCGCTTAGTGATAAAGTAAAGCAATTACAGGGCGTTTGCATTTCATACAATAAAGCGACAACCATATGGCTCCTGCCAGTTGCCGATAAATTCGGTTACAAAACATGATCATCTCATACAATAAAATATAGCATCACATCTTGACCATATCACATCACAACATGCCCTGCAAAAACAAGTTAGACGTCCTCTACTTTGTTGTTGCAAATTTTACGTGGCTGCTATGGGCTTAGCAAGAACCGTTCTTACCTACGCATCAAAACCACAATGATAGTTCGTCAAGTTAGTGCTGTTTTAACCTTCGCAAGGACCGGGCGTAGCCACACTCGATTCAGCTAAAGTGAGAGAGACAGACACCCGCCAGCCACCTTTAAGCACGAGTGCTCGTAACGGTGAAACCAGTCTCGCGTAAGCGTACGCGTAATGTCGGTCCAGGCCCCTTCATCTCACAATACCGCCGAACCAAAGTATGACATGCTGGTAAGCAGTATGACTTGTATCGACCACAACTCACTTGTGTTCTACTCGTGCATATGACATCTACGCACAAAAACAGGCTCGGATGCCACTGTTGGGGAACGTAGTAATTTCAAAAAAATTCCTACGCACACGCAAGATCATGGTGATGGCATAGCAACGAGAGGGGAGAGTATTGTCCACGTACCCTCGTAGACCGTAAGCGGAAGCGTTATGACAACGCGGTTGATGTAGTCGTACGTCTTCACGATCCGACCGATCCAAGTACCGAACGTACGGCACCTCCGAGTTCAGCACACGTTCAGCTCGATGACGATCTCCGGGCTCCGATCCAGCAAAGCGTCGGGGATGAGTTCCGTCAGCATGACGGCGTGGTGATGATGATGATGTTCTACCGGCGTAGGGCTTCGCCTAAACTCCGCGACGATATGACCGAGGTGGAATATGGTGGAGGGGGGCACCGCACACGGCTAAGGAACGATCCGTAGATCAACTTGTGTGTTCTAGGGTCCCCCTGCCCCCGTATATAAAGGAGCAAGGGGGGAGGCCGGCCGGCCCTTGTGGGCGCGCCAAGGAGGAGGAGTCCTCCTCCTAGTAGGAGTAGGACTCCCTCTTTCCTACTCCTACTAGGAGGGGGAAAGGAAGGGGGAAAGGGAGAGGGAAAGAGGGGGGCGCCGCCCCTCCCCCCTCCTAGTCCAATTCGGACCATAGGGGGAGGGGGCGCGCGGCCCATGCTGGCTGCCCCTCTCTCTCTCCACTAAGGCCCATAAGGCCCATTACTTCTCCCGGGGGGGTTCCGGTAACCCTCCGGCACTCCGGTTTTCTTCGAAAACGCCCGGAACACTTCCGGTGTCCGAATATAGTCGTCCAACATATCAATATTTATGTCTCAACCATTTCGAGACTCCTCTCATGTCCGTGATCACATCCGGGACTCTGAACAAACTTCGGTACATCAAAACTTATAAACTCATAATAAAACTGTCATCGTAACGTTAAGCGTGCGGACCCTACGGGTTCGAGAACTATGTAGACATGACCTAGAACTATTCTCGGTCAATAACCAATAGAGGAACCTGGATGCCCATATTGGCTCCTACATATTCTACGAAGATCTTTATCGGTCAAACCGCATAACAGCATACGTTGTTCCCTTTGTCATCGGTATGTTACTTGCCCGAGATTCGATCATCGGTATCCAATACCTAGTTCAATCTCGTTACCGGCAAGTCTCTTTACTTGTTACGTAATGCATCATTCCGTAACTAACTCATTAGCTACATTGCTTGCAAGACTTATAGTGATGTGCATTACCGAGAGGGCCTAGAGATACCTCTCCGTCAATCAGAGTGACAAAACCTAATCTCGAAATACGCCAACCCAACATGTACCTTTGGAGACACATGTAGTACTCCTTTATAATCACCCAGTTATGTTGTGACGTTTGGTATCACCCAAAGTGTTCCTCCGGTAAACGGGAGTTGCATAATCTCATAGTTACAGGAACATGTATAAGTCATGAAGAAAGCAATAGCAATATACTAAACGATCAAGTGCTAGGCTAACGGAATGGGTCATGTCAATCACATCATTCTCCTAATGATGTGATCCCGTTAATCAAATGACAACACATGTCTATGGTTAGGAAACATAACCATCTTTGATCAACAAGCTAGTCAAGTAGAGGCATACTAGTGACACTATGTTTGTCTATGTATTCACACATGTATTATGTTTCCGGTTAATACAATTCTAGCATGAATAATAAATATTTATCATGAAATAAGGAAATAAATAATAACTTTATTATTGCCTCTAGGACATATTTCCTTCATACACTCCCAGTTCTATTTCAGAGGCCTATGCATCTGAAGATGCTAACTACTGGAAGGAAGCAGTTCGTAGCGAGATGGATTCCATCTTGGCGAATGAAACTTGGTAGATAACTGATCGTCCTTATGGGTGCAAACCTATAGGATGCAAATGGGTATTCAAGAAGAAGCTTAGGCCTGATGGTACTATTGAAAAGTACAAGGCTGGGCTCGTGGCAAAGGGTTATACCCAAAAGGAAGGTGAATACTTCTTTGATACTTATTCACCTGTGGCTCGACTGACCACTATTCGAGTTCTACTTTCACTAGCTGCCTCACATGGTCTTCTCGTTCATCAAAAGGATGTTAAGACTGCTTTCCTAAATGGAGAGCTGGACGAGGAAATTTATATGGAACAATCAGATGGGTTTGTAATAGATGGTCAGGAAGGGAAAGTGTGCAAGTTGCTAAAGTCTTTGTATGGACTCAAGCAAGCACCCAAACAGTGGCATGAGAAGTTCGAAAGAACTTCAATAGCTGCAAGCTTTGTTGTGAACGAAGCTGATAAATGTGTGTACTATCGCCATGGTGGGGGCGAGGGAGTTATGCTTTGCCTGTATGTTGATGACATACTGATTTTCAGAACAAATCTGATTGTTATTAAGGAGGTCAAGGATTTCCTATCTCGCTGTTTTGAGATGAAGGATTTAGGAGTGGCTGATGTCATTCTGAACATCAAGTTGTTGAGAGACGATGATGGTGGGATTACATTGCTTCAATCTCACTATGTGGAAAAGATCTTGAGTCGCTTTGGCTACAGTGACTGCAGGCCCTCTCCAACACCATATGATGCTAGTGTGTTGCTTCGAAAGATCGGAGAATTGCTAGAGACCAATTGAAATATTCTCAGATTATTGGCTCGCTTATGTACTTAGCTAGTGCTACAAGACCTGACATCTCTTTTGCTGTTAGCAAACTAAGCCGGTTTGTCACAAAATCAGGAGATGTGCATTGGAAAGCTCTAGAGAGAGTTTTGCGTTATTTGAAAGGCACTGCGAATTATGGAATTCACTACACCGGGCACCCAAAGGTGCTTGAAGGGTATAGTGACTCAAACTGGATCTCAGATGCTGATGAGATAAAGGCCACGAGTGGATATGTATTCACTCATGGAGGTGGCGCTGTTTCTTGGAAGTCTTGCAAGCAGACCATCTTAACGAGGTCAACAATGGAAGTAGAACTCACAAAACTAGATACAGCTACGGTCAAAGCAGATTGGCTTCGTCGGCTCTTGAATGACTTGCTGGTTGTTGAGAAACCTGTACCGGGTATCCCTATGAACTGCGACAATCAAACTGTGATCACGAAAGTGAACAGCTCAAAGGATAACATGAAGCCATCAAGACACGTTTAGAGAAGGTTAAAGTCTGTCAGGAAAATGAGAAACTCCGGAGTTATTGCATTGGATTATATCCAAACGTCTAAAAATCTGGCAGATCCATTCACTAAGGATCTATCACGTAATGTGATAGATAATGCATCGAGGGAGATGGGTATGAGACCCTCAATATGAGTTGTTCACAGTGGTAACCTATTCTTTGTGATCGGAGATCCCGTGAATTAGATGTGGAAGACAAGCTGTTGGTTAACTGGGAGGAGAGTACCCTTACTATTAAAAATACCACTCCATGAAGATGCAATACTCTCCTAATCTGCATGGCAGGTTGATGTATATCTTAATGTGTTCTAAGTGGCTCTTTGAAGCAGAGATGTTGTCCTGCAGAACATCTTTTGAAGAACGCACCTATATGAGTCTGATTGTTAAACGTCGCAATCTATGAGAGTAGAGTTATCTCTAGTAAACTCATGAAAGGTCTCGGAGTATGACGCATAAGCTCCACCCGTGGGAAAGACCCACGGTAGCCACGTATCGGTCAAGGCTTTATGTGAAGCTAGATTCGCAAAAAACTTGCAGTTCAAGGCCCAGTCCGCTGTTCAAGTTGCTTACTAGTGTAGCATAGAGTTCTAGGTGGAAGTTCAACTTAACCGTCTCCACTGCAGTACTAGTATGTAAAATAGTGTTTTGGAACCAAAGGCAAATTTTGTGTGCCTCTGGGATCTGGTGGGGGGTTGCTGGAATTTTTGTCTATTTGGGCCTAGCCCAATAGCAGTTTCAGAAATTCCTAATAAATCCTAGAGGCCCATGCAGCCCATTAGTGCAAGGCAAGAGGTGGAACTAAAGTTTAGTCCCACATTGCTAGTTTAGAGGGAGTTGGACCTCTTTATAAGGGGGGCTCTTTCCCCACTTGTATGAACATGAGAACAAGAGGGACATCCACGCGCGCTCCTCCTCCGCCGCCCGCCACATCATGACGCGTCGCGCCGTGCCGTGCCGTGCCGCGCCGCGCCGCGGGTTGCGGGAATGAGCCGAGCCGATGTCTAAATTTTTACCACGCACTACGGGTATACGAAAGGTCACACGGAAGTTGAAAAGTTTTTGCGATAGTGGAGTTTGAATTGGAACGGTGCAACCCTTCGGCTGCTGGCTGTTCACTTCATCTTCATCTCTTCGTTTCACCTTCCGTCGCTGCCCTCTCGCCTCCTTCTCTTGCGCCTATAAAAGGGAGGTCGCTCCTCTCAGAGAGACGCACCAGAACTCATTCTTCCTCTCGCCACCGGTACCTGAACACTGTGATGCTGCTGCGATCTTCCTCATCCCGGCTTGCGGCGTGCACCGCAGGTCGGGATAGTAGGCCTCCGAAACCGCACCTCTTTGAGTCCTGTACGGGAGAAGGGTGATAAGGTTTTTGGGGAGCGCTCTGCGCGACTACTGACTTCTTCGTCACGGACGCCCCGGACTCCGGCGACTACTTCCCCAACGACGACTACTTCCCCGACGTCGACAACCTCCTCGACAACATGGAGGACACCGACCCCAAGTCCAGTGCCTCTGCTCCAACTGCTGTCTCGTACGTGTTCTTGTTTTTCCTGTTAGAGGTCCTGTCATAGTTTTTTGTTCTAGTGTTTGCCCTAGACATGTTAGGATCTACCTCATATATGCATCTTGATCTACTGTCTTCTCTAGAGATGATCTGTTCTAGCTCATATATGCAGATGTTATTTACCTTCTCTTTATCAAATCGCGTGACTTGTTTTATCACTGCTATACTAGTCATGCTTTATATAGTATTTCTGTTAATAAAATCATTTGATAAATTGCTCATATTTCCAACAGGCGCCTCGCCGTCGTCGCTTCCATCTCCTTCCGGCCGAAGTGATCACGACCATCTGAGTTGTTATGTTTGTATGGCGGCGTATGAAGCATACGATGCATGTAAATAGGATCGCACGTTTGCCTTTCCTTTTTCAATTCTGTTTCCAACTCATCCTGTTGGACTACGCATTTGAATCGTTATGTTTTTCTCCTTGCCTTTGGACTTCGGGACTCGCTGAAGGGCGAGCAAGCTGGGCCGGCCCACTACGACGCGAGGCCACAGCTTCTTTTTCCTGTTTTTTTTACGTTCTCTGTTTTCTGTTTTTGCTTTTATTTTCCCAAATGATAACGCCCACATGTATGGCACTTACCAACATGCACACACGCACTCGATGCCGTCCATCATGCTGCACAAATTTTGAGGCACTGAAAGTTGCCACGTCAGCCCACGGACTCGTGCAGGCTGAAACTAACCTGACCGAACGCCGCCGACTCCTCTCTCCAACTTATCTTTCCACTCCTTGCCTCACCTTTTCTTCCCCACTTAATCACACCAGTACGTCACTCCTCTTCTGTCCTCCCCCGCCAGCCTCTAATCCGGCGAAGCCCGTGGATCCCGGCGACTCCGGCCGGGGGTTGTGCTAGATGCACGGTTGGAGGGCCCCAGATGGTGGTAGATGGCTGGATCCAACCCAAGCACGCCAGGGCACGAAGACCACCCGCGCGGCCATCCCATGAGCGGCGGCTCGCCGCAGGCCGGGCGGCGGCGTGGCTACGACCAGGTCGAGGCGTTCGCCGGCGTTCACGCGGCCCTGGAAGCAGAGAATGAGTCATCAACGACCGGAGCCGCACCACCGCCTGTTACCGCCACCCCGCCGAGGTGAGCCATCGATGATGAAGGGTCCCTCACTGTTACGCCACCGACGCCGGACTCACATTTCCAGGACACCCGCTCGGATCTCCACAACAACCGCATCCCACAGCCGCGGCGGAGGAAGGCCCCGTCGTCGCCGTTATCCCCCGCATGGGCTTTGCCCCACGGAGCTCCGACACCGACAAGGAGAGGGGCGATGGATGCTCGAAGCCCTATATCGGTTCGGAAGGGAGAGGTTCGGTAGGGAAAAGCTCGGGAAGGAGGGGGGTCGAGGAGAGGGGTGACGGCGACTCCTCTTGTGTCTCGTGGCTCATGAAGGCTTGTGTCCTCGACAAATTTGGCTTGTTCAGGGAGATTTGTTCACGGTTCCCCGATGTGAAGGAGCTCGTGAAGGATGTGCTCGAGATAATCACAGAGATTTCTTCATGCTTCCCGAATATTTACATTTTTAGGGGTTCCCGGATATTTACATAGAGCACACCGACTAGCATCAGCGGTAGGTCTTGAGTGGGCCGTCGATATAGTCTCCCCTTCAACGGGGTTCCTTCCGGTTTTTGCGTCGGGTTTCTCTGGTTTTGTGGGACCTATTTGTTCAGCTTTTTTCCATTTTTTTGATTTTTCATTTTGAAACATGAACTTCTTGGAAAAAAAGTCATGATTTTTTAGATCCATGAATATTTTATTGAATTCTCAAATATTTTCCAAATTTGTGAAGTGAACATTTTGTAAAGATCATGAATATACCACGTGACATATGTGGTAAGCAATCCAAACTATATCAAAAAAAATCATGAACATTTAAAAAACATGAAATTTTAAAATATCGTGAACATTTTTTAAAATTGTGATTTTTTTTAAAAATCCTTGATTTTAAAATTTCTGAGCATTTTCAAATTTGCTGATATATTTTCCAAACTTGTCAACAATTTTAAATTATTTCTATTGTATTTTTCAAATTCGTGCCTTTCCTTGAAATTATGATATTTTACATTTTTTTATCTAAAAAAACCTAATCTTTTTTTGTTTTTGTTTTGAAGGAATCTTTCTTTTAGAAAATGCCATCATGGCTAGCTTTATTGAATCACAAAAACGTTTACATCGTTTATGAATTTGTCAACAATAAAGTCAGAAGGTTCATCCAACCAAGTAAGAGTAGTGTTTGCAAAAAGAAAAAACCTAGTAAGAGTAGAGTTATTACAAAAACTAAAGTTGGCTAGCACATGAGCCGCTTGATTACATGAACGAAAACAGTGATTAAACATGACCTTTCCAATTGCAGTGTCTATGTCCACACACTCCGCAAATAGTGTTGCAGCTTCATCCCACCATCTTGCACGATCAGAACAAAATTAATTATTTGAAGTGAATCTGACTCCGCTTCAATCCTATTGAAACCAAGAGAGTTGGCAAATGCCAACCCACCATTTTTTTTTGAGAAACATGCCAATTAACAATTGTTTTCAAGGAATCGTGTTTTTTTTCGACACAACGTCACGAGGCTTTATTAATTCGTCACAATATTTACAGGGACGGAAGATAGGTTTTCGGGATGGCCTAACCAGACACGGCGGCCACCACCAAGAGATAGAGCATGCCTCGCTAAGTTGCGAGCTTCATACATAATTGGAGCTCCTAAACTCATGTTTAAAATTACAAAACTCGAAAGCTGAAGAGTGAGCCATTATTTCATGGACAATTGCACCATAGCTCGCAAGATTATCCTTCTGTGAATCTTCCACCACCACTTTGCAATCCGATGCAACTTCAACCTGCCTCAAATATAGGTCATCTGCCAGTGCCAGGGCTTCTCTAATGGCTAGAGCTTCAAGGGTCGGTGGGTCCACAATGTTGTTGAAGCCAAAAGTTAATGCGCCGATGAACATGCCTTCATGATTTCTGCAGATCACTCCAATAGAACGAATCCCTGCCTAGACACAGCCGCATCAACGTTTATCTTGGCATTCCCCGCCGACGAGGGCAGCCACCTCCTTGGGTTCGCGGATCTCTGCGTCGTGACAGCCGGAGACTTGGCATTGATCACCTCGAGCTCGCCCAAGTAGGAATTTTGTTTCTGGAACCGGCGAGACAACTGAGCGAGCGAGCGTGCAGACCTTAATGGGCTGCAGGTCGGCTTAGCTGGCTGAGGGCCCTGTCAAACAGCCCGCAATTGTCTCAAACAGCCCGCAATTGTCTCAAAAAAGTAAAATCACACAGCCCGCACGCCTGGGGAAACTTGCCCAAATGGGCTCTGGGCTCTGGCCGTGCCAACCGCGGCCACCGTCTGCCACTGCCCCCCTCCCCCACCTCCGGCCGCGGCGACGCGAGACCGCCTCCCCTTCCGCCGCGGGGCGCAACCATCGGAAGCGTTGAGCTGGCGGCGAGGCGCTGCGGTGGCGCGACGACTGAGGGTCGCTACGGGGTAACCACTTGATGCCCTAGGAATTTGATTTGGTTGTTGCTGGCGCTGCTGTCTTTTCTTCTTTCGGTGCCCGTCCATTAGCAAACCCGCCTCATGCCGTAGATGCGATTGTTCATGGCGCTCGAAGAAATCGTTGTTAGTCTGCGACAATGTGTTGTCCGTGACCTGTGGGTTGCACTCCTTTCGCTCTGGAATCTGGATCAATGCCGCTTCCACAGTTCGATTCCCCGACCTCATATTGGCACAGTACTGAAACTAGCTCTCCGATGGCAGCAGTTAGGACTTGGTAAATCCATATGCGCGTGATTGTGGTCTCAGAGATAAATTCAATGCCATAGGAACAACTAGTCAACTTGGTGCTGTAATGTTGGACTTCCACGTTGTGTTGTGCGCCTTTCTCAGAGAAATTGAGATTATTCTGCTAGCATATCAACATGTTCCCACTGTGTTTTGCAGGATTGTTCTCGGAAGTGCACTGAGCAGCTCAAATAAATGAAGATGGATTCAACAACAGCTCTGAACCGACTTTCTCTTTTCTCAAACAGCACCCGGGGGCGCATGTCAACCCGCTTTCCGTAATCGTGGAACGGGGTCTGGAGCTGAAATGTTTCCACGTACAAAAAAGGCAAAACTGAATATATGGGCTCATAACTCCGAGCCTTTTTTTCTACTCAGCTTACACACATAACTGTACAATTTGTTATAAAACAATCCTTTTACCCAGTTTACACCTAGTCTAGCAAAGCACGAGAATACCATTTTCCGTAATTGGGGAACCGAGTTTGGAGCTGAAATTTTTCCACACACAAAAAAGAGACAAAATTGAATATATGGGCTCACAACTACAAGCCTTTTTTTCTGTACAGAGATGTACTCTACACACACGACTGTACAATCTGTTAGAAAACAATCGTTCTACTCAGTTTACACCTATTCTAGCAAAGCACAAGATTACCACCTGTATCTGCTCTACTTTTAACTACATTTCCACCTGCAGGTTCACATCTGCATTTTCCAGGCAGGATACTACCTCTTGGATGCTTGGCCTCTGGCAAGGATTATGGTTTATACACTTGCAAGCAATTTCAAGCACCTTCAGCATTTGCTCTTCATGCCCTTGTTCTCTCAGCGCTGGATCCAAGACTTCAGTATGCTTTCCCTGGGACGTCATCTCCCGTACCCACTGGACAAGTTCCTTCGACTTGGACAGGACCTCGACGGGCCTTTTCCCTGTGAGCAGCTCAAGCAACACCACTCCAAAACTGTATATGTCTCCCCTCAGTGTGGCCACCCATGCGTGCCCATACTCGGGAGGAATATAACCCAGAGTGCCGACCAGTTCAGTTGTGACGTGTGTGTCATAGGGACGGATCAATCTGGCAAGCCCGAAATCTGCAACATAAGCTTTGAAATCTCTGTCAAGAAGGATGTTGCTGGACTTGATATCACGATGTACAATGTGTGGCTTGCAGATATTGTGGATGTAGGAAAGGCCCCGGCTTGCTCCTTGTGCAATCTCTAGCCTTGTTGGCCAGTCAAGCAATGTGTTGCCATTGTCCCTGTTGTGAAGCCAATCATCCAGGCTGCCATTCTCCATGTAAGAATATATGAGGAGCCTTGAGTTTCCCTGGATGTAGTAACCCCATAGAGGCACGAGATTGTCATGTTTCGCCACGGTGAGTGCGTCAACCTCTGCAGTGAATTCTCTTTCCATCAGGCACATTTCGCCGTTGAGCTTCTTGATGGCAAGCTTGGGTCCATTCGGCAGCTCTGCCTTGTAAACTAGACCATTACCTCCACATCCGATGATGTTCTGCTGGTCGAAGTTGTTTGTGGCCTTTAAGATATCATGGAAGGTGATTTTGCCTGATTCTCCCTTGCCTTGAGGTACCATCACCAAAATGCTTCCTTTCATTACATTGCACAAGTTATCTGACGCAGAGGTGAATGAACTTACCTCTATGTCGCCATTGCTGCTACCCTTGTTTTGGTGGACAGAGTTTGTTCTTCTGAGGGCCATAAGCAGACGTCCCAGCAAGAACAGAATGGCAAGCCCTCCAAAGAACACACCTAATCCAACAGCAGTAATGTTCTTCTTGTTCCAACGTCTCGGGGACGCTGAAGATGGTCTTGAGTTGCAGCCGTTGTTGATCATAGGGCCACATAACTTTGGATTCCCACTGTAGCTAGAATTTGAAAAAGAATCAAACTGTCCTCCACTTGGAACTTCCCCTTCTAGCTTGTTGTTAGAAACATCAAATTTGGAAAGGAAATGCAGACCATTCAGGGCAGATGGTATTGCACCTGTGAGCTGGTTGTTTGACAAGTCGAGCGTTTGCAGGTTTGTGAGGTTGCAGATTTCTTGTGGTATTTCACCAGTTAAGCTGTTGGAGCTTAAATTAAGAATGTCAAGCATTTTTAGTTGACCAATCTCAGGGGGAATTACACCAGTGAAATTATTGTTGTCCAGACACAATTTGTTGGGAAAAGCACTGACCATCCGGTACTGACGTAATGGTGTCCAAAATACAGGCAACTCAAGGAACTTTGGGTCCAACTTAGCAGCATTTTTCGCTGATAGTAACATCGGCATCTTTGTCAGTGCAGCTGGTATATTCCCTGTAAGTTTGTTGCTTGATATATCTAGAAAGAACAGGAAGCCCAGCCCATCAATCCAGGATGGTATCGGTCCAGTGAGTTGATTCAATGATAGGTCTAGCATCTCCAATTTTTCAAGCTTTGATATCCAGAGCGGGATTTGGCCAACCAATGGGCAATCATCTATGGTGAGTACCTGAAGCTTCTCAAAACCATCAATTCTTTCATCCTGTGGTATGGTTTCACCCTTGAAGTTGGTTCCAATAAGCAGGGAGGTGAGGTTCTTGCATCTCTTGAGCATCTGAAGTGCACTTGTGATATTTGTAAAAGAGTTGCCAGTAATTGAAAAGAAAGAGAGGGACCTGAGATTTCCAATGCTTGGTGAGAACTGGCCTTGAAATTGATTGAAAGCCAGCCGTAACGCAACTAGGTTGGTGCATGAGTAGATACTTTCAGGAATTGTACCAGTGAAGTTGTTCAATGAAAAATCAGCTGTCCTCAGATCCAACATGGTGAAGTTGACTTTGCTAAGTTCCCCCGTAAAACTGTTGTTTCTGACGGTAATGTATCTGAGATTTGAGCAGTTACCTAGGGCCGGTGGCAGCTCACCAGACATCTTGTTGTTGTCCAAGTAGAGTTGCTCCAATCTTGTTAACTGGCCGACAGAATCCGGAATCTTGCCACTGATGCCAGTCGATCCAAGATTAAGGACAGACAGATTGCTTAGTTTTGCTATGTGGGAGCCATCAATAACTCCTTGCAAGAAATTGTTGGGTAAGGAGAGCTGCTCCAGTGAGGTAGCATTGAAGAGTTCCGGCGGGAGAGCTCCACTGAGGCTGTTGTGTCCAACCTTGAGCACTTTCAGCATGGAGCAACTGCCAAGCCCTGGGGGAATGTTGCCACTGAGTTGGTTGAAACAAAGGTCAAGCATATCAAATAAGGGGGCGTTGGTGCAGATAGAAGATGGTATTTGTCCTGTGAAGGTGTTGTTGCTCGCATTAAGAGCAACCAGATTCTTCATGGCCTCCCATGTCACGGATGGAAACTGTCCTGTAAACAAATTGCTTGAGATATTCAGCACCTGGAGAGGAAGGCCGGTATCTGAGGATCGCAGCTCCTGCAGACGACCATCCAGGCGGTTGAAGCTGACGTCGAGGACAATAATGCTTCTGGAGAACACCAATTCCGTCGGTAGACCGCCTTCAAGCGAATTATGGGACAGGTTCAGGCGCAGCAGGCCAGGAAGATCACCGAGGTTTGGCGAGACGCCCCCTCTGAGACCTCTGGAAGCCAACGAGACATCGGTGACCGTGCCGTCGCCGCTGCAGAGGACGCCATCCCATTGGCAGCAGTCCGTGCCGTTCACCCACGACACGTTGAGACTGCCGCTGCCACCCGGCACAAGCCCGCCCAGGAAGCCGAGGAGGGCGCCCCTCTCCTGCTCCGTGCAGGAGCTGGTCGGGGAGGCGAAGGAGAACAGGAGGGCAGCGACAAGGCCAACGAACGGCAGGGACGATTTGGTGGTGTATCTGCTGCTGCTGCTACGGCTTGATGAGCTGAGCGGCTGCATGGTCCTCTCTCATGAAACTCGCGTGCCGCAAGGGCTGCTTTGCGCTACTCGGACCCTGATTGCCTAGGCAACCACCATGGGCGAAGGGCTCGTGGCGCAGAGCAGCATGGAGGAGGAGGAAGAAGCTGCCTGCCGTTCCCTCGGAGAAAATGGCTAAGGCGAGGCGCTATGGACGCACGCACATCCTAATCAGCTCCTTTTGCACGTTTGCCACTAGCGTGTTTTTCAGCCCATGGAGGGGGAAAAGGAGAATGCTGCTGTGTGGGCCCCGTTCCTCATGTTTGACCTTGTTGCTTGGGCCAGCAGCCAGCCTCCGGTTCTGGTATGCAAAAGTCCAACTTCCCTATGCAATACATTAGCTGTTGTATATCCTTTTCTTGGATGGTCACCCGGCTTTGGAAGTTGGTGTTGAATACTGCGCCGTGCCCGTATAATAGTTCACCAGCTACGTATATCTATGCATATCTTTCTGGCTCAATGGTGCGACCCTGATGGCCAGGGAAACCAAACCGTAACTATCAACAAGTTTACCGCGGCGTAGCTGTCAATTGCGCTCAGTATTTGCATGTCACCGGCGAAAATCGACAGCCATTGACTTGTTAGCCGTTGATAAATCCTCACCGCGAACCCGCATGATTTTTTTTTCATCTGTTCATCTAAAAAATTCTGCTCTTACACGTGGAGCCTCTTTGCTGAGAAGGCGGGTAGGGTTTCTTTCATTATTGAACAGGGAAAGAAAGGCGGGCGTCGTCGTCGACGCATGAAAGGAACCGGTGCTGAAGATTCCAGCGTCTGCAAGGCACTTCTCTTCTTTTTCCCCTAGTGGTAGGTACATGGAGAGAGCACTTGGAGCTTATCTTTGGGATGGAGCGCACATAATCTGATAAGGCAATCAATGATTAACGTCGTGGTCGAACGTCGTTGATGTGTGTGGTTTGGGTGCGTGGTTTGATTGAGGAGCAAAGTGGGGAGCTGAACTCAAAGGCGGATAAATGGCGAGATTTGGTGGCAGTTGTGGTCGTAGACCCGCACTACTTCGCAGATTCTTGAGATCGCTTTGGCCCGAATTCGGGTTCATATTTCGTTATCTTTTGGCAAATATATGTTGTTTTGTGTCTAGTTTCTCTTCTTCCTGGCTGTTCATCAGAATACGGCGGGAAGGGTATTTTTGGGGGTGGGTGGGTACCCCGTTCTTGACCCTGCCCGAGGCGTTTACTTTTTGGAGCTCCATTGGAGAGGGAGGGGTGATGTGTACGTCGGCAGGAAGCTTTTCTTTCCGGTTTGTTTTCCTCCTTTGGACCTACCGCGAGTATGACCTAGAGACCACACCCTCTATGACCTATACACGGATCACGACAAGAAAAACACATCAAGCAGCGAGCTAGCGTAGCGTGCGTGGGATTCAATTCGAGATGGCCACTTGAGCAAAAGTCGCCGGAGGCTGTAGCAGCCATGGAGCTGTGAGCTGCATGATGCATGTGCTGTCGCCCATTGCGGTCTACGGCGATCGATCGACATAGAGATATGGATCAAACTACTAAATGCCATCCACAGAGTATCATCTTCTTGTTTTTGCTGGGAGAAGATGCCATCCATCCACTATCTGCAAGTGCGCTAGGTTTATAATCTAACAACTTTTTTTACATGATGATGGTGGCGACGTGGCTCTCCATTAGTCAGTTCTACTGGATTCGATCTGAGATATGTTCTTGTCCATCACCGTTGATTTATCATGGATGCCGCGGGTGATTGTCTCTGTCTAGGAGAAAAATGGTGGTCATGTCTGAATCGAACTATGCAACTCAGAGTATCTCCAATAGCTGCCCTATAATAGGGCACCAAAACTTGCTTTGAAATATAGTTTGGGGCATGAAAAAGTGTTTTCTAGGCACGAAAAAGTGACCGTCTCCATCAACTGCCCTAAAACAGCGCACTTCAATAGCCGCCCTCAAATAAGGCAGCAGCACCACATATTTGTTGTGCACAATTACATATGTATTGAACAAAATATAAACTTTGAATATAATTTAACTTTGCTGGATCACCACACACATAAGAATGAACAACATATTAACTAGAACTTCAAATCCACATATCAAATTATAACATTTCAACATATTGAACAAAACAACCCCTAAAAAACATATTGAACAAAACAGAACAAAACTATGCAACTCAGGCCTCCACTTTCTTTTTTGTGGGGAATTCATACTTCCACTCGGTAACCCAAGGGTGAAACTTACTTACCCCACTTGCTCTTGCCGTCTGCCAATATGTAAATATTTCTAAAAAAGTTGGAAATATGGACATGAGATCTATCTATTATGTAACAAAATTTTAAATTCAAATTCAATGTGTATACTAAGAAACAACACCTAGATATGGCCCTATTTTTCTAGAGTTTTTTTTCTTCATGTGTATAACGAATTGAGGATTTAAAACGTGACAGGATAGGTCCATCTTGTTGGAGTGTTGTCAATTTCCGTTGGAATGATTATTACTTTTTTGGACGAACAGATTGTGAAATGTTGGGTGAGGCTTACCAGTCATCAACCCCTCTTGGTTTAACTTCCCTTCTAAGTTTTGATGGCATGTGGTCAGGACAATTCTTTGCTGCATATGGATTTTATTTTTACTCGTAGAGATCTATTTTTTGTCGGATAACTAACTCGAAATCCTCTTTCTTTAGCTTAGTCATGTAAGCCACATGTATAATGTTTATTATTCACTATAGATCTTATTTAGTGCCAAATGAATCATTTTTCCTGTTAGTTGTACCTCATGTTGTTTGCATGTTGGTGTAGGTTTTATGTTCTCATGTGTTGTTTCAAAAATATGTATGATAGATCTTAACCGGTTTTCTTTTGCACAATGGTATTGGTTCGGTGCATGATCCTACAAAGGACAATTTATTTATGGAAAATGATTCTCCCCACTCTAACACATTTCCTTGCTGGGCATCTTCATCCGTGCTCCTTCTTATTCTCGGTGGCATATTTCTTACTCTTTGATATCTATTTTTGTTCAGATAACCAACTCGAATTATCTTTCCCTAGTTTAGTCATATAAGTAGTATGTATAATTTTTTAACTATAGACGCACTTGGTTTGATACATGATCCTACAAAGTATATTTTGTTTAGGGAAAATGATTCTCCCCACTCTAGTGCACTGCCCTTCCGAGTGTCTTCATGTTTGCTCCCCTCTCATTTGGTAGCATAGGAATTTTGTACTCACCGATGTCTATTTTACATTTGATAAGCAACTCAGAGTTATTTTTCCATGGTTTAGTCATATAACCAACATGTATAATAAATTAATTAATGTAGATCTTACTCGAATTTCTTTCGGTTAGTGTTAAGCCTTGAATATGATACACACTCCTACAAAGTACGTTTTGGTTAGGTAGAGAAAGAGTGGGTGGGGGGAAAACTCCCCCTCCCCCCTCTTTCTCAGAAAGAAACTATAGATCTTACTCAGATTTATTTTCCATACAGGTAAGCACTTGGTTTGGTGCATGATCCTACAAAGTACATTTTATTTAAGGAAAATGATTCTTCACTCCAGCGCAATGCCTTTTCGAGTGTCTGCTTCATGCCCACTTATGATTCTCATATATACGTTTTTTACTCTTGATGTTATTTTTCTTCTGCTAACCAACTTGAATTCTTTTTCCCTATCCCTAGTTAACGTATAAGTCGTATGTATAATTTCATAACTATAGATCTTAATTGAATTTCTTTTATGTTAATGGTAAGCACTTGGTTTGATACATGAACCTACACAATATATTTTATTTAAGGAAAATGATTCTCCTCATTGTAGTGTATTGCCTTTCTGAGTGCCTTCATGCCCGCTCCCTTCCCATTCTCGGTTGCATATGAATTTGGTACTCATTGATATCTATTTTTCTTCTGATAAGCATCTAAGAGTTTGTTCATAGCTTAGTCATATAAGAAGCATGTATCATAAAAAAGTTAACTATATATCTTAATCAAATTTCTTTCGGTTAGTGATAAGCACTTGATTTGATACATGATCCCACAAAGTACATTTCTTCAGGAATATGATTCTCCTCGCTCCAGTGCATTGCCTTTCCGAGTGCCTTCATGCCCGCTCCTTCCCTCTTCCCCCTCCATGTCTCCTTTTTCTTCTATGATGTCACCTTCCTCCTACACCACTTCTACCATGATATCTCCTCCACCCATCACCTCAACATTGGAGCTAGTGGTGCCCTCAAAATAATAGCTTGTTGAGCCACTGAGCTCGAGGAATATGGCGGCCGCAACCACATGGTCTCAGCCATCAAAAAATTCAATGATGTGGTTCTGGCAAGCTGAATTTGTGTGTCTTAGACAAGTATGGTGAGCTTTTTCTTGGTGTGTTATGCATGCATTATTATTGTTGCGTACACACTTTGTTATGCTGCATTGATTATTATTTTCTATTTCCTATGTTGTGTATGTTTGTTCATGTTGTTAAATATGTTTTATGTTACATTTTTTATAAATGTTTCATGAGCTGATTTCTTATGTTGCATGAATTTATAGAATGTCGCATATGTGCAATGGCCTAGAAATTGTATGGCCGGACCTTTTTATGCTATTATGGTGGCACGTCTCATGCTTGGCCCCATAGGTGGGTCAGATGATCAAGGACGTGGCGTGTCGACCGACACCCATAATATACCTTTATTCCATGGATTTGTCTACATCCTAGTTGGCCCATAAAATCTTATTTCTTAATCTACTTTACAACTTCTTTACCCAGATCTACAAAAATGTTCACCGTGATGTGACAATTTGTACATCTAGTGCGAAAGTAAAAGTTATTGTCGCTTTACCAATTTGTTTATGATTTGGTGGGAAAAAGTATTGTCCGAGTTGACCACGGAAATCTTATTTCTCGGTCGGCTCTACAAATTTCTTCATTATTTGATCTAATTTTTTCACAGTGCTGTAATGATTTGTCCTTCCAGAGCATAAAGAATGCATCTTTTTTTAGAGTTTTCTTGTCTTAAAATGTCATCTTGTATAGGTCGACGGGAACTATATAAGTGTGCAAATGTGTTGTATGCATTAGCCAAGTGAGTAGTCACATCAACTCGATGGAGTGCTTGGTCTTTGAGGGCAAGTTTTTTTTTTAGATGGAGGGCAAGTATCTTGAATTGCCTCTCGACCTTGCCCAGAAACTCCCAGGAGTAGCACGCAGTGTGTAACTAGCACACAGCTAGACGACGAGGAGGTAAGTAGGCTGGTGACGGGCGCGGCAACGAAGGCGTCCAAGCTCCGACGTCGTGTTTGCGGTTTCAAGGAAACGGCGGGAAAAGGCCCTCGGGTCGCCTCCAGTGCGGGCCCACGCGCCTTTTTCGCTTGCGCCGGCTTCCCAAGCGCCCCCAGGACGCCGGGTTCGGCTTGGGTCCGCCGGCACCAGTTTTGGCCCGAGCCGGCGAAAAACGGGTTTCTGAGGGCGCGACTGGGCCTTTTTTCGGCACCGGCGCGGCAAAATCGTCTGGGGAGGGCCTGTTGGGGACGCGGCTGGAGATGCCCTTAGGAACTGCGGGGCCTTGTTGGTTCCGGTGAGGGCCGGGGTGACGCTGATCTCCCTCTCGGTCGTAACGCGCACGCGGAGGAGATCGATGCCATGCGACGAGAAGATGGACTGAACGGTGGGTGGGATACGCATGACCGGTTGACACGATCGCGGGCGGGGTTCAACCGGTGGTTGGGGACGCGACGCGAATCGTTCCGGTCCGGCGCGTGAGTTGTGACCGAGTGCCGAAAGGGTTGTATATTAGCCAAAAAGAGATCGTGATATTGTTAGGTCTTGTTCTCGGCCACATGTGCACGTGTAACACATCATGTTAGGAAATGCACTGGTCATTTCTTTTCTGTAATACTAGTACGTACTCGGTACTTCAGTTCCTGCACGGGCTCGGAACCTTTTGGAAGGAAGATTGGAAGAATGAGAGAAAGTGGCCGTGTACGTAGCACCGGACCTACTTGCGTGATTTTCGTTCATTTGTTTTCCGCGTCCAGATCTACGTGCAATGCAAAGTCAGCAACGCATCTGTTTGGACTTGGGCGCTCTCCTTGGATTATTACAATAATGTCAACATCTTTTGTGAAGTGTTCATTTGTTTTTTTTAGCAGTTGGTGCGTGCTACGTCGAATTAGGTGGGGGTGGTTTTGAGGTTTGGCGCTTGTCTTATTGACTAGCCCGTACACGCTAATCAGGTATTAATAGACTTATATATCCTTGAGTCGGCAGCAGCAGGGACGACCTCTTCTTTTTAGGGGAAACTCGCTGCGTTTATATTTATTCAATAAACTCAGGCTCTGATTCTCCTACCTCTGTCTGGACGTAGTCGACGTAGCTCCAGCGTAGAATAGGACTTTGCTACACCTACGTAATTTACCTACGTAAACTTACGTACTGGCTGAGTTGGGTTAATTTGATTGGACGAAAAATTAGGCCCAGCCCCACACCGTGAAAAAATTAGGGGGGGGGGGGGGGGGGGGGGGGGGGGAGGCTGATTAGTTTAGCAAGGAGACAACATAGGATTACATAGATAGATTACATAGGTCTAGCATTATTCCGTAGGATATTGCCGTCTCTTTAGGGCGGTGAGATTAGAGTTTCTCGTCATGTGGCGTGATTTGATGTTGGGTGTTTCAGATCTATGTAAGGGTTCAACAACGACGACTGCAACTCCAGAGGGCTGGTCTTTATAGGCACGTGCACGAAGACTTCTCAGCTGTCATCGACAATGTCAAGCCGGCTCCGGTAGGAAAGCGGTGACAGTGACGCGTCAGCGGCTCATTCTGGCGGCAGTAGTGGTTGTTTGGGTCTCTTGGGATCTCAATGTAAGTTTTATTATGTTCGAGATGCTTTGTACTTCTACTGAACTTTAATAATAACTGTGGATCATTAAAAAAAAAAGCTCTGCTGACTCGGACAACCAAGTGCCAAGTTTTACAACGCTTATTAACGCAGTCTTCCCTAGCTAAGCGGGGTGCAGCTACGTTGCCAGAACGGCGAACCCAACACGCTTTGAAATCACCTAAACTCTTGAGCAAGCTCTTTGTTTCCTTGATGATGCGCCCAAACTGTGATCTACCACGTTCTTCTGATTGTAGCCACACGGCCACCGTCTGACTATCGGTCTCCAGCAGGATCCTTTGGAGCCCCAACTCTTTGCCAACTGAGCCGCGCGTCTGCAAGCCATAAGCTCGGACAACGCAGAGTCAGAGACGTTGGCAAAAATGGCAGGCCGCTGCTACGAACGTGGCATGGTGATCCCTCAGGATCGTCCCTCCACCTCCATGCCCTGACGATTTATCAACACCGGCGTCTGCATTTGCCTTGATCCAGTCTTCCACCGGAGGAGACCATCGCTGCTTTGTAGCCCTGCCCGGCAATGCCGTCGTCACCGCCTCATAGGGGCAGCTTTCTTAGTAACATGAGTCGCATGCCATTCCTCCATCAGAAGCCATACACGATCAGCTAAAGCTTCGGGGTCCTCCATTTTCGTTGTGTCTGGTGCTTCATTTCTGGCTAGCCAAAGACAGTAGATAGTGTTGGGATATCCTCCTCATGTGGGCTATGAGGAGATGACCATTTGAAGCCTTTTAGTCAGCCCAAAAAGGTGCAGAAGCCCACTACCCATTAGGGTTATGGCCTAGGGTCAATTTTCAAACTTTGCACGTGAGTGGATGGGGATGCTTTACCCTCCATCCAGCAACCATCATCAAGTGTGATGAAAATCAGTTCATCCTCCAAGGGAGAAAAAAGAAAACCAAAAAAGAAAGGGAAGAAGAGAAAAATTGAAGGAAGAAGCAAAGGAAGCTCCTCCCCAAGGTTGTGATGGTCCAGATCCACTACCTTGTCTCCTTAAAGCTCCGGTTCCACCCTCTTTCATGAGATTGTTCCAATCCCTCAGGTACCTATCTATAGTTTCCTGCCTTGAAGGGGGGCTCTACATGCTTTTTCAACCTATAAGCAGACCTTTGTATACACCCTTGTAACTGAACTAGCTATTCACAAAGAATCCCTATCTCTTGAACCCCAAATCTGGTGGTGTTCATCCAAAATTCAAAAATCTTGATGTATGAGATCCTCGAATACTGTCTAGGAAAGAACTTGTTGTATTCTCAAGATTCAGGAGGACCCACCAACAAGTTCTCCCGAATCTTGAATTTTGGATGCCCCCTTTGGTCCCTTTGATTCAGGAGGACCCACCAACAAGTTCTCTTTAGTAACACCAACCAGGGCTAAAAGTATTAGGAGTTTATGAATTATGGTTTATTTTTCCTTTTAATTTTGTGTTTTTCATTTAATTCTTTTTCATTTCAAACATATTTTATGCTACATATATTCCTACATATTCAACTTGGTCACTTGGATACATCCACTTTAATCTAATATGTGTTTCTTCCACCCTAATGATATACAACTCATATCATGCATCATCATAATGATATATATATATATATATAACAACTCATCATCATCATAGTCATATGTACAACTCATCTTGATCGTGGTGATATAACAATCTCACCATTATGAATTTATGATCATCATAAGTTAACCACTACTAGGTAATTAAGGTGCTAGTGATATAACAATCTCACCGATATGATCATCACAAGTTAACCAACTACACTAGGTAAGGTAGCAGGACCTACTACTCTCTCTCGGGTAGCATAGCATAAAACAGAAAAAACCCTCCTTCTCCATTATGCAGCATACAGATCCAACTGTTTCAATTTTGTGGCCTTCGCTCAGCCACTATTTTTCACCAAGCCTTGATTTTGAGGCCTCCATCTGTTTTAGAGGTTGAGTTTGCATATTTGACACCCTCCGACCATGGTTGTACGCAAACAACTGCCATCTCACCTTCGACAAACATAAATTGAGGCAGAACCACATCCGGGAGCTTCTGTTGAAGAACATAATAGTAACATATATAGCTAGCAATGAAGTTTACTTCAGAAGAATGTATGAAAAAGATGGACTAACTAGTGACACAATAGTAAAATCTTACCATGATACTTGCACGAATGTTAGCATCGCACAACTCGTGGACTAGTGGCATTAACAAAGGAAATAAGATAATTCTTCGAAAGATAGCTTATCAAGGGCATATGGTCTTGCATAGTAGGGTATGCACTAGTCAAATTAAAAAAAATGAAAATTACACATTAAAGCAATAATCTTAAGCCATGCTTAATTCAGAAGAAACACGTCCCACTGAAGTTACATACCGTAAAACCTTCTAAGCCCTCCTTAAGCGTGAGGGAGAAGCATGTACCATTATCTAGGTGTGGTCTGTCGCACATACCCCGTCGTCGGTGCAGTCATCACACTCGAGGATCTTATCATCGTTAGACATTTCCTATATATGTTCATAATTCAAAGATTAAAAATTACGGCATGACCTTTGCTAAAATAGGACATATCGAGCGCCTAAAATTTGTCAGAATGGAAATGAATCAACAATCCTCCTAAAAGGTATAGCATTCTTTGATGACAAAGTGATAATGACATAAAAAATTATATTGTATACCTATATTCAAAAAATCTATACGATTACTAGTTTACTATTCTATTCAAAAGACCATTCTACCTATGACATAAAAAACCTATATGCAAATTAATCCACACTAACAGGTATAGCATGCTTGATTGTCAATACATGGTCACTTTTTTCTATGCAACTTTTTTCTATAAGTATAAAAAACTACCTATGCAAATTCCACCGTTCATCTACATATACATATAGATATACAATATATTCAAACACTACTTAAGCATACTTCTATACATCCACTAAAATCAGAAAAACAACATTATATAAAAAAATTATACTAATTAAACACTAATTATATCCATCTAACATGCATTCATACATACATACTCCCTCTGTTCCAAAATAGATGACTCAACTTTATACTAAAGTCATCTATTTTGGAACGGAGGGAGTATATACTAGTGAAAAAATAATCATCTAAAACATCTAAACTAATTAATTTCTATGCATACATATATATACTAATATACTAATTAATTCCTTAAATTTCAAAAATTTCTCAACTTTTTTCTATACATACATATGTACTAATATACGATATCTAACCATCTAGTGAAAAAATGTCAAAATTCTTTTGAAAAATATCAAAATTGCTATATATAAATACTAAAACATACAAAAATACATATAAATCATCTAACTTAAGAAAATATGTGTGTGTGTGTGTGTTCATGCATGTGTGTGTGTGTGGGCTCTCGGGAGGGGCGGCCATGGCGGCAGGGGGTGAGGGAGAGGGGGAGAGGGGGAAAGGAGCTCACAACGGGGAGATGGCGAGTCGCGGGCGGTGACGGCGTCGGGGCAGGCGCGGCACGACGAGGAGCTCGGGGAGGAGCGGGCGCGGGCGGCGTCGAGGCTCAGGGAGGAGGGCGCTTCCGGTGTCAGGGATCGGTGAGGAGGCACGGGCGGCGACGAGCTCCGGCGTCAGGGCGGCGCCATGATCTCCTCTGTAGTGTGGTCGAAGAAGGAGAGAACTGCATAAATTTTTTGAAGTGTTGTATATATACGCGGATTTAGTACCGGTTGGAACCACCAACTGGGACTAAAAGGGTGGTTTTGACAGGAAGAGCGGCGGGAAGCCAACTCTTTGGTCGCGGTTGGTGACTCCAGCCGCGACTAAAGACACCCCCCCCCTTTAGTCGCAGTTGGAACCACCAACCACGACTAAAGGCATCTTCCTCGCACGACCAGGCGCGGTGGATGTTTAGTCCCATCTCGCCCAGCAAAGAGCGTCTGCACTCATCTATAAGCCCCTGCGCGGTAGCTCCTTCGAGCTCCTCTCTAAGCAAGCCTTTGTGGGGCTATTGAACCTTACTGGCCTTGCAGAGTTGCATCCTGTCCCAACAAGAGGTTGAGTTTCTAGTCGCATGCAGGCCATGGCGGCCCAGTAGGCGGGCTTTTTTAAATTTATTTATTTATTTTGTTTTATGCTTTATTTATTTTCTTTTGTTTCTGAGTTGTTTTTTGCTTTATTTAGAGTTTTTGAGTGAATCTTTTTTGCTTCAGGTAAAAAAAGTTATAAACTTTCTGTTAGTGCCAGTAGTTTTCAAATTTGAATAGTTTATATTCGAATTATTTGAAATTTGTGTGAATCACTAGTTTGTGAATAACTATACTTTAAAAATAGATTTTTGCGTGATTCTTTTTTTTTGTTGTTTAATTTTAGTGTGTTTTATCATTATATTCAATTTGGTAATTCTTAGGTTATTTAAAAAAATGCCTTTGTAACAGACGAGTTTTCGTCAGAAACGCTGATACTTCGAAAGAGATTGTCTATTTTGTATTCTAAGTGCGTCCAATTTTTGTCATAACCCTCTCAGCTTTTTAGCACATGCTATGTGGGTGAAATAATGAAACCAGGCCAACTTTCAACCTTTTCAAATTTCATTTGTAGTGTTTTTCAATTTCAGGGTCATTTAGCTCATAAAAAATCAATACATGCATGAAAAATAGCAAATGAAGTCAGAAAAGGTTGAAAATTGATGACGTTGCTTTCAATGTGCATACTGAACGCACAAAAAGTCTGAAGTTAAAATAAGTTAAAAAAAATTGAAATGTCTTTCTAACAAACGAGTTTTCGTCATAAACCATGATACTTCGAAAGAGATTGTCCATTTTGTAGACGAAATGCATCTAGTTTTTACCGTAACCCTCTCGGGTTTTTAGCACATGCTATGTGGGTGAAATGATGATATCATGCCAACTTTCAACCTTTTCAGAGTTCATTTATAGTGCTTTTCAATTTCAGGGTCATTTAGCTCATAAAAAATCAGTAAATGCATGAAAAATGGCAAATAAAGTCAGAAAGGGTTGAAAATTGATGACGTGGCTTCAATGGTGCATATTGAACGCACAAAAAGTCTGGAGTTCAAATAAGTTTAAAAAATTGAAATGCCTTTATAAAAGACGAATTTTCGTTCGAAAACCCTAATACTTCAAAAGAGAATGTCCATTTTGTACACGAAGTGCATCCAATTTTTGCCGTAAACATCTCAGGTTTTTAGCACATGCTATGTGGGTGAAAGGGTCATACCTTGCCAACTTTCAACCTTTTCAGAGTTCATTTGTAGTGATTTTCAATTTTAGGGTCATTTAGCTGATAAAAAAAATCAGTAAATGCATGAAAAATAGCAAATGAAGTCAGAAAGGGTTGAAAATTGACGACATGGCTTTAAATGGTGCATACTGAATGCACAAAAAGTCTGGAGTTGAAATATGTTTAATTTTTTTGAAATGCCTTTGTAACAGGCGAGTTTTCATCTGAAACTCTGATACTTCAAAAGAGATTGTCCATTTTGTACACGAAGTGCATCCAGTTTTTGCCGTAACCCTCTCAGCTTTTTAGCACATGCTATGTGGGTGAAAGGATGATACCATGCCAACTTTCAACCTTTTCAGAGTTCATTTGTAATGCTTTTCAATTTCAGGATCATTTAGCTCCTACAAATCAGTAAATGCATGAAAAATAACAAATGAAGTCAGAAAGGGTTGAAAATTGATGACGTTGCTTTCAATGGTTCATACTGAACGCACAAAACGTTTGGAGTTGAAATAAGTTTAAAAATTTGAAATGCCTTTCTAACAAACGAGTTTTTGTCCGAAACCCTAATACTTCGAGAGAGATTGTCCATTTTGTACACGAAGGGCATTCAGTTTTTGTTGTAACCCACTTAGCTTTTTAGCACATGCTATGTGGGTGAAATGATGATACCATGCCAACTTTCAACCTTTTCAGAGATCATTTATAGTGCTTTTCAATTTCAGGGTAATTTAGCTCATAAAAAAATCAATAAATGCATGAAAAATAGCAAATGAAGTTAGAAAGGGTTAAAAATTGATGAAGTTTCTTTGAATGGTGCATACTGAACGCACAAAAAGTCTGGAGTTGAAATAAGCTTTAAAAATTGAAATGCCTTTATAACAGATGAGTTTTTGTCCGAAACCCTGATACTTCGAAAGAGATTGTCCATTTTTGTATACGAAGTGCATACAATTTTTTCGTAACCCTCTCAGCTTTTTAGCACATGCTATGTGGGTGAAATGATGATACCATGCCAACTTTCAACCTTTTCAGAGTTCATTTGTAGCGCTCTTCAATTTCAGGGTCATTTAGCTCATAAAAAAATTAGTAAATGCATGAAAAACAGCAAATGAAGTCAGAAAGGGTTGAAAATTGATGGTGTGGCTTTTAGTGGTGCATAATGAATGCACAAAAAATCTTGCATTGAAATAAGTTTCAATAAATGAAATGCCTTTGTAACAGACGAGTTTTCGTCCGAAACCCTGATACTTCGAAAGAGATTATCCATTTTGTACATGAAGTGCATCCAGTTTTTCCCGTAACCCTCTCAGCTTTTGAGAACATACTATGTGGGTGAAACAATGATACCATGCCAATTTTCAACCTTTCCAGAGTTCATTTGTAGTGTTTTTCAATTTCAGGGTCATTTAGCTCATAAAAAAATCAGTAAATGCATGAAAAATAGCAAATGAAGTCAGAAAGGGTTGAAAATTGATGACGTTGCTTTCAATGGTGCATACTGAATGCACAAAAAGTCTGGAGTTGAAATAAGTCTAAAAAATTAAAATGCCTTTGTAACATATGAGTTTTTGTCCGAAACCCTGATACTTCGAAAGAGATTGTGCATTTTGTACATGAATTGCATCCAGTTTTTGCCTTAACCCTCTTAGCTCTTTAGCACATGCTATGTGGGTGAAATGATGACAAGCGCTACTGCTATTTCTTTTAAGACTAAGCGCGCTACTACTAAGTCTAAACATGTTAAAAAAACATCAAAAATACATTGGTCATCAATATTCATTGTGTGTAGAATCTATTTTGTGAGTAGGAACCGGCGAAGATTCATATTGCCATAAAAATCCTACGCATAGAGTACAATGAAGACCAAGTGGATGTTATAGTTTGTGATGAGGACATCTCATCGAAAGACGGAACACCTTTGCCTCTATCAAGTGGTATCAGATTTCCAGGTTGCTCGGTGAGATTTTACAGTTTTTCAACATGCTGAATTGATCTTAAAAATGCACGAGTTAACTAAGGAAAACATAGAGCGTATGAATGTAAATATAACTTGTTGGAGATAAGGGTAGAAAACATGTTGTCTCTGCACCTGGAGATCTTGTTTGGTTACATTTGCGTAAGGATAGGTTTCCTAATTTGCATAAATCAAAGCTAATGCCACGTGCTGATGGTCCTTTTAAGGTGTTAGAGAAAATAAATGATAATGCATATAAACTTGAGTTGCCTGCAGATTTTGCGGTTAGTCCCACTTTTAACATTGCAGATTTGAAGCCTTATTTGGGTGAGGAAGATGAGCTTCCGTCAAGGACGACTTCATTTCAAGAAGGGGATGATGATGAGGACATCAATACCATTGTTACACCCACAGCCCCTGCTGCTATACATACTGGACCAATTACTAGAGCTCGCGCACGCCAATTAAATTACCAGGTACTTTCGTTTCTTGGTAATGATTCTAATGTTCACGAGAATATGATGTTGCCTAAATTGGATACATTTGTTTTGCTTACAAATGAAGGGCCTAGCTTGGAGAAGGATGAACATTGGAGCAAGAACAATCATGGAGATGATGGCATGTGCAAGGGGAACAAGAACGGAGTTACATGTGATGATTTCAAGACTTTGAAGCCACCATAATGAGTGCATGAAGCCTTGGACGAAATATACAAGATGTCACTTCATACACTTCGTCCAGAAGTAATTCTAGGTGTTGCGTCACCTTTTTATTGGGCCAGCCCCATGTAATTCCGAAATACATAAGTATAGGCTATTTCTAGAGTCTGTATGTGTGGGGAAACAAGATATAGGGTTGGTTTCGGACCCCTCCACCAAGGGCCACGAAATTCCCCCCTCTTCCTCCATACATACAGCCCTTAGGGCACCGTTTAGACTTTGGGTTTTGTTTAGATTAAAAGTTCGCTATAGCTGAAACTTCGCGTACTTCGTTTGTGTTCAACGACCAGACCAAGACGTCACAGAACCCCAACTTGATCAATAAAGCTTTCATCTTATATTCGCAATATCCATATTGCAATCTCAGTTTCTTGCTTGTTCTTCGTTTGCTCGCAGGAAATAGACCCTCGTGGTCAGGTTGATCGTGCTCCGGCGTGGTCAATAACCTCTTAGAGTTGGTTTAGCGGTTGCTAAGGCGCGACGTCCTCGCACGTACGTAGTCGGATCGTCAAAGTCTACTCCTCCGAAACGACAATCACCATCTCATCGAAAGACGAGACACCTTTGCCTCTATCAGTTTGAGAAGTAACATATTTAAGGTGGTAAAAACACTGTTCGTGAAGCGACGTGGGACTAAACTTAGCGGCATAATTAGTCCCGGTTGGTTATAAAAATCTGGACGAAATGGGCTCGCGAGGGCCCCAGCCCGCCACCGGCCTGCCAGCACACATTTAGTTCGGTTTGTATCACAAACCGGGACTAAAGGTGGCAAATGAACCGGGACTAATGATCCTAGTGGCCCTAACGGCTCCTAGCCGTCGAAACCGACACTAATGGTCACATATGTACCGGGCAGAATCCAAATGAGACTAATGATCCAAACGTAAAGTCTGTTTTCTACTAGTGCTTTCCTTGATTGGTTAGTATTGATAGAGCTTGGACCACTCGTCAGTGACAGAATGTCAGGGCATCTCCAATGCCGACTCTCAAACCGCGTGCATCCATTCAGACCACACTTAGCTAGGGAAGGCTTATTAATGCGTCCATCCAACGTGGATCTGTATCAGTCCATCGACCAGTCCGAACACGCTTTTTCCCGTAAACTGGAAGCAAACTGGGGGAGGGCTTTGTGGGAGTCCAGACCGTTGCCACGTAAGACTCGAACATCCCGGCCCACGCAAATCCCCCTCCCGACCCCATTCTCTTCTACTCTGCTTTGCTCCCGCTTACTTTGCATCCGCGCCCTCATCCCCCGCCGCCGCCGTTGTACCTTTCCGGTCGCCACCCGTGCATTGCCGGACGTCCGCAACCACCACCCCGTGCCGGCTCGCATTGTACCATGGCGCTGTCCACCCAGGATCCGTAGGTAGCTAGGTATCCTCCGCCCCTCTGTCGACGACGTTCATGGCGAACACCATGCTAGGCAGGTGTTCGGTCAAATTCCATTGAGCTTATTTTCAAAATTCGTGTCATTTTTTAGAGTAAGACTCGACCATGGAGAATGAGTTATTGTGTGATGCGTGGTTGGCCATATCTGCAGACTTCATAGGCAAGAGAGGAAGGGGGCTCTTTTGGTAGCGCGTGCGTGGTTCCTTTCATGTGTGAAAGGATATTGCGCCCTACGACATGCACATCATCCATGGACGCAATGTGAAGTTGTTAGTGCATCGATGCTACACCATCAAGAACTTTGTCATGAAGTTTTGTGGCGCGGTTGATCGGCTAGAGGCAATGTGGCTATTGCACGTGGGAACTATAAAGATCGTAAGTTTCGCTGCTTCTTGCTCAACTTGTTGATTAATTCATTTATTCACTCAATGTTGCTCTACACATTGTGTAGCATGTACGCATTGACGTGATGTACCACGGGGCAGAGGGTAGACCATTCACGCGCACACATTGTTGTATGAAGCTCAAGGTGTAGTATGTGTGGGACTACATGATCAATCCATGAAAAACTTGTTGAACATCCGGTTTGTGTCATTGAATTTGAACTATTGTTGTGTTAGACTTATTTGCATGCTATGTATGGATGATTTGTGCTATTTTATATCCGAACTTTGATGAATTGCATCGTGTTTGATGAAATTCATCCTGAAACCCGGTTTGAAATGTATGCGAATAGCTTTTTATGGCTGCCTCTTGCATCCGTGTCCGCGGACTAGTCCCTTACGGTCCGCGGATGGATGTGGTGTCCAGTTTGCGGGCTAGCGTTGGAGATGCCCTTAGGTGCTCCCACACTTTAGGTGCTCCTATATATATGCTCTCATTTAAAAATACATATTTAAAGACCTAAAAAATCTGGAATTTTTTGAATGATCATAATGCTTCAAAAGTGCATCTTAGGCTGCCATTGGGTTTGCTCATTAACGAGAAGGCAATTAAGAGAATTAATGATTTATCTTGTTTATTTCGTGAACCTAGTCGATGATGAGTGGACATCTCTACTCCTAATGGAGCAGTTGATAGTCTCCGCCGGTCAATTTTCGTCCCACCTCCACTGGTTTTTTTCGTCCTAAAAAAATCTATGAAATTTCGTAGGTTAACCTACCACCTCCCAGGGTTTTTTTCGTCGGAGGAGAAAAGAGAAAAAAAGCCCAGCTCGCACGACCTTCCTCCTCGATCCCATCTCGACCTCCGTCCCGCCGCCACCTCCTGCCCCGCCCCGCCCAGCCTCACCGCGCGCCACCCGCCGCCGACGCTCCGCCCACGGCAGCCGTGCCCGCACCCATCTCCCATCAATGCGCCACCATCTCCTGTATCCATGCTCCGCCGTCTGAATCCCGCCGTCGAGTCTGTCCCGCTCGCCGTGGCCAATGATCGCATCGACCAGGACCGCATCCCTCCACAAACGGCGGCGATGACGGAAGGCGCCGCCCAGCTCCTGACCGACGGAGTCGCCGGGTTACCGCTCCTCGGGGCCAGCCCCTCCCCCGTGTCGGGTCGCGCATCGGCTTGGAGGCCCCTCGGGGCTGCCGCCGGTGCGGGAGTCCTGCACGGCCGTGAGAACTGGGGACCAAGCGGCGGGGCCCGTGTCGCGCTCCTGTTGAGGGCTTGCTGGGGTTGGCCGGGATCTGAGCCGTGTAAGACTTAGGGTTTTGGAAAACTGCATGACACCCGTTAAGGGTGTGGCTATCTCATATATATAAGGGGTACACCAAGGTGTATGATACAATATACAAGACATATACAGAAGCTATATGTAAATACAGTCTAACACCCTCCCTCAATCTTAACTATGCCCTGAAGTACAAAGTATATTAAGATTGCGCCTGCAGCCTACAAACTGAGGTTGTGGAAGAGGCTTCGTGAAGATGTCAGCAAGTTGATCTTTGGAGGAGATGAATTTGATGTGGAGTAGCTTCTGTGCAACACATTCCCGTACAAAATGATAGTCAACTTCTATGTGCTTTGTCCGAGCATGAAACACCGGATTAGATGAGAGATATGTAGCTCCAATGTTATCACACCAAAGGACAGGCGGCTGAGTTTGAGGAACTCCCAACTCTCTCAATAGGGACTGTACCCATATGATCTCAGCTGTAGCATTTGCAACTGCTTTATATTCTGCTTCAGTGCTACTCCTGGACACTGTAGCTTGTTTGCGAGCAGCCCAGGCTATCAAGTTAGGACCAAAGAAGACAGCATGTCCCCCCGTGGATCGCCTGTCATCTGGATTACCAGCCCAGTCAGCATCTGAAAAAGCAGAAAGCGTAGGAGACGGTGCTGGCTGAAGGAGCAAACCATATGAGGCAGTAAAGCAAACATAACGAAGAATCCGCTTCACCGCTGTCCAATGAGAAGTTCGAGGAGCATGAAGAAATTGGCAGACACGATTGACTGCATATGAGATATCTGGCCGAGTGATAGTTAAATACTGCAGGCCACCAACAACGCTACGATACTCAGTGGCGTCATCAGAGGTGAGAGGATCTCCATCAAACGCAGACAGACGGTCATTAGCAGACATAGGAGTCATGGCATGTTTGCATTTAAGCATACCTGCCCGTCGCAACAGGTCCATCGAATACTTATGCTGTGTGAGTGTCAAGCCAGTAGAAGAACGTGAAACTTCCAGCCCAAGGAAGTAATGCAACGTTCCTAAATCCTTCACCGCAAAATCTCCACTCAAGGAAGATATCAGACGGTCAGCAGCAGCATCCGAGGAGCTAATGAGGATAATGTCATCAACATATACCAGAAGATACATCGTCACTTGAGGTCGATGCAGAAGGAAGAGCGAGGTGTCAGCAGTAGAGGGAACAAAACCAAGTGACCGAAGAACAGAGCCCAATCTGGCATGCCAAGCACGAGGAGCCTGCTTCAACCCATAGAGCGCCTTGACCAGGCGACACAGATGATGAGGACGAGTAGGATCAACGAAACCAGGGGGCTGACGCATGTAAACCTCCTCATCCAGAACACCATGAAGAAAGGCATTCTGAACATCCAGCTGACGAAGAAACCAACCCCGAGTAACAGCCAAGGACAACAGAAGTCGAATAGTTGTTGGTTTGATCACCGGACTGAACGTATCCTCATAGTCAAGACCATACCTTTGCTTGAACCCTTTCGCCACTAACCGTGCCTTATAGCGTTCAATAGAACCATCAGCATGCTTCTTAACCTTGAAGACCCACTTGGAATCAATGATATTGACACCAGAGACTGGGGGAAGAAGCTGCCAAGTACCATTTGTCAACAATGCCTGATACTCTTGCTCCATAGCTTGACGCCAATGAGGAATCCCGAGAGCAACCTGGAAGTGACGCGGTTCAGCCGAAGGATCTTCCTTGACATGAGCAACACATGCCGCAAGCCAGGCGACCGTCCCATCTTTGCGTTGCTTGGGACACACAATACCGGATCGACTGCGAGTATGTGGTCGACGAGGAACGGCCGCAGGTGGTTCAACCAGTGGCAACGGCCCCGGCGATGAAGAAGTATCCGACGCAGCCGGTGACGATGCAGTAGCGACAGGCGAGGACGAGGCCGACCCAGGCGAGGCCGACCCGGGCGACAGACTCGACTGGATGGGCGAGCCAGTCGGCGCAAGGCCAACCGAGGCGCGGCAGCCCAGCCCAGGCGAGCTCGCCGGCTCAGGAGAGGCCGGCTCAGATGGGAGCACCAGCTCGGGGGAGGCCGGCCCAAACGGGATCACCGGTTCGGGGGAGGCCGGCGCAGGGGAGACCAGCCCGGGCAAGGCCGACCCAGGCGGGACCGACCCAGCCTCAGAAGAGGCCGGCACGGACAGGGCCGACGCTGAGGCGCCTAGTCTAGGCATGCATGGCGCATGCACGTCGGGTGCAGTTGATGGCTCCGGCTCCTCCAGCAACTCCAGGCGAACTCCACGACCCGTTCCTGCAGCATGATTAGGTAACAACGCAGGAGAATATGCAATATCAACAAATTGAGCAGGCAGTGGAGGGGTGGATTGCAAGGAGGAGGCTGGAGGTGTGGGAGTTATGGACAAAGACGAGAACGGGAATACACTCTCATCAAACACAACATCACGCGAGATGTAGACATGGTTGGATGGAATATGAAGACACTTGTACCCTTTGTGAAGAGAACTATACCCAAGAAATACACAAAGTTTTGACCGAAACTCGAGCTTGCGCTTATTATAAGGACGAAGATGAGGCCAGCATGCACAACCAAAAACTTTGAGAAAAGTATAATCTGGAACCTCATTAAGTAATAGTTCAAGTGGTGTTTTCATCCCAAGGAGACGTGTAGGAAGCCTATTTATGAGAAAACAGGCAGTAGAAAAAGCATCACTCCAAAAACGAAAAGGTGCTGATGCATGAGCAAGTAAGGTGAGACCGGTTTCGACAATGTGACGATGCTTACGTTCAGCCGTGCCATTCTGCTGATGTGTATGAGGACAAGACACGCGATGCGAAATCCCAAGCTTATTAAAAAAGGAATTGAGGTTGTGATATTCACCCCCCCCCAATCTGACTGAACATGAATAATCTTATGTTTAAGAAGACGCTCAACATGAGCTTGAAATTGCAGGAACACATCAAACACATCAGATTTACGTTTGATAAGATAAAGCCAAGTGAACCGACTATAAGCATCAATAAAACTGACATAATAATTATGACCGCTCACAGAAGTTTGGGCATGCCCCCATACATCAGAATAAATAAGCTCAAGTGGAGTTTTGACGACACGACTCGAATCAGAAAACGAAAGCTGATGACTCTTGCCTTGTTGACAGGCATCACAGACTGTGGCAACATCTTTATTGGACACAACGGGAAGACTATGGCGATGAAGAACACTAGAACTATGGGAGTGGCAGGATGGCCGAGCCGTGCATGCCAATGAGTAGGCGACACACGGACACCAGTGAGTGCTCGAGGGGTAGAAGGCAGATCAAGTGCATATAATCCATCGCGCAGGCGACCTCTAAGCAGAACGTCCTTCGTGGCCCGATCCTTGATAAAAAAATAAAAAGGATGAAACTCAGTGAAAACATTGTTATCACGAGTAAGCTGAGGAACAGATAATAGGCTACGAGTAGCAGAAGGAACTCTAAGGACATTACGAAGATGGAGAGATTTCTGTGTATGAGTTAAAAGAGAGGCCTGACCAACATGTGATATGTGCATACCTGCTCCACTGGCGGTGTGAACCTGATCATTACCACGGTATGGCTCCTGAACTGAGAGTTTGCCCATCTCGCCCGTCAAATGATTCGTAGCGCCCGTGTCCATATACCATGTCGGATCAATGGGATATGATGTAGTGTGGCCTGCTTGACGAGCAGGCTCATGAGTGGCCAAGGCAGCTTGTTTCTCGTTGCCTTTGCCATTGTTGCCGACGCCGAAGAAGTCCTGCTTGAAGCGACGATGACAGCGGGAAGCAACATGACCTGGAATGTTGCACAGTTGACAGGGGAGCTGGACGCCACAAGAACGGCAGCAGGCACACGAACGACCACCCCCGGTCGTGGGGAAAGGGGCTGCGGCAGGCGACCGCGGAGCCTGCAGAGTCAATGGTGCTGTTTTGCCCGCTGCAGTTGACTTGAAGGGCTTCCCTCTTCCACGAGTGGCAGCGTTGGCAGCCACGAAACTCGGATTGGTACGGCGGGACTTGATGCGTTGTTCCGTGGCAAGGAGGCGGGCGTAGAGCTCACGGGGTTCAAGTGGAGTATCACGGCCATTGATGTTCTCAGCAAGGTTATCATAGTCGTCATCCAGGCCGTTCATGACGAAGGTGGTGAAGTCCTCTTTGCGAAGCGGTTGACCAATGGACGCCAGAGTGTCTGCGAGACGCGTCATCTTGCCGAAGTAGTCGGTAATGCTGAGGTCAAGAAGCTTGGTCTCTCCCAGCTCCGTACGAAGAGTGTGAGCACGAGCCTGCTGCTGAGATGCAAAGCTGGTGTGAAGGGTAGACCACGCCTCCTGGGACGTGGCAGTGAAGAGAACCAAGGAGGACACCACCTCGGTGAGCGACGACTGGATCGCCGAAAGTATGGCCTGATCCTGAGCCACCCACGCATGATATGCCGGGTGATGTGGTGGAGGACACGGCAAGGACCCGTCGACGTAGCCCTCCAGGTAGCGACTGCGGAGAAGTGGCAACACCTGTGCACGCCATGACAGATAATTGTCCGTCGTCAGCTTTACTGGGATCAAATGCGCGAAGTAGAACGGCGTGCTGGCCACGGCATGATCAGCAGGAGGAGGCGCCGTGTAGTAGCCGCCGTAGGGTAATGGCAGCGGCGGGGCCCTGTCCGACCCAGCGTTCGCGGCGACAGGTGAAGGCGCGTAGGGCGCGTAGGGCGCGTAGGGCGCCGCTGCAACAGCGGCAGGAGACGCAGCTGCGACGGGTGCGTAGGGCGGCGCCCCGTAGTGGCCCGTTGATGAAGTAGCGGCCCCGTAGGGGCCATAGGCCGCCGATCTGGCAGGGACGGGCGCCGCCCCGTAGGGGCCTGCGGGTGGCGTTGGAGCAGCCCCGTAGGGGCCATAGGTGGTCGATCCCATCCACGGACCGGTGTACGAAGGATCCCCCGGAGCCGGCGGAGGCGCGGCCGGTGACGACGGCGGAGGCTGATCCGAGGAGGCGCCTACCATCGAAGATTGGCCGGTGTAGACCGAAACCAGGGGACGCGAGGAGAGGAACGGCGATGCAGGCGCCGTGACAGAAGCCGGCGCGACGGCGGCGACGGAGTTGGGCGCGATCGCGGTGGCGGAGGCGGCGGCGGCGGCAGCAGCGGAAGACATAGGACCGGTTAGGGTTGATACCATGTCAAGGAAGATCCTTCGGCTGAACCGCGTCACTTCCAGGTTGCTCTCGGGATTCCTCATTGGCGTCAAGCTATGGAGCAAGAGTATCAGGCATTGTTGACAAATGGTACTTGGCAGCTTATTCCCCCGGTCTCTGGTGTCAATGTCATTGATTCCAAGTGGGTCTTCAAGGTTAAGAAGCATGCTGATGGCTCTGATACCATGTAAGACTTAGGGTTTTGGGAAACTGCACGACACCCGTTAAGGGTGTGGCTATCTCATATATATAAGGGGTACACCAAGGTGTACGATACAATATACAAGACATATACAGAAGCTATATGTAAATACAGTCTAACAAGCCGCCGTCGATGGATTTCTTGCAGGTTGGCGACATGTTGCTTCGGATTTGGTACTATCCCCATCTCCCTCTCCCCCTCTCCCTCGGTGTGGACGCACGCACCTAAACCCAAAACCTGAACTGAATCAGTCGAGCGCTCGTTGCCGGATCGTTGTACCATCGTCCCTGTCGCCGTCGCATCAGTTCCACACCGCTACAGCGCTGCCTACCACCGCACTCCATTGGCTTGGATTTGTTTGTGGCATGGGCTGGGAACTGTACGGTGTTGTCTGATGCATGTTCCGCACTGGGAGGTTTGGTCGGCTGACGCTAGGTTTGTTTCTGATGTGGCTACTCTGGAATACAATTTATGGGCGAGAGATCAGACTTTCAGGTTGGGTGCGGTATTATATCTCATCAGATTCAGTAACCAGCGTGGAATTAATTTTAATTTTGTTCTTCATCAGATAAGTAGAGCCATGCTTTACCCCAATCTTCATTTTATGAATCTCAACTTCAAAAATCATGATAGTTGCACTGTATTTTGTTGAGTCCAACACAAAGCTGAGAGCAGAGTACCTACTTTGTCTTGGTAAGCCAAATAGTTGGTACTTGCTGAGGCTACAAAATTATCTTAATTGTTCCATTTAGTAGTTCACTGAATATTAAACAATGCTGTTTCTTCCACTGGGGAGTTGTTTTATGTAGCCCGAACAACAAACAGCCTATGAACTTCTAAACCAATTCTTTTTTTTATTAGGACCCTGCTCTTTTAACTGAAAAACTGGGAGCACTAGCAGTTCTTCACAAGGTAATCACCTCCTATGAATGTTTGGTGGTGCTGCTCCAATTTCTATTGCAGTGCTTCTGATGTATGAATGGATTATTTTCCTCATTTGCTAATTAATGCAACTGGCGTAATTCTTCATGAGAATAGATATTTTTGTAGTGCACAGTATGATGTTTTTAGTTACCCTCCTTATGAATAGATTTTTTGTAGTGCACAGTACAATATTTTTGTCAGGGTTGCATGTTGCTTGCTACTGCTACTGCTTGTACAATTGTGTTTTTTTGTAATATTTCTTAACTGTTAAGAGATATGGCCACACTGAGATTTTGCTATGGGCAGGAAAGTGGATTGGACAATGCCGCTAGTTCGGATGGCGCCCCATATGGTTGTCGACCATGGGCGACGTGAGGAGGGACAAGGTAGAGAAAGGGGGTCAGGTTGGCGCCACATTAGAGGTGAGCGAGGGGGCCGGGGTTGCGTCGCTGCAGAGATGCGCGAGGGGATCGGAGCTGCCAAGCGGATTAATCAGAGCACTTCGCTCCTGCTGCCTTTGGCCTGATGCTTAGATGGATTGATGCGTAAGTTTGAATCCTTTCATTTTTCACTTCTCTAATGGGTGGCTGATGGCCTGATGCTTTGATGGATCGATGCATGCTAGAACTGGCTGATATGTGCGTGTGTGTGCACATTTTTTTCTTTTGATTTTTGTAGAGATTGGCTCATGCTTCTCTGCTTATGGATTTCTTCTTTCTTCTGTCTGTGTTTCTCACTCTGTTGTTGAATGATCTGGTGATTTTTTTTCTTTGTGGGCTTATCTGATGAAATTTACTGCTACTTAGATTGTGCACTGACACTGCCACCAGAAGATAGATCATAGATGCATGTGTTTGCTTTCGAACATGGTGCGTAATCTTGTGGTTTGCCAACTGTCACCTCCGGCAATTTCAGTTCAACATGTCTTGGTTTTTGCATTCTGAGTTCAGAGTTCTACATAGTGGAATGGTTAGTATATGGGAGTTTGCATCTATAGTTGCATACTGTGGTTCCATTCCGTCCTTCCTTATTCAGAGATGAACTGAACCTCTCATTTTTCATGTACTTTGTGTGATTGGGGGGGGGGGGGGATCAAATGATACCACATTAGTATAGTAGAACGTACCACTTCCTCTTAAGATTTCAGAAATGACATGTCAAGGACAGGGTATAGAGCTCCGAAGAGTATTCTCCTTCCGTCATCGGTTGCTAAATCAGTAACGCCCAGCGTTGTGTGCGATGGAGCCCTTACTGCTGTTCACAACTGAACTCTTTATTTTATTTTAATCCTTCAGATTTGTCGGGTCAGGGATCCTTCAGTTTTGTTGGATCAGAAGTAAGAGCACCGGGACTTCAAGGACGATGTAGATTGTCGAAGGAAGTTGCAGAGTGCATGGGCAGCAGTACCAGAGCAAGAACCTCGCGCGTGACGGAGCTGCTGTGGTAGAGAAGCAAAACTCAACGACTAACTCTACAAGCTCTGGTCACTCTCTTAAACATCACTAACGTAATCATATCTCACTCCATTATGCAAATCTTATTTTCTGATTTTTTTGATTCCATTTCAGTACTTGTACCTTTTTACAATGCGTTTAGTGCATATGAATGAAGTATATTGATTTATCTTCTACCTATGGTTTGCTATGCTTTATTGGTGCTCAACGTTTTTGACATGTTGGCATGCATATTACTAAATTTGGTCAAGCAACCCGCCAACAGATACAAAGAAGGTGAGTTTATAATGTGTAATACCCATTTCCTTTTTCTTTTTATCCTGCAATGTGCAATACTTAAGTGGAATTCAGTTATTGATGTTTGTTTTATGCGGTTGAAAAAAGAATCTCAAATTTGGTGACCCTATGTTGCTGGTTTGATTATGATAAATGCTTGTTGAAATGAGCCAACTGATATTTTTTCTGCTGCATGTCACCCTTGCGTGACGAAAGTTATATTGTCTAAGCGACGACTTAATTGATTATAGTTCTCTTTATCCCTGAAAGGTGCTATGCAACAATACAAAATTGCTTTTGTTTGCAGGGTTATATGTCTTCTGATCATCTTGATGGCATATATGAGGACCTGCAATACTGAACCTGGAAGTTAGTCATTGAGGCAGTGGTCATGGTAGTGATATCTACTGTGAGAACATAAACGTTTGGCCCTCCTTTTTGCCACGAAGGATTATGATCAACTGGACTTGCAGAACCAGTTAATGGCATGATGCTGGCAGTAGTAATGGAGGGTTGTGATTTCTGGATGGTAAATTCTGAATTGGAAATGATATTTTCTAATGTATTCATACAGTTAGATAATATCATATTAGATTTTCTTCTCTTACCTAGAACGTCTGCCATGTAAAGCATGCTTCCCTTTGATTTGCTGTTGTGCTAGGAATAGGACGGATTGGCGTCCTCTTCTCACGAAACACACTGACATAAAGTTTCTGGTTTCTGACGTACAAGGATTATTTACTATGAACAAACATTGCAATGTTCATTGGTAGTACTGTTTGTTGAGGCGATGCCTCTGCCACAGGTATGAAATTATCGTTGGGCCTTCAACTATTTTTATTTGATGTATATGCTTCCAAACACTACTTGTTCCAGTACTACATACTGGACAAAAACAATTTCCTTATATGCCTGAACACGGCATGGCTAATTAGTAATTGCACTACATTCCTAATAACTTCTAAACTTTTGGGAGGCATGGCAATGTTCTTCAACCATGAGTAAGTTCATATATAATTAGACACTTCAAAAATAATGTCCTGTGACACAACTCACCTTGGTAACTATGCTACAAAGTGTCCGAACCTACATTTTATATCAGGATGATAAAATTTCACCAATCTATCATCGTTCATACAAAATTGAACTTGGGAGTGTTAAAAACCGCCGTCACTAATTTAGCTAACCACTTACCAGTAGGTAATCTAGCTAATCGCTCACCAAGTAAGTAATCTTTAATCTGACGTTGTATATTGACTGTAGGACAATAACAACCCAGTTTTCAACAGCTGCAAAATATTAAAATGCTGCTAATTTAAGAATTGAGGAGATTGCCTTTTCATTTTGTAAAATCTTCCTGTTCCATTGTTCCACCTAAAGTGACCAAGCATGATCTTTAATTTGCCATGTATGATGCAGGGGAGCCATTTTATTAAGCTGGCATTAGCACAAAAACACAATAACCGTTGGGAGGGCTCCTTTGTATCCCTAGACCCACACCCACACCCGACCGCCATCTCCCACTTTCCTCAGTATCACGACCTGATGCGACGTTGGCAACACAATCAGTCGGAGGAGGCCAGCGGTGGCGATGACGGCTCTGCGATGGGGAAAGGTCGCTTGTCGTCGCGGCACCAGCAATTCCAGGATCGCATAATACCCGCATGTTGATGACCTCCAGGACTCTCCGGCCTCCTCCCTCCAGGTACCTCTCCAAACCCTAACCGTCTCTGAGGTTCACAATTTATTACTATACTACTATTGTTTAATTAGATGGTAACATAAAACTTTGAGTGTCTTATAGGAGTTTTTATTCACGGTTTGAGATGCTAACTGGGTTCTCTCTGTCTCTCACAAGTTTGTCCTTGTGTTATCTCTTTATTCAGGGTACTCCCTCCATTTCTGAATATAATACCTTTTAGAGATTTCACTATAGACTACACACGTAACAAAATGAGTAAATCTACACTCTAAAGTATGTCTATACATCCGTATGTAGACCACGATGGAATCTATAAAAGGTCTTATATTTAGGAACGGAGGGAGTAAAAAATGCCTAGAATAAAGAAATGATGAATTGTATTGTACTCATTATTGTAGTTAAAGATTATGTCTATGTGAACGATCGCCCTTTAAATGAAGGTGTTCGTGACTATGCAGCAGAAATGTCATTTTACCAGAGAGGTAAGCAAATTTTGTATCTGCATCGGTATATTGCTGCATTGTTCATGAGTTCGACAACTAAAATTGGGAATTTGATTCGTTAAACATATATACCGACCAAATAGTTTGTCGAAGCTTTCAAAACATGTACTTACAGGATATTTTCTTCCGTGATGCAGGTTCTAGAACAGACCCAGCAACAAGTGAGTTAAAAGTTTCCAACTATTTTTGTCAAATATGCTACTTGCTTGAGCTGTTTTTGGACTTGAAGTAGGTGAACTGGGAATTCGATATGGTTCATGCAACCTTTTCTCTTGAGTGCAGTACGTCCCAACGGCTTATCCAGGCGACGGAAAAGGATTAAGAGGGGGTGCTGCAGTACCTGATAGAAACCTATAGGGGCCTCCCTGGTTAGTCCAAGAGAATGGCAAGTGGTCACACTGATCTCCAAATTTTTAATTCAGTCTTCAACTAAAATTAATCGATTCGGTAAATTTGATGAAGTTTGGCCATGGTTATGCACATACCAGTGCACTGCTTCAAGTCTATTTATGATTGATGTGGCATCTCACTTCAGGCAAGGCATCTGCGAATGTGACCGACAGGTGGAATACTAGAATGCCTACATAGGGAGCACACTGGATGGGTTAAGGTCAGTCGTTCTAACGAATTCCACCAAGAATTTTCATGAAACCTTCAGAGATTAATTCCTCTTTATTTGGTAAGTTACTTACATGTGTCGCCAGATTAAGTGAACCGCTGACTTAAAGTGTTTCTGTTTGCTTAGATTGATGAGTCAAACAAGAACAATACTTCTCTTAATCAGTTGAGGGGCAGAATTGTGGTCTTTGATTGTGAAGATGATTGCAACCAAAACCGAGCTACATGGATCTCCACTGCAGGGTCTTGATATTCTGAAAGCAAGGCACTAACTGAACTTCTGTTTTTCATCCTTATATATCTGCAGTAAAAAATAGCAGTTCTAGGTAAGGGAGGTTATTTGCATTGGTTCCCTTTCTGTATGGTGTTCTTCCATCCATTTTCTTCCTTCTCTATAGTCATGTTTGTTATCAGTTCGATTACTGCAATAGACATATACATGTATATGTGGATTGTGGTATAGTTCTAGGTAAAAATGGAGCAGTTGTTCACTTGTTCTATAACAGTCGAAAGGGATTTCCAGTGAAACTCTAGGTATGTAGCTGTGTTTTATTTTGAACCAGTAATAATACTAGAATGATTTCCTGGCCAGGACAAATTGATGTGTGTGAATACCATTAAACTGTTATGATAAAATATTTAGTCTAATAAGAGTCAAAAAATACGATTTTGGGGAAAGTTTTCATATCCCAATCGTGGTACATTAAGAAAATGAGTACCTTATACATGTATTGAGTACCTTACTTTCTTGTTATAGTTTATCTGCTGATGGTGCTTCACTACAAATTACTGGAATTTTGTGGGCACTACTAATGATAATATCATTCTTTCCGCGAGTTGCGGATACAATATTGAAGGTTACAAGTCTATTAATCGGCCGCCTACCCATTTTCTGTTATTTAGTTACCAGTTTAACTCATAAAACTAAAGTATGATTGATGCTGGAGATAATGTTGTTGCTAAGAATTCGAAGTGTTGGGGAACGTAGCAGAAATTCAAAATTTTCCTACGTGTCACCAAGATCTATCTATGGAGAAACCAGCAACGAGGAGAAGGAGAGTGCATCTACATACCCTTGTAGATCGCTAAGCGGAAGCGTTCAAGAGAACGGGGTTGAAGGAGTCGTACTCGTCGTGATCCAAATCACCGGAGATCCTAGTGCCGAACGGACGGCACCTCCGCGTTCAACACACGTACAGCCCGGTGACGTCTCCCATGCCTTGATCCAGCAAGGAGAGAGGGAGAGGTTGAGGAAGACTCCGTCCAGCAGCAGCACAACGGCGTGGTGGTGATGGAGGAGCGTGGTAGTCCAGCAGGGCTTCGCCAAGCACCGCGAGATATGAGGAGAAGGGAGAGAGGTAGGGCTGCGCCAAGAGGAGAAGGGAGGGATTCTCGTGTGTTGGGCAGCCCCCAATCCTCTAGTATTTATAGGGGTAGGGGAGGGGGCTGCGCCCCCTCTAGGGTTCCCTCCCCAGGGGTGGCGGCAGCCCCCAGATCCCATCTGGGTGGCGGCCAGAGGGGGAGAGAGGGGAGGCGCGCCTGGGGCGGGCCTTAGGGCCCATCTGCCCTAGGGTTTGCCCCCTCCCACTCTCCCCTGCGCCTTGGGCCCCTTGTGGGGGGCGCACCAGCCCACCTGGGGCTGGTTCCCTCCTACACATGGCCCATGCAGCCCTCCGGGGTAGGTGGCCTCACTTGGTGGACCCCCGGGACCCTCCCGGTGGTCCCGGTACGTTACCGATAAAACCCGAAACTTTTCCGGTGACCAAAACAGGACTTCCCATATATAAATCTTTACCTCCGGACCATTCCGGAACTCCTCGTGACGTCCGGGATCTCATACGGGACTCCGAACAACATTCGCTAACCACATACAAACTTCCTTTATAACCCTAGCGTCATCGAACCTTAAGTGTGTACACCCTACGGGTTCGGGAGACATGAAGACATGACCGAGACGTTCTCCGGTCAATAACCAACATCGGGATCTGGATATCCATGTTGGCTCCCACATGTTCCACGATGATCTCATCGGATGAACCACGATGTCAAGGACTCAATCGATCCCGTATACAATTCCCTTTGTCTAGCGGTATTTTACTTGCCCGAGATTCGATCGTCGGTATACCGATACCTTGTTCAATCTCGTTACCGGCAAGTCTCTTTACTCGTTCCGCAACACATCATCCCGTGATCAACCCCTTGGTCACATTGTGCACATTATGATGATGTCCTACCAAGTGGGCCCAGAGATACCTCTCCGTTTACACGGAGTGACAAATCCCAGTCTCGATCCGTGTCAACCCAACAGACACTTTCGGAGATACCTGTAGTGCACCTTTATAGTCACCCAGTTACGTTGTGATGTTTGATACATCCAAAGCACTCCTACGGTATCCGGGAGTTACACGATCTCATGGTCTAAGGAAGAGATACTTGACATTAGAAAAGCTCTAGCAAATGAACTACACGATCTTTGTGCTATGCTTAGGATTGGGTCTTGTCCATCACATCATTCTCCTAATGATGTGATCTCGTTATCAACGACATCCAATGTCCATAGCCAGGAAACCATGACTATCTGTTGATCACAACGAGCTAGTCAACTAGAGGCTCACTAGGAACATATTGTGGTCTATGTATTCACACGTGTATTACAATTTCCGGATAATACAGTTATAGCATGAATAAAAGACAATTATCATGAACAAGGAAATATAATAATACTTTTATTATTGCCTCTAGGGCATATTTCCAACAGTCTCCCACTTGTACTAGAGTCAATAATCTAGTTCACATCGCCATGTGATTAACATTGAAGGTCACATCGCCATGTGACCAACATCCAAAGAGTTTACTAGTGTCATTAAACTAGTTCATATCATCATGTGATTAAGACTCAATGAGTTCTGGGGTTTGATCATGTTTTGCTTGTGAGAGAGGTTTTAGTCAACGGGTCTGCAACATTCAGATCCGTATGTACTTCGCAAATCTCTAGGTCATATTGTAATGTTGCTTCCAGGCTCCACTTGGAGCTATTCCAAATGGTCGCTCCACTATACGTATCCGGTTTGCTACTCAGAGTCACTCGGATAGGTGTTAAAGCTTGCATCGACCTTTACGCCGAACTCTTTATCACCTCCATAATCGAGAAACATGTCCTTATTACTCCAAGGACAATTTTGACCGCTGTTGAATGATCCATTCCTGGATCATTCTTGTACCCCTTGACTGACTCATGGCAAGGCACACTTCCGGTGCGGTACACAGCATAGCATACTATAGAGCCTACGTCTGAAGCATAGGGGACGACATTCGTCCTTTCTCTCTATTCTGCCGTGGTCGAGCTTTAACTCTTAACTTCATACCTTACAACTCAGGCAAGAACTCCTTCTTTGACTGATCCATCTTGAACACCTTCAAGATCATGTCAAGGTATGTGCTCATTTTGAAAGTACCATTTGCGTTTTTTGATCTATCCTCATAGATCTTGATGCTCAATGTTCAAGTAGCTTAATCCAGGTTTTCCATTGAAAAACATTTTTCAAATAACCCTATATGCTTTCCAGAAATTCTACATCATTTCTGATCAACAATATGTCAACGACATATACTCATCAGAAATTCTATAGTGCTCCCACTCACTTCTTTGGAAATACAAGTTTCTCATAAACTTTGTATAAACAAAAAATCTTTGATCATCTTATCAAAGTGCATATTCCAACTCCGAGATGCTTACTCCAGTCCATGGAAGGATCGCCGGAACTAGCATACCTTTTAGCATCCTTAGGATCGACAAAACTTTTCTGATTGTATCACATACAACCTTTCCTTACGAAAACTGGTAAGGAAACTTGTTTTGACATCCATCTGCCAGATTTCATAAATGCAGCTAATGCTAACATGATTCTGACGGACTTTAAGCATCGCTACGGATGAGAAGATCTCATCGTAGTCAACTCCTTGAACTTGTGAAAAACTCTTCGCCACAAGTCGAGCTTCATAGATGGTGACATTACCATCCACGTCCGTCTTCTTCTTAAATATTCATTTATCTCAATGGCTCGCCGATCATTGGGCAAGTCCACCAAAGTCCATGCTTTGTTCTGATACTGGATCCTATCTCAGATTTCATGGCTTCTAACCATTTGTCGGAATTTGGGCCCACCATCGCTACTCCATAGCTCGTAGGTTCATTGTTGTCTAGCAACATGACCTTCAAGACAGGATTACTGTACCACTCTAAAGTAGTATGCATCCTTGTCACCCTACGAGGTACGGTAGAGACTTGATCCGAAGTTTCATGATCACTATCATAAGCTTCTACTTCAATTGGTGTAGGTGCCACAGGAACAACTTCCTGTGCCCTGCTACACACTAGTTGTAGTGACGGTTCAATAACCATATCAAGTCTCCACCATCCTCCCACTCAACTTTTCGAGACAAACTTTTCCTCGAGAAAGGACCCGATTCAAGAAACAATCCCTATTGTTTTCGGATCTGAATTAGGAGGTATACCCAACTGTTTTGGGTGTCCTATGAAGATGCATTTTATCCGCTTTGGGTTCGAGCTTATCAACCTGAAACTTTTTCACATAAGCGTCGCAGCCCCAAACCTTTAAGAAATGACAGCTTAGGTTTCTCTAAACCATAGTTCATACGGTGTCATCTCGACGGAATTACGTGGTGCCCTATTTAAAGTGAATGTGGTTGTCTCTAATGCCTAACCCATAAACGATAGTGGTAATTCGATAAGAGACATCATGGTACGCACCATATCCAACAGGGTGCAACTATGATGTTCGGACACACCATCAAACTATGGTGTTCCAGGCGGTATTAATTGTGAAACAATTTCCACAATGTCTTAATTGCGTGCCAAAGCTCGTAACTCAGATACTCATATCTATGATCATATCATAGACATTTTATCCTCTTGTCACGATGATCTTCAACTTCACTCTGAAATTGCTTGAACCATTCAATAATTCAGACTTGTGTTTCATCAAATAAATATACTCAACATCTACTTGAATCATCTGTAAAGTAAGAACATAACGATATTCACTGCATGCCTCAGCACTCATTGGACTGCACACATCAAAATGTGTTACTTCCAACAAGTTGCTATCTTGTTCCATCTTACTGAAAACGAGGCTTTTCAGTCATCTTGCCCATGTGGTATGATTTGCATATCTCAAGTGATTCAAAATCAAGTGAGTCCAAACGATCCATCTGCATGGAGTTTCTTCATGCATATACACCAAGAGACATGGTTCACATGTCTCAAACTTTTCAAAAACGAGTGAGTTCAAAGATCCATCAACATGGAGCTTCTTCATGTGTTTTATACCAATATGACTTACATGGCAATGCCACAAGTAAGTGATACTATCATTACTATCTTATATCTTTTGGCATGAAAATGTGTATCACTACGATCGAGATTCAATAAACCATTCGTTTCAGATGCAAGACCATTGAAGGTATTATTCAAATAAACAGAGTAACCATTATTCTCCTTAAATGAATAACCGTATTGCGATAGACATAATCCAATCATGTCTATGCTCAACGCAAACACCAAATCTCGATGGTAGAGGGAGCGTGCGATGCTTGATCACATCAACCTTGGAAATACTTCCAACACATATCGCCAGCTCACCTTTAGCTAGTCTCCGTTTATTCCGTAGCTCTTTTATTTTGAATTACTAACACTTAGCAACCGAACCGGTATCTAATACCCTGGTGCTACTAGGAGTACTAATAAAGTACACATTAACATAATGTATATCCAATATACTTCTATCGACTTTGCCAGCCTTCTCATCTACCAAGTATCTAGGGTGGTTCCGCTTCAGTGCCCGTTCCTCTTATTACAGAAGCACTTAGTCCCGGGTTTGGGTTCAACCTTGGGTTTCTTCACTAGAGCAGCAGCTGATTTGCCGTTTCATGAAGTATCCCTTCTTGCCCTTGCCCTTCTTGAAACTAGTGGTTTCACCAACCATCAACAACTGATGCTCCTTCTTGATTTCTACTTTCGCGGTGTCAAACATCGCGAATACCTCAAGGATTATCATATCTATCCCTGATATGTTATAGTTCATCATGAAGCTCTAGCAGCTTGGTGGCAATGACTTTGGAGAAACATCACTATCTCATCTGGAAGATCAACTCCCACTCAATTCTAGTGATTGTTGCACTCAGACAATATGAGCACAAGCTCAACGATTGAGCTTTTCTCCCTTAGTTTGCAGGCTAAGAAAATCGTCGGAGGTCTCATACCTCTTGACGTGGGCACGAGCATGAAATCCCAATTTCAGCCCTCGAAAACATCTCATATGTTCCGCAACGTTTCGAAAACGTCTTTGGTGCCTCAACTCTAAACCGTTTAACTGAACTATCACGTAGTTACCAAAACGTGTATGTCCGATGTTTGCAACATCCACAAACGACGTTTGGGGTTCAGCACACTGAGCGGTGCATTAAGGACATAAGCTTTCTACTGTCCGCATAATCGCTACTGTCAACTTTCAACTATATTTTCTGTAGGAACATATCTAAACAATGGAACTAAAGCGCGAGCTTACGACATAATTTGCAAAGATCTTTTGACTATGTTCAGGATAATTAAGTTCATCTTATGAACTCCCACTCAGATAGACATCCCTCTGGTCATCTAAGTGATTACATGATCCGAGTCAACTAGGCCGTGTCCGATCATCACGTGGGACGGACTAGTCATCATCGGTGAACATCTTCATGTTGATCGTATCTACTATACGACTCATGCTCGACCTTTCGGTCTCCGTGTTCCGAGGCCATGTCTGTACATGCTAGGCTCGTCAAGTTAACCCTAAGTGTTTTGCATGTGTAAAACTGTCTTACACCCGTTGTATGTGAACGTAAGGATCTATCACACCCGATCATCACGTGGTGCTTCGAAACGACGAACTTTAGCAACGGTGCACAGTTAGGGGAGAACACTTCTTGAAATTGTTGTAAGGGATCATCTTATTTACTACCGTCGTTCTAAGTAAACAAGATGCATAAACATGATAAACATCACATGCAATCAAATAGTGACATGATATGGCCAATATCATTTTGCTCCTTTTGATCTCCATCTTCGGGGCTCCATGATCATCATCGTCACTGGCATGACACCATGATCTCCATCATCATGATCTCCATCATCGTGTCTTCATGAAGTTGTCTCGCCAACTATTACTTCTACTACTATGGCTACCGGTTAGCAATAAAGTAAAGTAATTACATGGCGTTGTTTAATGACACGCAGGTCATACAATAAATTAAGACAACTCCTATGGCTCCTGCCGGTTTTCATACTCATCGACATGCAAGTCGTGATTCCTATTACAAGAACATGATCAATCTCATACATCACATATCATTCATCACATTCTTCTTGGCCATATCACATCACATAGCATACCCTGCAAAAACAAGTTAGACGTCCTCTAATTGTTGTTGCATGTTTTACGTGGCTGCTATGGGTTTCTAGCAAGAACGTTTCTTACCTACGCAAAACCACAACGTGATATGCCAATTGCTATTTACCCTTCATAAGGACCCTTTTCATCGAATCCGTTCCGACTAAAGTGGGAGAGACTGGCACCCGCTAGCCACCTTATGCACCAAGTGCATGTCAATCGGTGGAACCTGTCTCACGTAAGAGTACGTGTAAGGTCGGTCCGGGCCGCTTCATCCCACAATACCGTCGAAACAAGATTGGACTAGTAACGGTAAGCATATTGAACAAAATCAACGCCCACAACTACTTTGTGTTCTACTCGTGCAAAGAATCTACGCAATAGACCTAGCTCATGATGCCACTGTTGGGGAACGTAGCAGAAATTCAAAATTTTCCTACGTGTCACCAAGATCTATCTATGGAGAAACCAGCAACGAGGAGAAGGAGAGTGCATCTACATACCCTTGTAGATCGCTAAGCGGAAGCGTTCAAGAGAACGGGGTTGAAGGAGTCGTACTCGTCGTGATCCAAATCACCGGAGAACCTAGTGCCGAACGGACGGCACCTCCGCGTTCAACACACGTACAGCCCGGTGACGTCTCCCATGCCTTGATCTAGCAAGGAGAGAGGGAGAGGTTGAGGAAGACTCCGTCCAGCAGCAGCACAACAGCGTGGTGGTGATGGAGGAGCGTGGTAGTCCAGCAGGGCTTCGCCAAGCACCGCGAGATATGAGGAGAAGGGAGAGAGGTAGGGCTGCGCCAAGAGGAGAAGGGAGAGATTCTCGTGTGTTGGGCCGCCCCCAATCCTCTAGTATTTATAGGGGGGGGGGGAGGGGAGGGGGCTGCGCCCCCTCTAGGGTTCCCTCCCCAGGGGTGGCGGCAGCCCCCAGATCCCATCTGGGTGGCGGCCAGAGGGGGAGAGAGGGGAGGCGCGCCTGGGGTGGGCCTTAGGGCCCATCTGCCCTAGGGTTTGCCCCCTCCCACTCTCCCCTGCGCCTTGGGCCCCTTGTGGGGGGCGCACCAGACCACCTGGGGTTGGTTCCCTCCCACACATGGCCCATGCAGCCCTCCGGGGTAGGTGGACCCCCGGGACCCTCCCGGTGGTCCCGGTACGTTACCGATAAAACCCGAAACTTTTTCGGTGACCAAAACAGGACTTCCCATATATAAATCTTTACCTCCGGACCATTCCGGAACTCCTCGTGACGTCCGGGATCTCATCCGGGACTTCGAACAACATTCGCTAACCACATACAAACTTCCTTTATAACCCTAGAGTCATCGAACCTTAAGTGTGTAGACCCTACGGGTTCGGGAGACATGAAGACATGACCGAGACGTTCTCCGGTCAATAACCAACAGCGGGATCTGGATACCCATGTTGGCTCCCACATGTTCCACGATGATCTCATCGGATGAACCACGATGTCAAGGACTCAATCGATCCCGTATACAATTCCCTTTGTCTAGCGGTATTTTACTTGCCCGAGATTCGATCGTCGGTATACCGATACCTTGTTCAATCTCGTTACCGGCAAGTCTCTTTACTCGTTCCGCAACACATCATCCCGTGATCAACCCCTTGGTCACATTGTGCACATTATGATGATGTCCTACCGAGTGGGCCCAGAGATACCTCTCCGTTTACACGGAGTGACAAATCCCAGTCTCGATCCGTGTGAACCCAACAGACACTTTCGGAGATACCTGTAGTGCACCTTTATAGTCACCCAGTTACGTTGTGACGTTTGATACACCCAAAGCACTCCTACGGTATCCGGGAGTTACACGATCTCATGGTCTAAGGAAGAGATACTTGACATTAGAAAAGCTCTAGCAAACGAACTACACGATCTTTGTGCTATGCTTAGGATTGGGTCTTGTCCATCACATTATTCTCCTAATGATGTGATCCCGTTATCAACGACATCCAGTGTCCATAGCCAGGAAACCATGACTATCTGTTGATCACAACGAGCTAGTCAACTAGAGGCTCACTAGGAACATATTGTGGTCTATGTATTCACACGTGTATTACGATTTCCGGATAATACAGTTATAGCATGAATAAAAGACAATTATCATGAACAAGGAAATATAATAATACTTTTATTATTGCCTCTAGGGCATATTTCCAACACGAAGGTACTGCATTTCTCTCATTTTTGTCACCTGGCAAAATGTTCTCCATTAATAAACTTGTAATTCAGTTTCTGTTGTCACTAGATTTTTTTTGTTAAAATTGTAGTTTGCAAGGAAACTGTAATGTTTGATTTTTTTAATTTGAGGTAAAGCTAATTGTGTCTTGCATACACTCGGGTTTTTATTTGGGTCTGGTTGAATAACTCATATCAGGCGGCATGGAGCTAATTTGACTCCTAAAGCCAGTAAGAGGGTTCCTTGGATGGTCAATAAGGGGATGATGCCAATTAGTCTGGATTCTGGAACAATGCTAACATTGAAATCCTTGAACTTGTTGGTGCATCCGTGCTTTGAGAAAAAAACAGTTAGGTATGCTTCTCAGTTCTCACTACCTCCGCGTGAAAACCCAAATTACAAATCCTTATTTGTTATTTCCAACTACATTTTGTGGCTGATGGACAATATTTCCGTTGCTAACTTCCTTCCTTTGAATGACTTGCCAATGATCTTTCACAATTTATAGCGTTTTACTTTACTTCTATAACTGATATCCTTTAAATTCAGTTTGTTTTAAAGGTTCACCATGTTTCTGTAACAAAATTTATCCTGTGAATTGGTATGTCTGCTCCACTGGGCAGCAGCTGCAACCTTTCAACTTTGGCCCTTGCACCTTTGTTTCATATGTGTATGCTCTATTTTCCTGTCCAGTCATTTGGTCTTTATATTCAGCTTGTGTTTGTCAAGAGCTTATTCGGTCAAAGGTTATAAGAGATATGGCATTGCCACTGTTCCGCTAAGGGATACGGGGTCATGAAAAATCAAGGTTTGTTCGTGTTTCCCACCAATTGTTTTGTTATACACCCTGTTCTTACTACTTGCATGTGACAGCCCGAGCAGCAGGCAAAATTCTATTTCTTCTTCTAGATTGCTATACCATTGTGCAAGAATACCAATGCAAATGTGCCTTTTCAGTCCATATTTAACAATGACAAAAAATATTTTCCTTTTGTTTCTTTTTCACTTGTGTCTGCACCGGAGAATGTTCATCCTTGCCTTCCATCACCGGAGAATATTCATCCTTACCTTCCATCACTTGCTCTACTGTAACAATGCTAATTTCTCTGCCATCTAATTGCTCCATACACTTAGTTTGTTTATATCTAGAGTTCACATAGGGGTTAGTAAACAGATAGTCTTTTTTAACCAAACGGCCATGCAGGTTTGAGCAAGCTCAAAGTAGGCTGGGGGATGACCAATGATTATACTGATGCTGGTCAAAGCCATATTTTTTGTGCAGGTCCTAGCAAGCTCATCGCCCACATAAAATATTCCTTGATGGTGGTCCATTATTTTTGTGCATATTTAGCTCAGTATTCGGCCAAACACTTTAACTTGTATATCATAAGAAAGAAATGCACATTTTTTACTCGAGAAGCAGTAAATCTCTTGATTATTAAAATTGTCAGACACCTTTATGATTCAGAAGTATACTTGTCTACGATCGCGGCCGCCCACGCATTCGAGCCACCAGGACCGTTAAGGAGACCTTGCAAGGCAATACTTGGGCGCTGGACTTGGGACCAGTCATTGATTTGCCATGCCTGCAACAGTTTTGAATGCTATGGCGACGGATTGCTGATGTTCAACTCACGGGAGGAGCAGAGGCCACCATAAGATGGGCGTGGAAGAGTAGTGGCATGTTCTCCGTTCGCCCTGCATATGCCTCAAAATTCGGAGGAAGCGATGTGGTACCGTACGCGGACGTCACATGGAACTCGAAGGCCGCACTTCAATGTCGGTTCTTCACTTGGTTAGCCATGTGAAACCGTTGTTGGACGTCCGTTCAACTCACCAAGAGAGGCTTGCCCACCACGACACATGCCCCTTCTACGAAACCGACGAGACCATTAACCATCTTCTCATTGAATGCACCTTCACACGATCATCGATCGTGTGGCATATGGTGTGGTCGGCTATTGGAAATTCGGACCAAGCTCCCACTGTTGACGATAACTTGGGAAATGAAACGAGGGCCATTCTTTTTCTTTTTTGCAAAATGAAACAAGGACCATTCTCTCGCCCATCACTTGGGAACTTTGTAAACACCGCAATGCTATTGTCTTTGGCGGAGCAACACTTTTTGTGCTTACGATCATCAAGAAAATTGTGACCGAAGGGAGGACATGGCAGCAAGCCGGGCTACTCAAGGGTAGGTGGGTTAGTAGAGAGTAGTCAATCATTGTGGCCGATAGATGGTGGGCTACCATGTCCTCCGTTCCAAAATAGATGACCCAACTTTGTACTAACTTTGTACTAAAGTTGAGTCATCTATTTTAGAACGGAGTGAGTAATATATGACAAGCACACTCTTCGTGAAAAAGATGTATATGTATAATCTGATCTTTTTCTATTTGTGATTTTCCGCACTAAATTTTCTGTGGACCTTGGATCATGCCGAGTCAGCTAGAAATGCTATATCATCAGTACCTTAGCTATTATTTTCATTTATTACCAATACATTAAAGACCCAGTTGGTGATGCTATATGTCATTTCTGACCATATGAGTGAATGCATGTGAGGTAAATTGCATGAGCGAGCAGTTCATATTTTTTACATAAAGTCGTATAATTTTTTGATTAGGATACAAGGGTAAATGCGTTGGCTGATTGTGTCAAGAGTTAATAACGAGCATGGTGGTGTATCAGTCGCATGCCCAACACTGGATATGATATTTTTGTTTCCTGGTAATGCTCGACATTAAACTGTATGTTACAACGTGACAATGGCTCATGAGACGTCGGATCTGCCTTCTTGGCTCGGGGGCGTCAGGGTGCACACCTCGTGGCCCTTGATGGCGGCGACGGATCGGAATGAATACGGGGGAGGGGATCAGTGCGGAGAGCGGGGTAGTTGGTGGGGGATTCCTCTTTAGCGATCCGTCGGGAAGTATGGTGTGAAGGAGAGGGGGCGCCATGGCAAATGTGAGGTCGGCGTCATCCGATTTTTAAGAAGTGGACTCCAGCGAGTAGTGTCTAGCTACAGTGGGAAACCTAGCGGGAAATGGAGGGTCCGGCAGGAAGAGAGAAGGGTGCGTCGTTGGGAGTTTTTTTATGAAACCGTGTGTTGGAGATAACATGACGGATAGTTCGAACAACCATATTTCTCTCCCAAATATAGGCCAGATTTCTAGGAGCCGGGACTATCCATATAGTTCCATTTTGTGGAGCCTGCTAGGCGTCATTTGATGTCCGAACTTGTTCGAATGTACAAGGGAGAAATGAGATTTGACCTTGAAGATGATCCTAATTATTCCGTTGATTCATTTATATGTATTATAGCCCGTAGCAACGCACGGGCGTTCTACTAGTACCTCATTAGTGACCCTACCTTTTGTGCTTACAAGGGGTTGTTTCTTTTACTTTGTACTCTCTCTGTTCCCAAATATTTGTCTTTATAGAGATTTCAACAAGTGACTGCATACGAAGCAAAATAAATGAATCTACACTCTAAAATATGTCTACATACATCCGTATGTTATAATCCATTTGAAATGTATAGAAAGACAAATATTTGGAAATAGAGGGAGTAGTTTGTAATTTGTAAGCTTTTAGTGGATCCAAGATTCATATTCAGTGCAAAGAAAGAACAATAGTACAGTCAGCATCGTGCTATATAAAATTGCCATGCCATCAAAAGCCATCCTTACTAGAAGGGTTAGACCCGCTTTGCTGCACCGTTGGTGTTGTTGGGTTTGTTAAAAAAAATTAATTACTTTGTTTCAGAATATAAGGTGTATTACCTTTTTCAAAAGTCAAACCTTTTATGTTTGATCAAATTTGTAGAGAAATATATCAAAATTCATAATACCATACGGGTATGATTAGATTCATCATGAAACAAATTTCCATAGCTTTTTTCTGTTTAATATTGTGGATGTAATATCTTTGCTTTGAGCTTGGTCAAAATTAAAGAACTTTGACTTAAAAAAAACTAATACCCCTTATAGTTTGGAATTGATGTAATATTTATTTTGATGGGTGGAGGACACGGTGGAGTGTATTTTTGTTTTTATTTATAATGCGATGATTTGGTGGACCTTTCATGGTTGATTCTATGTTATCCACAAACCCACTTATATTTATGTGGGAAAGTTTCTGCGTCGGTGGATGCATGTACTATAATGCTGATATAGTATCATGTAATGTCTTTTAGATGGTGGGGATGGTGCGCGAGATTGATATGTCTTTATAGACCGGTTTCTATTGATTAATTTGAAAAAACGTTGGCCCGGTCAAAATTATAAACCAAATTCAAAATTGAATACCTCAATTGATAAAATAAGCTTTAAAATTAAGGAACATAGCAAATTATAGAATTAGATGGGAGAGTTTGAGAAATTGTTGACCCGATCAAAATTGAGTGACTCAATTCTAAATTGAATACCTCAATTAATTATGGCGCGTTGAAAATTGGAAAGCTTTGAGAAATTGTTTGACCCGACCGAAATGACCATGTTCTAATCGGAGACCTCAATTGAATATAGATCTTCAAAATTAAGGAGCATAATGTTGTAACTTATATTCCGTACAATAGAGTTGGTTATAAAATTAACTATGAGGTTAGTCTTTTTTCTTACTTTTTCTCTATCCCTTTCCTCCCATTTATGTTTTTTCTAGGAGTACGCCTAGAGCCCACTCCTCCTTTTCTTAGTCTAGGCTCTGGTTCTTAAATTAACTCCTTTTTTTCTTAGTCTGGGCTCTGGTTCTTAAATTAGCGCGTCGTAAAGAGCATGAAATATTTCGCCGGCGACTTTTGACAGATTCTCTTGCAGCGCCGGAGGTCAATTGCGGGGGCGGCGTGTGCAGTTTACCTCTGGACTGGACGGGCTCGTCTTCCATTCAAATATTCAACTACCGGAAATGCGTTACCAGTATTTGCAACTTGCAGCCGCGTGGAAGCTGAAAAGTAGCAAGCCGTAGTAGTATTGTTGTTGGTGAAAAGAGCACTGTGACGGGCACTGGATGCTCCTCGGTTATCACGTGGAGAAAATACAGAAAAGGCAATAGTACTCCCTTTGTTCTATAATATAGTGCACATAGATTTTTTGATAGTCAAAATTTATAAACTTTGATCAAGTTTATATAGAAAACTATTTAAATATGTAATACTAAATACAGTATATAAAATATGAAACTACTTATTATAATGAATCTAACACTAGATGTTTGCCATTCAAGCTGTAAATGATTTTCTCCAAAAACTTGGCCAAAAATTATAGGGTTTGGCTTTTTTAAAAAAAATCTATATGCACTACATTATGGAATGGAGGGAGTAGTAGAGTTGGAAATCGGCACAGGAGAAGAAGTAGCAGTAGAAGTTTGTGGTTTTCCTTAGGGTGGTACTAGTTGTTTTTTGAGGGGTCCTTAGGGTAGTAGGTTGGACATGACTTGCTTGGGACTTCATGTAGCCGCTGTCATGGGCCGGCCAAACCAGCGCTCGCTCCCGGTCCTTCGTTCAGAAACACCCCAAGCGGGCCACTCACTACGCAGATTTTTTTTGTTCTTTAGTCTTTTGTGCTATCGATCTGCTAGAAAAAAGATGGATTGGTTTTTAATATTTATGAAAAAATTGTGAAATAAAAAAGATTTTTATGGATTTTGTAAACAAATCATCCATTTGAGAAAACTTCATCGATTTTTTAAAAAATATATATATTTGACAAAAAATTCACAAATTTGTGAAAGGTTCATCAATTTTTAAAAAGTGAATCGATTATCAAAAAAAGATCAAAAAATTGAAAAAACAAAAACATCGATTTGAAAAGGCTCATCAATTTATAAAACATTCACTGATTTCAAAAACAATTCACAAACTTACAAAAAGGTCATCAATTTTCAAAAAATAATCACAAAATTTAAAATTTTCGTAGATTAACAAAAACACAAATTTGAAAAATCAATAACTTTGACAAAAAACTGTCATTAGTTTTGAAAAAAGTTCTCAAATTTGGAAAAGGTTCATCAACTTTGGAAAAAAATTATCGATTTTTTAAATTATCAACCATTTTAAAAAAAAAAATCACAAATTTGAAAAAAAGTTCGTCGATTTTGGAGAAAAAGTTCATCATTTTTGAGAAAAAAGTTCGCAAATTTAAGAAACGGAAACTAAAAATAAAGAAAAGGTATAAGGAAAAAAAGAAAGGGAAACTATTAAAAAAAGGAACGAGACCTTTGCATTCACAGCAAATTGAAGAAATAATAAAAGAAAAAGAAGAAGTAATTAAGCACATGTGTGAATATGACCTAGTGGTTGTTGCGGTTTTCCATGAATCGAGAGATCTCAAGTTCGAACCCGCCGGCCACACCTTTTTTGAACTTTAGCAGGATAGAAAAAGAAAACATAAATGGTCTGGCCCAGCTCGAAGGGTGGGGATGCGCCGGATGGCAAAAAAAAAAGCCTGTAAACTGTTTTCATCTAACAACCAATCACAAACCTCTCCCCTCCTGATTTTCAGGGGGGTGGACCGTCCCGCTCACCTGTTGGCCAATGAAAACTAACCCACCCTGTAAAAGCCTGTAAACTGTTTGTACGTGTAGCATTGCCGCTTGCTCGTTGACCGACGCTTACCGAGGACATTTCCTAAACGGCGCCCGTAGCACCCGTTACAGGCTTAACCGTACGGGGCGCACACCCCCTTTCTCCTCGCTGGGCCGGGCCATGTTACTTTCTTTTTCCTGTTTAAAGACGCAAAAACACAGCGAGTACGGTGCATCGAACACGCGATCTTTTGGCTCAACGTTCGTTGACACAACCAACCAGCCAACCGACTTCACTTGTGTACTTTTAGCGTTTCAATTTTTTGTTAACCATATTGAAGAAAAATTTTCACAATACATTCAAAAAAATGTTCAGTGTGTATAAAAAAATGTTCATCATGTATAGAAATTTTGTTCAGCATGCATTCGAAAGGAGTTGATCGTATTTAAAAAAAAAGTTATACATGTATTTGAATATTGTTCACCAAACATTGAAAAAAATGTTCAGTGTGTATATAAAAATGTCATGTAGAGAAATTTTGTTCAGCATGTATTCAAAAAAAGTTCAGCGTATTTTTAGAGAAATGTTCTGTGTCTCTTTGAATAATGTTCATCCTATACTAAGAAAATGTTCAATGTGTATTCAGAACTATTTTTGAATACGCGGACTTTTTTGCATGCTCGCGAGGTCGAATCCTGGTCGGGACGTATTTTTGGCTGTCATTTTTCGCGTTGCTTTTGTTGCGTGATCGTGGGCTGGCCCATCCAACCGCTGTGCGGGCGCCAGATCCCTTGCGCGGCGCTGAAGGCGCCCTATAGGAGGTCCCCTTACCGAGCCCCAGGTAGTACACGACCTGACGACCTGGGTCAAGCCCCGCAGATAAATGATAGCCCAGTCTAACTAAATTCTTGAAGGATCTGGCCCGCTCTAGTTGAGTGTAGGCAAATGGAGCTGAAGCGTGCTACTATTGTTCCTAACCCAAATTATTATTTGTTTTGAGAGTCTGTGTACCTTGGGAGCGACTATGCCATGCTTTTTTTAGACAGTCAGCAAAGCTTTATTGATCAGTCACACAGTTTACATAGTAGAGAGCAACTATGCCTTGCTTATAGCGAGACAGTACAAGCACTTGCCTGAAGTGCCTTCGCCGCGTGCAGGGCCTTCAGCTCCCATTTGCTTCTTTCATTTTTCATATTTTTTTCACATTTTTTCTTTCCTTTTCTTTACCTTTGCTTATATTGAAATATTCTAAATATATATATTACAAAAATCGTTTTACAAAAAAATTCAAAAATGTTAATCATGCATTTGAAAAATGTTAAGCACATACAGAAAAATGTTCTAATGCATAAAAAAATAATGTGTATGGAAAAAGTATACATCAAAACATAAATATGAAAACATATTAATAGTGTATTAAAACTATGTTAAACATGTACAAAAAATCCTGATGTATACAAAAAAAATGTACAAACTGTATGTAAAATGTACACGTGTATGAAAAAAGTAGACATGAAAATAAAAAAATAAAGAGTGTTAATCATGCATTTAGAAAATATTACACATGTATAAAACAATGTTCTTGTTGTATACAAAAAAAATTTAGAAGGTGTGTGTAAAAAGTAGACATCAAAAATATTATTTGATATTTTTAATTGTGCATATAAAAAATGTTCATGATGTATACAAAAAATATGCAATGTGTGCGATAAAAAATTGACATCAAAATATATCCCGGAAAAAAAAGTAATGATGCATTTGAAATTATTAAACGTATATAAAAAAATTCTTTGAGGTGTATGCCGAAAATGCATAATGGGTATGAAAAATAAAATAGGCACCACAATATTTTTTTAAAATGTTAATTGTGTATTTAAAAATGTACCTGATACATGCGAAAATGTAGATTTGTGTTGGAAAACACCCGAAGAAAAGTGAGAAACGAAAAAAAATAAACACCAATACAGGAAAACTGGAGAAAGCCCTGTGCAAAAAGAAAAGAAACAAAAAAGAAGAAAATCGAGAAAGAAACAAAAAGAGAAAGTATAACGAATTTTAAAACCCCGAAGAAAAGCAGTGATGAAGTAATATAAAAAAGGAAAACAACCGAAGCAAACACGTCAGCGATCAGATGAAACGAACAAACACACGACAGAGAAACGCCCTACTAGACCGCTTCACGCGCAATAAGCGAGATATCGCTCCCACGATAGATCTTTGCCTCCTTCCTCGTCACACCACCTCACAACCCTATAATATATACTGGAAGGGTTTGGCGCGCTTTTCTGCGTCATTAGTGTTGTTGGATTTCTTTAAAAAATCACTTTGTTTCAGAATATAATGTGTGTTACTTTTTTTGAAAAGGCAAACATTTTAAGTTTGATCAAATTTATAGAGAAATATATCAAAATCCATAATTTCATATTGATATTTTTAGATTCATCATGAAATGAATTTTCATACTTTTTTTGCTGAATATTGTGGATGTCGATATTTTTGCTCTGAACTTGGTCAAACTTAAAGAAATTTGACTTTCTAAAAAACTAATACCCCTTTATATTTTAGAACTGATAGAATATTTAGTTTGGCGGGTGGGGAGATGATAAAGTGTGTTTTATATTTATTTATAATGTGTTGATTTGGTGGGCCTTTTGTGGTGTGATTCTGTGTATCCGCTAACCTGTCTATATTTATGTGGAGAAATCTCTGTGTTGGTGGTTGCATATACTTTTTTTTTTGCGAGGAGGTGGTTGCATATACTATAATGGTGGTACAATATCACATGCAAACACTCCTTTTTCTAGGTGATGGGAGGGCGCATGGGATTGATATGTTTTTATAGGTCGATTGTTGCTGATTGATTTGAAAAATTGTTGGCCCGGTCAAAATCGTAAATCAAATCTAAAATTGAATATCTCAATCGTATGAAAGAGCTTGAAAATTAGAAAATATAGTGAATTAAAATAGTTAAGTGGGACAACTTGAGAAATTGTTGATCCGGTCAAAGTCGGATGACACGATTCTAAATTGAATACCTCAATTAATTGTTTGGCCTTAAAAATTAGAAAGCATAGTTGTATTGTATAAAAGAATTAAATGATAGAGTTTTGCGAAATTGTTGACCCGATCAAAATTAATAACTTTATTTTAATTGAAGACCTTAATTGAATGTGAGTTCTTTAAAGGGAGCTTAGTGTCACAGAGGATGTTTCTTCACTCTTTGTCGAAATGGTCCGATTGTTCCACGTTGATGATATTGTAGGATGCGTTCGGCAGTTCGCCCGGTGGCACGGCGTGGAGACCTTGAACTTCAAAGTACAAACTGTTCAAACTTCAAAGGATTTTGTCATCCACCCCGCTAAAAAGAAAAAAGATTTTGTCATCCAAAACGAGGCACAAAGTTTGTATAAAGTTGGGTCATCTATTTTGAAACAGAGGGAGTAATCCAGAGCCCATCTTCGTCCACGCTCTCACGCGAGAATCCAGACGCCTTATCCTGCCATTGCCAACAGCGAGAACAAGATGCTCCTCCACTAGTGTTCATTCCATGTCGACACAAAGCGGCCGAGATTCAGGTTCTGCTGCCGTCGCCTCGCCTTCTTAAGGCCGTCCATGCAAGCGAACCGAGCTCCAACCAAGAGCAAACGCAAGACACAAGTGACAGCCACGGCACAATCGTCAGGTCCTCCATGTCTCTCACGGTCTAGTTCGTTCGTTCTCGCCAACGCGATGGCGACGCCGGCCCGCCGGCCGTCGGCGCAGCAGCAGCCGCAGCCGCAGCCGCTGACGGTGGACTTCGAGGCGCTGAGCTACATCAGCAGGCTCGTGGAGGCGTTCCAGGCGTTCGACTCCGACAACGACGGCCTCGTCACGGCCCCCGAGCTCCGGGGCCTGCTGGCCTCCCTGGGCCTGGACAAGTCGGAGGCCGAGGCGCGGGACATGCTGGCGCGCGCCGACGCCGACCGTGACGGCCGGCTCTGCGTGGAGGAGTTCCTGGACGTGATGAACGCCGGCGAGCTCGGGCTGGGCGCGCTCGGCGCGCTGCTGCAGGCCGCCGTCCCGGCGCTGGAGTCCTTCGCGGGGCCCGACGGCGCGCTGGGCGCCGACGAGCTCGCCAGGGTGCTGGGGCTCATGGGCACCGCCAGCGCCGAGGACTGCGCGGAGATCATCGCGTGCATGGACGGGGACGGCGACGGCGCCATCAGCGTCGAGGAGTTCAAGCTCATGGCTGACCTGCTCTAGGGTATAGGCTCGATCTACGTACGTACTGAGCTAGCTAGAGGGCGTGCATATATGCAGTTATGTATTGTGATATCGATTAATAAGCATGAGCACGTCAGGAGAGTTGTGGACTACTTCTGCATGGATACATGCAAGTTTGTCTTCTTTAACAAATTACAGATTCCTCTCGGCAGAGTGTCTATCTGTCCACAAGTGGCACGATCGATTTGAGGCTTTACTAGTTACTATTAGATCATCGAAGGTGTAAATTAACAAGACCTGAGAAGTTTTGGAAAAGGATTGCAGAAGCAGAGGTAGTAGGCATTATCCTGTGGTTACATTTAACTAAAGATCAAATTGAGAGGCAAGACATTCAAGTGAAAATAATAATATTCATATACTATTGTAACAGACTCCTTTGAAATGAATCATTGAAAATTTTCACAAGGGATATGTCTCATACAATCTCATAAACCAAAAGCTCGCTCTCCACTTTGTGCAAAATCACTATGCAATTAGACTGCTGAAATGCCAAGCATTCAAGACACGACAAAACATTTTACATGCCTTCATGTTTTGCATGTCGTACTACCAGCACGTAACTGCACGAGACCTTGGGTTGTTGACGCGGAACCACGGGATGGATAGCAACAACAGCTTGCGGCTCCAGCAAGTAAGTTGGCTGCAGCAGTGGGCCTACTACCGCTGCCCCCACAGGCCTCCATACTGCCCGTTCTTCGCGGTGAGGAGGCCGCCTTAACTGGTTCGTCTCATGGCCTATTCATAGATGGCGCATGCTAGGGCCCTATAACACCTCTGGCGCGATTTTGAAGGCGACTCGCGGCTGCATTAGACACGACAACTCCACTGGAACTGGATGACAAGGTTGATGGGGCTCCGAGATAAGATCACCGAAGGCCCGAGTATGACACACAAAAAGCGAGTGTCAGCCAGCAACCAATAACGACCCAACATCAGTGTATGGTTTTGCACTCACGATTGTTTGGACGGTGACCCCGATGGAAGGGTTCCACTGCCACTTTTAGAGATATCTCGTCCATAGGAACAGGAGCCACAAAGAGCTTGCGAGAGCTTAACCCGGATCATGAGATCACTCGGTTATTCAGGCGACAAGGATCACTCGGGTCTCTATAGACGTACATCGGATGCTCCCGCGCTGCCAGCGGTTGAATATTTCTCTCCAGCCACGTTTTTAAGATCTGCATGCTTGTGAGCCCGGTGTTCGTGAGCTGAAAGACGACATGTACTAGCTGGGCATATTCCATGGAGAGGTTGGTCATCGAGCTCCAAGACTGGAGCTCTTGGGGCTCGTTCTTGAAGAGTGGCAAACTAGGTTTCTTTATGTACTTTGGGAGGTCCACGGTGTAAAATTAGTCATGTTGCCACGACTCCGTGATCTGCGGCACAGGAAGCTGAAAGTATCTTGAACCCTGACGAGGTATGTCGTGGTTTGTCACGGCAGATGTCCTAGTGTGAGAACTTAGTCGTGAAGCCAACGCAACCGTGCGGTTAGCTTGTCGGGGTTGATCGGAATCGAGAGACGCGGATTTACCCAAGTTCGACTCCTCACGATCGAGGTAATAGCCTACTTCCGGCTTGTTGGTTATATCTTTGGGATCAATTACCTAGCTATTGGTCGACTGTAACTTAGTCTATCTGCCTCAGGGAATTGCCTTTATATAGAGGTCGGGGCCCTACAAGAGTCCGGGTCGTATTATGACCTGTGACCTAGTATGCTTCTATCTTATCTTATTCCCTAAGTAGGAAATTCCTGACGAGTTGTACGTCGGGGCTACGAGCCGCCATCTTGGGATGCTGGGTCCTAAGCCAGCCCACTCTGTGAGCCACCCTGCTGGTGTTGCACTTGGGCGCCTCGGTCCTTCTTGAGTCTTGCTCCTCAGTCGCCATCTGGATGACCTGGCCTAGTATGGCGGGTCATATCGTGGGGTTATATCCCCAACATTAGCCCCAGATTGATTTGGATTCATTCATGTCAGTCTCCACCATTTTAGCTTGGCGGCTTATCTCATAGTCAAGTCTGCATCTTTTCCGGGTCACGAAATGCCAGCTTATGACGCTTTCAGACATGTTACTTTTCACATCTTATTGCGGACATCCTCCTCCGAAAATCCAGGGAGCCCAGGATGACATCATAACGAGTCTTTGAATATCTGTCAATACCAAAAATCGAGGCGCCCCTGGCACTCCAGAAGTTACTGCCTTCTCAATTCTTGTGCCTGCCATTTACACTTATCCCTTCACCTTATAAATACATGCGAGGGTCCCTCCTTTTCACTTTTACCTCGCCCCCGTCGCTTCTTCTTCCTCCTCGAGCCACGCCTCTGCTTCCGTTCGTCCACCACCGGGCGACCCATCCAGGACCGTGGCGCCATCCAATCTTCACCGGAGCTCGGCCAAGCATCTTCGTCACCCTCTGCAACCGTCCGGCACACTAATCTTTCTTCTTTAGATCTGTACTAGTTCCATCTATAGTTCATCAGAGTTCACCGTTCTTTCACCCCATTGCCAGTCCAGATGTTCTTTCACCCCATTTACAGAAGGAAATGACAAGGACTTGAGGATGGACAAATGCCGGCTCAGAAGAACCCTCGTCCCGGTGCACAACTTGTCAACTTGTTCTTGTTTTTATTTTTCTAGATAAGTTTAACATGGATAAATCCAAATTAAACTAGGGGCTAATGTCGGGGATATACCCCGCGGTATAACCCAACTTGATATGACCCGGCCTAGACTTGGCGCCTCATCGGTAACCCGCCTGGACTTGGCGGCTCATTGGTGACCCGGTCAGTGGGTCAGACAGGTGACAAAGCCCAAGGCCCAGAAAGCGGCTTGTGAGTAGGCCGACTCAAGGTACGATATCCGGTGGGCCGACTTGAGAGGAAAAGTATAAGGAATATCTCCCTTACTTGGGAAGCAAGACCTAGCAAGGAAAAGCGAGATCTGGACTAGGATTCCACTTGTAATAGAAGATAGACTAGTCCTAATCCTACCGGGACTCTACATGTAATCCAACCCCTTCAACTTATATAAGGATGGGCAAGGCATCCCAAGAGGGATAAGTTTTAGACAGACAGACAAGTCTTAGACATGATCAAAGTACACTAGTGGAAAAAGGGTCAAACGTGAAGCACATTAGTGCCGGTTTGTATTTGAGCCGGCACAAATGTATACATTAGTGCCGGTTCCAACGGCTAGCCGGGCCACTCTCATTAGTACCGGTTCGTGGCTAACCTTTAGCACCGGTTCGTGCCACGAACCGGTACTAATGAGAGTGGTGGCAGGATGTTTCAGTCTGCGCCCCCTCCAGCACCTTTAGTACCGGTTCTTGGCACGAACCGGTACTAAAGGTCGTCCTACATAAACCCTTCGTCCACCTGAGCTCGCTCTGTTCTTCCCCTTTCCCCTCTCCTCTCTGTTCTTTCCCTCTTCATTTTTAAATAACCTAAGCATTACTAAATTGAATATAATGATAAAACACACTAATATTAAACATAAGAAAAAAGAATCAGTGGAAAAACTTTTTTCAAAGTTAAGTTATTCACAAACTAGTGATTCACAAAAATTCAAATAATTCAAAATTTAAACTATTCAAATTTGAAATCTACCGGCACTAACAGAAAGTTTGTAATTTTTTGTACCTAAAGCAAAAATATTCACAAAGAAACTCTAAATACAGCAAAAAACAACTCAAAAATAAATAAAACAAAAATAAAAGCCCGCCTACTGGGCCAAAGCGGCCTGCATACGACTAGCAACACAACCTTTTGTTGGGCCAGGATGCAGGCCCGCAAAGGCCCAGTAGGCCCACTGGGCGAAGACGACAGGTAGGCCCAGTAGGCCTGGTTAGGAGAGGAGCTCGAGAGAGCTACCACACTGGGGCTTATAAACCAGTGCGGTAGCCCCTCGACTAGCGAGGTGGGACTAAACTTGTGCACCGCCTGGAGCCAGCGCACCCCCTTTAGTACCGGGTCGTGGCTCCAACCGGTACTAAAGACCCCCCCTTTAGTACCGGTTGGTGCCATGACCCGGTACTAAAGGGGGTGCGGTTTCCGCCGCTTGGCCTGGCCAAAACAGGCCTTTAGTACCGGTTGGTGGCTCCAACCGGTACTAAAGGTGCCTTCTATATATACAACACTTACGAAAATTTCATTCTCCCTCTGTTTCTTCCTCTGTTTCCGTCGTCTCCGTCGCCGTCGCCGCCCCCGTCCCCGTAGCCGCCCTCGTCTCCATCGCCGCCCCCGTCCCCGTCGCCGCCCTCGTCTCCATCGCCGCCCTGGGCCCATCCCCGTTGCGCCGTCCCCGCGTCGCCTCCCCCGCATCACGCCCTGGCCCGTCACCGCCCCCGGCCGTCGCCTCGCCGTCGCCGTCGCCCCGCTGTGAGCTCTCCCCCTCTAACCCCTCTCCCTCGCCCCCGGCGGCCACCATGGGCGCCGCCCCTCCCCGAGCCCATACACACACACAAGCATGCATGATGAACACACACACACACATGTATGAATTAATGCATGTATATATTAGTATATATGTATTTTGTATGTTTAATTAGTTTAGATTATTATTTTTTCACTATTATATATGTATGAATGCATGTTAGATGGATATAATTAGTGTTTAATTAGTATGGAAATTTTTTATATAATGTTGTTTTTCTGTTTTTAATGGATGTATATATAGAAGTTGTGTTTTTTGTTTTTAGTATTAGATGCTTAATTAGTATGAAATAGTATATAGATTTTTGACATATGCAATGATAGCATAATTAGTGTTATACAGAAATGTTAGAAATTTTAGTTATCAAAATCCAATCATTAAAAAAATGTTACTTTTTGCGGGCATATAGCTAGTATTTGTTCTCGACGATGCCCGGCCCGCATCCTCGCCGTCGACCCGTCCGCGACGACGTCCAGCCGACCCATGTCCGGGACTGGGCTCCGCCGAGCTGGCACTGGGAGGTGCTGTTGGGGAACGTAGTAATTTCAAAAAATTTCCTACGCACACGCAAGATCATGGTGATGCATAGCAACGAGAGGGGAGAGTGTTGTCTACGTACCCTCGTAGACCAAAGCGAAAGCGTTGACGCAACGTAGAGGAAGTAGTCGTACGTCCTCCCGGTCCAACCGATCCAAGCACCGTTACTCCGGCACCTCCGAGTTCTTGACACACGTACAGCGCAATGACGCACCCCGATCTCCGATCCAGCAGAGGCGCGGGGAGGAGTTCTGTCAGCACGACGGCGTGGTGACGATCTTGATGTTCTCCCGTCGCAGGGCTTTTCCTAAGCACCGCTACAATATGACCGAGGTGTAATATCGTGGAGGGGGGCACCGCACACAGCTAAGGAACGATCTCAATGATCAACTTGTGTGTCTAGGGTGCCCCCTTACCCCCGTATATAAAGGAGGGAGGGAGGAGGAGGCCGGCCCAAGGGATGGCGCGCCCTAGGGGGGGCAATCCTACTCCAAGTAGGTTTCCCCCCCCCCCTTTCCTATTCGGAGTAGGATAAGGAAGGAAGTGGGGGGAGGAGAGAAGGAAAGGGGGGGCCGGCCCCCTCCCAATTCGGATTGGGCTTGGGAGGGGGGGCGCCCCCTCCCTTGCTCCTTCTCCCTCCCTTCCACTAAGGCCCAATAAGGCCCATATACTTACCGGGGGGTTCCGGTAACCTCCCGGAGCTCCGGAATATTCCCAAACTCTCCCAGAACCTTTCCGGTGTCCAAATATATCCGTCCAATATATCAATCTTTATGTCTCGACCATTTCAAGACTCCTCGTCATGTCCGTGATCACATCCGGGACTCCGAACAACCTTCGGTACATCAAAATACATAAACTCATAATATAACTGTCATCGAAACCTTAAGCGTGCGGACCCTACGGTTCGAGAACAATGTAGACATGACCGAGACACGTCTCCGGTCAATAACCAATACCGGGACCTGGATGCCCATATTGGTTCCTACATATTCTACGAAGATCTTTATCGGTCAAACCGCACAACAACATACGTTGTTCCCTTTGTCATCGGTATGTTACTTGCCCGAGATTTGATCGTCGGTATCCAATACCTAGTTCAATCTCGTTACCGGCAAGTCTCTTTACTCGTTCCGTAATACATCATCTCATAACTAACTCATTAGTTACATGCTTGCAAGGCTTAGGTGATGAGTATTACCGAGAGGGCCCAGAGATACCTCTCCGACAATTGGAGTGACAAATCCTAATCTCGAATTATGCCAACCCAACATGTACCTTCGGAAACACCTGTAGAGCACCTTTATAATCACCCAGTTACGTTGTGACGTTTGGTAGCACACAAAGTGTTCTTCCGGTAAACGGGAGTTGCACAATCTCATAGTTGCAGGAACTTTGTATAAGTCATGAAGAAAGCAATAGCAGTATACTAAACGATCAAGTGCTAGGCTAACAGGATGGGTCATGTCAATCACATCATTCTTCTAATGATGTGATCCCACTAATCAAATGACAACACATGTCTATGGTCAGGAAACATAACCATCTTTGATTAATGAGCTAGTCAAGTAGAGGCATACTAGTGACTATAGTTTTGTCTATGTATTCACACATGTATTATGTTTCCGGTTAATAAAATTCTAGCATGAATAATAAACATTTATCATGATATAAGGAAATAAATAATAACTTTATTATTGCCTCTAGGGCATATTTCCGTCAGTCTCCCACTTGCACTAGAGTCAATAATCTAGATCACATCACCATGTGATTAACATCGATAATTCACATCATCATGTGATTAACACCCATAGTTCACATCGCCATGTGACCAACACCCAAAGGGTTTACTAGATTCAGTAATCTAGTTCACATCGCTATGTGATTAACACCCAAAGAGTACTAAGGTGTGATCATGTTTTGCTTGTGAGAGAATCTTAGTCAACGGGTCTTTCACATCCAGATCCGTTATGTATTTTGCAATTTTCTATGTCTACAATGCTCTGCACGGAGCTACTCTAGCTAATTGCTCCCACTTTCAATATGTATCTAGATCGAGACTTAGAGTCATCCAGATCGGTGTCAAAACTTGCATCAACGTAACCCTTTACAACGAACCTTTTGTCACTTCCATAATCGAGAAACATATCCTTATTCCACTAAGGATAATTTTGACCGCTGTCCAGTGATCTACTCCTAGATCACTATTGTACTCCCTTGCCAAACTCAGTGCAGGGTATACAATAGATCTGGTACACAGCATGGCATACTTTATAGAACCTATGGCCAAGGCATAGGGAATGACTTTCATTCTCTTTCTATCTTCTGCCGTGGTTGGGTTTTGAGTCTTACTCAATTTCACACCTTGTAACACAGGCAAGAACTCTTTCTTTGACTGTTCCATTTTGAACTACTTCAAAATCTTGTCAAGGTATGTACTCATTGAAAAAACTTATCAAGCGTCTTGATCTATCTCTATAGATCTTGATGCTCAATATGTAAGCAGCTTCACCGAGGTCTTTCTTTGAAAAAAAAACTCCTTTCAAACACTCCTTTATGCTTTGCAGAATAATTCTACATTATTTCTGATCTACAATATGTCATTCACATATACTTATCAGAAATGCTGTAGTGCTCCCACTCACTTTCTAGTAAATACAGGCTTCACCGCAAGTCTGTATAAAACTATATACTTTGATCAACTTATCAAAGCGTATATTCCAACTCCGAGATGCTTGCACCAGTCCATAGATGGATCGCTGGAGCTTGCACATTTTGTTAACACCTTTAGGATCGACAAAACCTCTTGGTTGCATCACATACAACTCTTCTTTAACAACTCCATTAAGGAATGCAGTTTTGTTTATCCATTTACCAGATTTCATAAAATGCGGCAATTGCTAACATGATTCGGACAGACTTAAGCATAGATACGAGTGAGAAACTCTCATCGTAGTCAACACTTTGAACTTGTCGAAAACCTTTTGCGACAATTCTAGCTTTGTAGATAGTAAAAATACTATCAGCGTCCGTCTTCCTCTTAAAAATCCATTTAATTAACATAGCTTGCTGATCATCGAGCAAGTCAATCAAAGTCCATACTTTGTTCTCATACATGGATCATATCTCAGATTTTATGGCCTCAAGCCATTTCGCGGAATCTGGGCTCATCATCGCTTCCTCATAGTTCGTAGGTTCATCATGGTCTAGTAACATGACTTCCAGAATAGGATTACCGTACCACTCTGGTGCGGATCTTACTCGGGTTGATCTACGAAGTTTAGTAACAACTTGATCTGAAGTTTCATGATCATTATCATTAACTTCCTCACTAATTGGTGTAGGTGTCATAGGAACCGATTTCTGTGATGAACTACTTTCCAATAAGGGAGCTGGTACTGTTACCTCATCAAGTTCTACTTTCCTCCCACTCACTTCTTTCGAGAGAAACTCCTTCTCTAGAAAGGATCCATTTTTAGCAACTAATGTCTTGCCTCCGGATCTATGATAGAAGGTGTACCAACAGTCTCCTTTGGGTATTCTATGAAGACGCACTTCTCCGATTTGGGTTTGAGCTTATCAGGATGAAACTTTTTCACATAAGCATCGCAGCCCCAAACTTTAAGAAACGACAACTTTGGTTTCTTGCCAAACCACAGTTCATAAGGCGTCGTCTCAACGGATTTTGATGGTGCCCTATTTAACGTGAATGCGGCCGTCTCTAAAGCATAACCCCAAAATGATAGCGGTAAATCGGTAAGAGACATCATAGATCGCACCATATCAAGTAAAGTACGATTACGACGTTCGGACAGACCATTTCGTTGTGGTGTTCCAGGTGGCGTGAGTTGCGAAACTATTCCGCATTGTTTCAAATGCAAACCAAACTCGTAACTCAAATATTCTCCTCCACGATCATATCGCAGAAATTTTATTTTCTTGTTATGATGATTCTCCACTTCACTCTGAAATTCTTTGAACTTTTCAAATGTTTCAGACTTGTGTTTCATTAAGTAGATATACCCATATCTGCTCAAATCATCTGTGAAGGTGAGAAAATAACGATATCCGCCACGAGCTTCAACATTCATCGGGCCACATACATCTGTATGTATGATTTCCAACAAATCTGTTGCTCTCTCCATAGATCCGGAGAACGGTGTTTTAGTCATCTTGCCCATGAGGCACGGTTCGCAAGTACCAAGTGATTCATAATCAAGTGATTCCAGAAGTCCATCAGTATGGAGTTTCTTCATGCGTTTTACACCGATATGACCCAAACGGCAGTGCCACAAATAAGTTGCACTATCATTATCAACTCTGCATCTTTTGGCTTCAACATTATGAATATGTGTATCACTACTATCGAGATTCAATAAAAATAGACCACTCTTCAAGGGTGCATGACCATAAAAGATATTACTCATATAAATAGAACAACCATTATTCTCTGATTTAAATGAATAACCGTCTCGCATCAAACAAGATCCAGATATAATGTTCATGCTCAACGCAGGCACCAAATAACAATTATTCAGGTCTAAAACTAATCCCGATGGTAGATGTAGAGGTAGCATGCCGACGGTGATCACATCGACTTTGGAACCGTTTCCCACGCGCATCGTCACCTCGTCCTTGGCCAGTGCTCGCTTATTTCGTAGTCCCTGTTTCGAGTTGCAAATATTAGCAACAGAACCAGTATCAAATACCCAGGTGCTACTACGAGCTCTAGTTAGGTACACATCAATAACATGTATATCACATATACCTTTGTTTACTTTGCCATCCTTCTTATCCGCCAAATACTTGGGGCAGTTCCGCTTCCAGTGTCCAGTCTGCTTGCAGTAGAAGCACTCAGTTTCAGGCTTAGGTCCAGACTTGGGTTTCTTCTCTTGAGCAGCAACTTGCTTACCGTTCTTTTTGAAGTTCCCCTTCTTCTTCCCTTTGCCCTTTTTCTTGAAACTAGTGGTCTTGTTGACCATCAACACTTGATGCTCCTTCTTGATTTCTACCTCCGCGGCTTTCAGCATTGCGAAGAGCTCGGGAATAGTCTTGTTCATCCCTTGCATATTATAGTTCATCACAAAGCTCTTGTAGCTTGGTGGCAGTGATTGAAAAATTCTGTCAATGACACTATCATCAGGAAAATTAACTCCCAGTTGAATCAAGTGATTGTTATACCCAGACATTCTGAGTATATGTTCACTGACAGAACTATTCTCCTCCATCTTGCAGCTATAGAACTTATTGGAGACTTCATATCTCCCAATCCGGGCATTTGCTTGAAATATTAACTTCAACTCCTGGAACATCTCATATGCTCCATGACGTTCAAAACATCGTTGAAGACCCGGTTCTAAGCCGTAAAGCATGGCACACTGAACTATAGAGTAGTCATCAGCTTTGCTCTGCCAGACGTTCTTAACGTCGTCAGTTGCATCAGCAGCAGGCCTGGCACCCAGCGGTGCTTCCAGGACGTAACTCTTCTATGCAGCAATGAGGATAATCCTCAGGTTACGGACCCAGTCCGTGTAATTGCTACCATCATCTTTCAACTTTGCTTTCTCAAGGAACGCATTAAAATTCAACGGAACAACAGCACGAGCCATCTATCTACAAACAAACATAGACAAGCAAGATACTATCGGGTACTAAGTTCATGATAAATTTAAGTTCAATTAATCATATTACTTAAGAACTCCCACTTAGACAGACATCTCTCTAGTCATCTAAGTGATCACGTGATCCAAATCAACTAAACCATAACCGATCATCACGTGAGATGGAGTAGTTTTCAATGGTGAACATCATTATGTTGATCATATCTACTATATGATTCACGCTCGACCTTTCGGTCTCCGTGTTCCGAGGCCATATCTGCATATGCTAGGCTCGTCAAGTTTAACCTGAGTATTCTGCGTGTGCAAAACTGGCTTGCACCCGTTGTAGATGGACGTAGAGCTTATCACACCCGATCATCACATGGTGTCTCGGCACGACGAACTTTGGCAACGGTGCATACTCAGGGAGAACACTTCTTGATAATTTTAGTGAGAGATCATCTTAAAATGCTACCGTCAATCAAAGCAAGATAAGATGCATAAAGGATAAACATCACATGCAATCAATATAAGTGATATGATATGGCCATCATCATCTTGTGCTTGTGATCTCCATCTCCGAAGCACCGTCGTGATCACCATCGTCACCGGCGCGACACCTTGATCTCCATCGTAGCATCGTTGTCGTTACGCCATCTATTGCTTCTACGACTATCGCTACCACTTAGTGATAAAGTAAAGCAATTACAGGGCGTTTGCATTTCATACAATAAAGCGACAACCATATGGCTCCTGCCAGTTGCCGATAACTTCGGTTACAAAACATGATCATCTCATACAATAAAATATAGCATCACGTCTTGACCATATCACATCACAACATGCCCTGCAAAAACAAGTTAGACGTCCTCTACTTTGTTGTTGCAAATTTTACGTGGCTGCTACGGGCTTAGCAAGAACCGTTCTTACCTACGCATCAAAACCACAACGATAGTTTGTCAAATAGACTCCGTTTTAACCTTCACAAGGACCGGGCGTAGCCACACTCGGTTCAAATAAAGTGAGAGAGACAGACACCCGCCAGCCACCTTTAAGCACGAGTGCTCGTAACGGTGAAACCAGTCTCGCGTAAGCGTACGCGTAATGTCGGTCCGGGCCGCTTCATCTCACAATACCGCTGAACCAAAGTATGACATGCTGGTAGGCAGTATGACTTATATCGTCCACAACTCACTTGTGTTCTACTCGTGCATATAACATCAACGCATAAAACCTAGGCTCGGATGCCACTGTTGGGGAACGTAGTAATTTCAAAAAAATTCCTACGCACACGCAAGATCATGGTGATGCATAGCAACGAGAGGGGAGAGTGTTGTCTACGTACCCTCGTAGACCGAAGCGGAAGCGTTGACGCAACGTAGAGGAAGTAGTCGTACGTCCTCCCGGTCCAACCGATCCAAGCACCGTTACTCCGGCACCTCCGAGTTCTTGACACACGTACAACTCGATGACGCACCCCGATCTCCGATCCAGCAGAGGCGCGGGGAGGAGTTCCGTCAGCACGACGGCGTGGTGACGATCTTGATGTTCTCCTATCGCAGGGCTTCGCCTAAGCACCGCTACAATATGACCGAGGTGTAATATCGTGGAGGGGGGCACCGCACACGGCTAAGGAACGATCTCAATGATCAACTTGTGTGTATAGGGTGCCCCCTTACCCCCGTATATAAAGGAGGGAGGGAGGAGGAGGCCGGCCCAAGGGGTGGCGCACCCTAGGGGGGGCAATCCTACTCCAAGTAGGTTTGGCCCCCCCTTTCCTATTCGGAGTAGGAGAAGGAAGGAAGAGGGGGGAGGAGAGAAGGAAAGGGGGGGCCGGCCCCCCTCCCAATTCGGATTGGGCTTGGGGGGGGGGGCGCCCCCTCCCTTGCTCCTTCTCCCTTCCTTCCACTAAGGCCCAATAAGGCCCATACACTTACCGGGGGGTTCCGGTAACCTCCCGGAGCTCCGGTATATTCCCAAACTCTCCCGGAACCTTTCCGGTGTCCAAATATATCCATCCAATATATCAATCTTTATGTCTCGACCATTTCGAGACTCCTCGTCATGTCCGTGATCACATCCGGGACTCCGAACAACCTTCGGTACATCAAAATACATAAACTCATAATATAACTGTCATCGAAACCTTAAGCGTGCGGACCCTACGGTTCGAGAACAATGTAGACATGACCGAAACACGTCTCCGGTCAATAACCAATAGCGGGACCTGGATGCCCATATTGGTTCCTACATATTCTATGAAGATCTTTATCGGTCAAACCGCACAACAACATACGTTGTTCCCTTTGTCATCGGTATGTTACTTGCCCGAGATTTGATCGTCGGTATCCAATACCTAGTTCAATCTCGTTACTGGCAAGTCTCTTTACTCATTCCGTAATACATCATCTCATAACTAACTCATTAGTTACATGCTTGCAAGGCTTAGGTGATGAGTATTACCGAGAGGGCCCAAAGATACCTCTCCGACAATTGGAGTGACAAATCCTAATCTCGAATTATGCCAACCCAACATGTACCTTTGGAAACACCTGTAGAGCACCTTTATAATCACCCAGTTACGTTGTGACGTTTGGTAGCACACAAAGTTTTCTTCCGGTAAACGGGAGTTGCACAATCTCATAGTTGCAGGAACTTTGTATAAGTCATGAAGAAAGCAATAGCAGTATACTAAACGATCAAGTGCTAGGCTAACAGGATGGGTCATGTCAATCACATCATTCTTCTAATGATGTGATCCCACTAATCAAATGACAACACATGTCTATGGTCAGGAAACATAACCATCTTTGATTAATGAGCTAGTCAAGTAGAGGCATACTAGTGACTATAGTTTTGTCTATGTATTCACACATGTATTATGTTTCCGGTTAATACAATTCTAGCATGAATAATAAACATTTATCATGATATAAGGAAATAAATAATAACTTTATTATTGCCTCTAGGGCATATTTCCGTCAGTCTCCCACTTGCACTAGAGTCAATAATCTAGATCACATCACCATGTGATTAACATCGATAATTCACATCATCATGTGATTAACACCCATAGTTCACATCGCCATGTGACCAACACCCAAAGGGTTTACTAGATTCAGTAATCTAGTTCACATCGCTATGTGATTAACACCCAAAGAGTACTAAGGTGTGATCATGTTTTGCTTGTGAGAGAATCTTAGTCAACGGGTCTTTCACATCCAGATCCGTTATGTATTTTGCAATTTTCTATGTCTACAATGCTCTGCACGGAGCTACTCTAGCTAATTGCTCCCACTTTCAATATGTATCTAGATCGAGACTTAGAGTCATCCAGATCGGTGTCAAAACTTGCATCAACGTAACCCTTTACAACGAACCTTTTGTCACTTCCATAATCGAGAAACATATCCTTATTCCACTAAGGATAATTTTGACCGCTGTCCAGTGATCTACTCCTAGATCACTATTGTACTCCCTTGCCAAACTCAGTGCAGGGTATACAATAGATCTGGTACACAGCATGGCATACTTTATAGAACCTATGGCCAAGGCATAGGGAATGACTTTCATTCTCTTTCTATCTTCTGCCGTGGTTGGGTTTTGAGTCTTACTCAATTTCACACCTTGTAACACAGGCAAGAACTCTTTCTTTGACTGTTCCATTTTGAACTACTTCAAAATCTTGTCAAGGTATGTACTCATTGAAAAAACTTATCAAGCGTCTTGATCTATCTCTATAGATCTTGATGCTCAATATGTAAGCAGCTTCACCGAGGTCTTTCTTTGAAAAAAAAACTCCTTTCAAACACTCCTTTATGCTTTGCAGAATAATTCTACATTATTTCTGATCTACAATATGTCATTCACATATACTTATCAGAAATGCTGTAGTGCTCCCACTCACTTTCTAGTAAATACAGGCTTCACCGCAAGTCTGTATAAAACTATATACTTTGATCAACTTATCAAAGCGTATATTCCAACTCCGAGATGCTTGCACCAGTCCATAGATGGATCGCTGGAGCTTGCACATTTTGTTAACACCTTTAGGATCGACAAAACCTCTTGGTTGCATCACATACAACTCTTCTTTAACAACTCCATTAAGGAATGCAGTTTTGTTTATCCATTTACCAGATTTCATAAAATGCGGCAATTGCTAACATGATTCGGACAGACTTAAGCATAGATACGAGTGAGAAACTCTCATCGTAGTTAACACTTTGAACTTGTCGAAAACCTTTTGCGACAATTCTAGCTTTGTAGATAGTAACAATACTATCAGCGTCCGTCTTCCTCTTAAAAATCCATTTAATTAACATAGCTTGCTGATCATCGAGCAAGTCAATCAAAGTCCATACTTTGTTCTCATACATGGATCATATCTCAGATTTTATGGCCTCAAGCCATTTCGCGGAATCTGGGCTCATCATCGCTTCCTCATAGTTCGTAGGTTCATCATGGTCTAGTAACATGACTTCCAGAATAGGATTACCGTACCACTCTGGTGCGGATCTTACTCGGGTTGATCTACGAAGTTTAGTAACAACTTGATCTGAAGTTTCATGATCATTATCATTAACTTCCTCACTAATTGGTGTAGGTGTCATAGGAACCGATTTCTGTGATGAACTACTTTCCAATAAGGGAGCTGGTACTGTTACCTCATCAAGTTCTACTTTCCTCCCACTCACTTCTTTCGAGAGAAACTCCTTCTCTAGAAAGGATCCATTTTTAGCAACGAATGTCTTGCCTCCGGATCTATGATAGAAGGTGTACCAACAGTCTCCTTTGGGTATTCTATGAAGACGCACTTCTCCGATTTGGGTTTGAGCTTATCAGGATGAAACTTTTTCACATAAGCATCGCAGCCCCAAACTTTAAGAAACGACAACTTTGGTTTCTTGCCAAACCACAGTTCATAAGGCGTCGTCTCAACGGATTTTGATGGTGCCCTATTTAACGTGAATGCGGCCGTCTCTAAAGCATAACCCCAAAATGATAGCGGTAAATCGGTAAGAGACATCATAGATCGCACCATATCAAGTAAAGTACGATTACGACGTTCGGACAGACCATTTCGTTGTGGTGTTCCAGGTGGCGTGAGTTGCGAAACTATTCCGCATTGTTTCAAATGTAAACCAAACTCGTAACTCAAATATTCTCCTCCACGATCAGATCGCAGAAATTTTATTTTCTTGTTATGATGATTCTCCACTTCACTCTGAAATTCTTTGAACTTTTCAAATGTTTCAGACTTGTGTTTCATTAAGTAGATATACCCATATCTGCTCAAATCATCTGTGAAGGTGAGAAAATAACAATATCCGCCACGAGCCTCAACATTCATCGGGCCACATACATCTGTATGTATGATTTCCAACAAATCTGTTGCTCTCTCCATAGACCCGGAGAACGGTGTTTTAGTCATCTTGCCCATGAGGCACGGTTCGCAAGTACCAAGTGATTCATAATCAAGTGATTCCAGAAGTCCATCAGTATGGAGTTTCTTCATGCGTTTTACACCGATATGACCCAAACGGCAGTGCCACAAATAAGTTGCACTATCATTATCAACTCTGCATCTTTTGGCTTCAACATTATGAATATGTGTATCACTACTATCGAGATTCAATAAAAATAGACCACTCTTCAAGGGTGCATGACCATAAAAGATATTACTCATATAAATAGAACAACCATTATTCTCTGATTTAAATGAATAACCGTCTTGCATCAAACAAGATCCAGATATAATGTTCATGCTCAACGCAGGCACCAAATAACAATTATTCAGGTCTAAAACTAATCCCGATGGTAGATGTAGAGGTAGCATGCCGACGGTGATCACATCGACTTTGGAACCGTTTCCCACGCGCATCGTCACCTCGTCCTTGGCCAGTGCTCGCTTATTCCGTAGTCCCTGTTTCGAGTTGCAAATATTAGCAACAAAACCAGTATCAAATACCCAGGTGCTACTACGAGCTCTAGTTAGGTACACATCAATAACATGTATATCACATATACCTTTGTTTACTTTGCCATCCTTCTTATCCGCCAAATACTTGGGGCAGTTCCGCTTCCAGTGTCTAGTCTGCTTGCAGTAGAAGCACTCAGTTTCAGGCTTAGGTCCAGACTTGGGTTTCTTCTCTTGAGCAGCAACTTGCTTACCGTTCTTTTTGAAGTTCCCCTTCTTCTTCCCTTTGCCCTTTTTCTTGAAACTAGTGGTCTTGTTGACCATCAACACTTGATGCTCCTTCTTGATTTCTACCTCCGCGGCTTTCAGCATTGCGAAGAGCTCGGGAATAGTCTTGTTCATCCCTTGCATATTATAGTTCATCACAAAGCTCTTGTAGCTTGGTGGCAGTGATTGAAAAATTCTGTCAATGACACTATCATCAGGAAAATTAACTCCCAGTTGAATCAAGTGATTGTTATACCCAGACATTCTGAGTATATGTTCACTGACAGAACTATTCTCCTCCATCTTGCAGCTATAGAACTTATTGGAGACTTCATATCTCCCAATCCGGGCATTTGCTTGAAATATTAACTTCAACTCCTGGAACATCTCATATGCTCCATGACGTTCAAAACATCGTTGAAGACCCGGTTCTAAGCCGTAAAGCATGGCACACTGAACTATAGAGTAGTCATCAGCTTTGCTCTGCCAGACGTTCTTAACGTCGTAAGTTGCATCAGCAGCAGGCCTGGCACCCAGCGGTGCTTCCAGGACGTAACTCTTCTATGCAGCAATGAGGATAATCCTCAGGTTAAGGACCCAGTCCGTGTAATTGCTACCATCATCTTTCAACTTTGCTTTCTCAAGGAACGCATTAAAATTCAACGGAACAACAGCACGAGCCATCTATCTACAAACAAACATAGACAAGCAAGATACTATCGGGTACTAAGTTCATGATAAATTTAAGTTCAATTAATCATATTACTTAAGAACTCCCACTTAGACAGACATCTCTCTAGTCATCTAAGTGATCACGTGATCCAAATCAACTAAACCATAACCGATCATCACGTGAGATGGAGTAGTTTTCAATGGTGAACATCATTATGTTGATCATATCTACTATATGATTCACGCTCGACCTTTCGGTCTCCGTGTTCCGAGGCCATATCTGCATATGCTAGGCTCGTCAAGTTTAACCTGAGTATTCTGCGTGTGCAAAACTGGCTTGCACCCGTTGTAGATGGACGTAGAGCTTATCACACCCGATCATCACGTGGTGTCTCGGCACGACGAACTTTGGCAACGGTGCATACTCAGGGAGAACACTTCTTGATAATTTTAGTGAGAGATCATCTTAAAATGCTACCGTCAATCAAAGCAAGATAAGATGCATAAAGGATAAACATCACATGCAATCAATATAAGTGATATGATATGGCCATCATCATCTTGTGCTTGTGATCTCCATCTCCGAAGCACCGTCGTGATCACCATCGTCACCGGCGCGACACCTTGATCTCCATCGTAGCATCATTGTCGTTACGCCATCTATTGCTTCTACGACTATCGCTACCACTTAGTGATAAAGTAAAGCAATTACAGGGCGTTTGCATTTCATACAATAAAGCGACAACCATATGGCTCCTGCCAGTTGCCGATAACTTCGGTTACAAAACATGATCATCTCATACAATAAAATATAGCATCACGTCTTGACCATATCACATCACAACATGCCCTGCAAAAACAAGTTAGACGTCCTCTACTTTGTTGTTGCAAATTTTACGTGGCTGCTACGGGCTTAGCAAGAACCGTTCTTACCTACGCATCAAAACCACAACGATAGTTTGTCAAATAGACTCCGTTTTAACCTTCACAAGGACCGGGCGTAGCCACACTCGGTTCAAATAAAGTGAGAGAGACAGACACCCGCCAGCCACCTTTAAGCACGAGTGCTCGTAACGGTGAAACCAGTCTCGCGTAAGCGTACGCGTAATGTCGGTCCGGGCCGCTTCATCTCACAATACCGCTGAACCAAAGTATGACATGCTGGTAGGCAGTATGACTTATATCGTCCACAACTCACTTGTGTTCTACTCGTGCATATAACATCAACGCATAAAACCTAGGCTCGGATGCCACTGTTGGGGAACGTAGTAATTTCAAAAAAATTCCTACGCACACGCAAGATCATGGTGATGCATAGCAACGAGAGGGGAGAGTGTTGTCTACGTACCCTCGTAGACCGAAGCGGAAGCGTTGACGCAACGTAGAGGAAGTAGTCGTACGTCCTCCCGGTCCAACCGATCCAAGCACCGTTACTCCGGCACCTCCGAGTTCTTGACACACGTACAACTCGATGACGCACCCCGATCTCCGATCCAGCAGAGGCGCGGGGAGGAGTTCCGTCAGCACGACGGCGTGGTGACGATCTTGATGTTCTCCTATCGCAGGGCTTCGCCTAAGCACCGCTACAATATGACCGAGGTGTAATATCGTGGAGGGGGGCACCGCACACGGCTAAGGAACGATCTCAATGATCAACTTGTGTGTATAGGGTGCCCCCTTACCCCCGTATATAAAGGAGGGAGGGAGGAGGAGGCCGGCCCAAGGGGTGGCGCGCCCTAGGGGGGCAATCCTACTCCAAGTAGGTTTGGCCCCCCCTTTCCTATTCGGAGTAGGAGAAGGAAGGAAGAGGGGGGAGGAGAGAAGGAAAGGGGGGGCCGGCCCCCCTCCCAATTCGGATTGGGCTTGGGGGGGGCGCCCCCTCCCTTGCTCCTTCTCCCTTCCTTCCACTAAGGCCCAATAAGGCCCATACACTTACCGGGGGGTTCCGGTAACCTCCCGGAGCTCCGGTATATTCCCAAACTCTCCCGGAACCTTTCCGGTGTCCAAATATATCCATCCAATATATCAATCTTTATGTCTCGACCATTTCGAGACTCCTCGTCATGTCCGTGATCACATCCGGGACTCCGAACAACCTTCGGTACATCAAAATACATAAACTCATAATATAACTGTCATCGAAACCTTAAGCGTGCGGACCCTACGGTTCGAGAACAATGTAGACATGACCGAAACACGTCTCCGGTCAATAACCAATAGCGGGACCTGGATGCCCATATTGGTTCCTACATATTCTATGAAGATCTTTATCGGTCAAACCGCACAACAACATACGTTGTTCCCTTTGTCATCGGTATGTTACTTGCCCGAGATTTGATCGTCGGTATCCAATACCTAGTTCAATCTCATTACCGGCAAGTCTCTTTACTCGTTCCGTAATACATCATCTCATAACTAACTCATTAGTTACATGCTTGCAAGGCTTAGGTGATGAGTATTACCGAGAGGGCCCAGAGATACCTCTCCGACAATTGGAGTGACAAATCCTAATCTCGAATTATGCCAACCCAACATGTACCTTTGGAAACACCTGTAGAGCACCTTTATAATCACCCAGTTACGTTGTGACGTTTGGTAGCACACAAAGTGTTCTTCCGGTAAACGGGAGTTGCACAATCTCATAGTTGCAGGAACTTTGTATAAGTCATGAAGAAAGCAATAGCAGTATACTAAACGATCAAGTGCTAGGCTAACAGGATGGGTCATGTCAATCACATCATTCTTCTAATGATGTGATCCCACTAATCAAATGACAACACATGTCTATGGTCAGGAAACATAACCATCTTTGATTAATGAGCTAGTCAAGTAGAGGCATACTAGTGACTATAGTTTTGTCTATGTATTCACACATGTATTATGTTTCCGGTTAATACAATTCTAGCATGAATAATAAACATTTATCATGATACAAGGAAATAAATAATAACTTTATTATTGCCTCTAGGGCATATTTCCTTCAGGTGCTGCCTGGAGGGGCGCGCCGCTTGATGAGGAACCCGGCCCCGGGTCCCGTCATCGACCCTGATCTCGTTTGGTGGCGTTCGCGTGGGCCAGTTTCGGTGCGGAGGGACCCAGCCCCGCCGAAGGTGGTACGTCGCTGTGTCAGGGAGGAGGACGAGCACGTCCATCGCTACATGGTTGCGTTAGAGGGCGGCAGGTTCTCTAATACCTGGCAGTTTCTTCGGGGATCTCACTTCAGCTATGATCCTGTGAGGGTTCCTTCTCTTTGGGTGTCCACCACCCGCGCCGCAGGAACCGCGAGTGTCCTAGATTCTTCTGTAGTATTCGATCTTTAATTAGCTACCTAGCCAGTGATGTACTATTCAATATTATATATTATTCGAGACGATGTATTCGAGATTATATCTATTATTCTAGACGATGTATTCGAGATTATATCTATTATTCGAGATGATGTAATTTGAATACTAAATTGTTTTATATTTCTTTTGGATTAGTTAAATAAAAGTTATGGTAGACAATACTGACAGAGAGGGAGAACAGAACATGTTCGATATGATACGCGGGCCAGATGATGATCAGAATGAAGAAGATTATGACGGCTCCGAATTTCTAAACAACACCGGAGAGGGTGATATGATATTTGATCGCGCCGGCCGAATTTATGAAGTCATGAACTACGATTATGACGATGACGAAGAACATGTTGATCCTGAAACAACAAAGACCGGTGAGGTATATATATTTATATAAGCAGGCATCTGGTGATCATCACATGTTTTAAATGACTTGAAGATATATATTAACGAATCGATATTTGTTCTTTCAGCCATCCGGATCGAGCAAATCTTCAGGCAAAAGGACGAAACGAGGCCCGAACAAAAAGTTGGAGGCGGGCGTAAAGTACAATATCGAGGCATGCAGACCTAATGGCGAACCATTAGCGCCTAAGAAGATCGCGGACAAGTTCATTCGTCAGTGCGGAGTTCTTGTGAATGACCAACTCCCGATCAAACTTCAAGAATGGAGAGAGCCAGCAAAGCCACGTCCAGATGTTACTTTTGTCGACAAGAATCAAAAAGATCTGCTTTGGGATACTCTCATGGAACATTTCACCCTACCAGATCATTTCACAGAAGCAGATGTGCAGAAAGTCAAGGACGCTGCTCTTAGGAAGATGGCGGTTGCATTCAAGAACCACAAGAATCGTGAATGGGACAAGTATGTCAAGGGAGGAAGGAAGACTCCAGTATTCGAGGGAACACTAGAGAACCAACGTGCTCATTGGGACGATTTCGTGAAATTCAAGGATTCGGAATTAGCTAAGGAACGGTCGAGAATAAACAAGAAGAATGCCGAAAAAAGGATAAGTTCCATAAGCTGGGGCCAGGTGGCTATGCGGTGGCATTGCCTAAGTGGGATAAGTCTGAGAAAGAGATGGAGGATGCAGGTGTCACTCCGGTTACTAAGAGCTGGCCCCCAGGTGCAGGACTTGGTTCTATGCGCATGGGGGGAGTTGGACCCGAAGACAGGCAATGTTTCGACGAAGGCAAGTCTGAAGGGAGCCGACGATGCGATACTTGTTGCAATAGAAGAGGCACGATCGGGGGTGTTCCAGCCCAACAGAGAGAACGACGAGCTTACGCGTGCCCTGGGAAATCCTGAACACCCGGGAAGAACACGAGGCAAGGGCGCTATTCCGTGGTATGAGGGGTTTTCAGACTGGAACACCGACTACAGATCCCGTGCGAGAAAGAAGATTGCGGAGGAGAAGAAGAGGAAGATGGAGGAGGAGCAGAGGAAGTGGGACTATGAACGCCTTCAAGGCCTAGAAGCAAGTCAAGCAGAATTGGAAGTTAAATTCCAGCGGCAGCAGGAGCAGATCGACTCACTTACCCAGCAAAGGGGGTCTCAGCAGCTGCAGCAGCTAGCGGATGATCCAGCATTGGATAGCACCGCCCCATCCATGCCGAGAAGCAGCGTGGGTTCCGTCCCGGACGACGCAATGCTGGGTAGATACCCCATGGATGACATCACGGAGAACACTAACTGCGAGCTACACGTCAAAATGAAGAACATATCCATGAAGGTGGCGGACGGCGTTGCTTTTACAAATCCCCCCGAGGCAACCTTCCATTGCAACCCGACTCTGGCGGGCTATGCTCGTGTCTTGGTTGATGAGGTGGTGGACCCACCATATTCGGAGCTACAGCTTGACATTCCTGGAGGTGACGACGAGCGCTTTCTCGGAGAGGCCAAACATCGTATCATCCTATGGAAAAAGGATTGCATCATCTTTCGAAGGCACCGACACCGCGTCAGCCGACTCCTCGTCGAAGTCCGCCACCGAGTTAGCAGACTCCCGCTCCTGCAAGTCCACCAAGTCCGGCAAAGTGTTAGGCCACTCCTCCTCCAAGTCCGGCAAAGTGTCAGGCCACTCCTCCTCCTCCAAGTCCGCCACAACGTCAGACGTCCACTCCTCCTCCAAGTCCGGCACAACCTCAGGCCACTCCTCCTCCAAGTCCGGCACAGCTTCAGGCCACTCCTCCTCGTCCAACTCAGCCCCGTCAGCCGTCTCCGCCGCCTCAGCAATCGCAGAAGAGACACCCCGCAGCTATGGTGCGTAGCGGTACGAGTCGAGGTAGTACAGGAAGTACAGGCGGAGGCAAGCGATATAAATATGATCCAAGCCTCACGCCTCTTCCGCAGAGGGCTTATGACATGTCCGAGGAGGAAATCGCAGCCATATCGAAGGCCGAGGTGGAAGCCCATTTTGCACCGAAACCGCCACCGCCGCCAAGGGAGAAAGTGCCTGAGGAAACAATTAACCACTTCATTCGTATGGCTCAACCACCAGCTCCCAAGCCTGTTGACACAGACTATGAGCGCCGCATCAGGAAGTTAAATCGAGCACGTCTATGTAAGGAGGCGAGCTCGGGATCGAGCAAACAAGAAGCAGCTGTCAAAAAATGCGGGAAAACCATTCCCCAGCTGGGAGAACAGGCAGCGCAATCGATCCCCTCGCTTGTTGTGCCAACAACACATGACAGTACGCACGCCCAATATTATTGTGGGCAAACAATTTACGTTCCCGAGGTGGGCAATGTGGTAATAATGGAGGAGCATATAATGCAGGCTGAAGTTCTCAACATCACTGTTGGACAACTCCTCGAGATCGAGCCCATGCCTGTGCTTAGAGAGGATGAAATAAAACGGAAATATGTCCAGGGCCAACCTTTGGTCGAGCCAGACAAGGTCAAGAACCTCCCAACGAGAATGTATGAATTGCATCAATGGTACATGAACATTACCAAGATTTCAGATCGATTGTCCCTCATGGTGAATGGCAAGGAGGAGCATTACTAACATGAGAAAGCTCTGTCCGTTGAGTATTCTGAACTGTTTCAGTTATACAATCAAGACGCACTCGATAAATCTATCGTCAGTTGCTATTGTCTGTAAGTGATTTCTTTCTGTAATTTAAGTCTCAAGCTGGCTGTAGTGATCCTTTTGATCAATCATTACCTGTAATTATCCTCACTATATTCTTTTCTGTGGTATTATGTAGGATGAAGATGTATGAAATGAGAAAAGGTGGACGCTTTGGCATTGGGTTCATTGACCCAAACACCATTAATGAATACACATGGCTAATAAATCCATATCATCAAAAGAACGCAGAGGACAACATGCTAGAGTTTTTGAAGCGCCTCAAATACAATGAAGATATACTACTTCCTTACAACTTCCAGTGAGTCACACTGTCTTGTACTACAAATTCTCTGTTTTCGCCTACTAGCTAGCTACATGCTTTTGCTTACATATGCCCGCTTAATTAAGACATGCAAACGTATGTGCATGCAGATTTCACTGGATCTTGTGTATCATTAAAGCTGACGCCGGAACAGTTGAAGTACTGGACTCACTACTCAAAGCAAAAACTGACTATAACATTTTGTTTGGGATAGTCAACAGGTAATTTCAATCATTATTAACTATATATCTCGGCCTATTTAGTTCGTTATTTCATGATATGAACTATTTAATAACCCCTTTATTCATTTTCTTTGTCGGCGGGCAGGGCTTGGGCAAGGTTCATCAGCGTCACGGAAGGCGAATGGAAAAAAAAGCTTAAATGGTTTCGACCCAAGGTAAGTAATTAAGTAGTACTAGCTAGCTAGCTAGCTGCCATCTCTTTAATTATCATGCTTGATTAATTATTATCTGATCAAATTTCATTCTCGTAAAGGCCCTGAAGCAGGCGCAGTCTATGTGCATTCTGCGTTTGCGAGAACATTCGCATGATGGCGTCCGAAAGGAGTAGATCTCAAAGACAGGAATGGGTACGCTTGTCAGAATACTATTCACAATTTTTACACCATTATCGATATCTAGTCACACAACTAATACACATGCATATTGATCTCCTTCTTAACAGTTCAAAGAGGTGCGGGAGAAGCTCCTAGAAACGGAGCGCGTAGAAGCACTTCAAGAGGAAATAGCGGGATTTTTGCTCGACCAGGTCATAAATCCGAAGGGAGAATACTATTACCCGCTACCGCCCCCATGAAAACCACTTTCAATTGTCATCGTGCTCCGAAGGCACCAATTAGGCTAATGCCACTGGCTCCGAAGGCAACATGCATATGTAGGAGAAATTGTATATAGCTATACATGTGTGTATGTGTGAATTAATTAATATGGTGGTTTGTGAGACATTGATGATATATATATATATATATATGCATGATTGGTTCTACTAGAAATTCTATTTATATATATATATATATATATATATGCATAACGTGTACAATGTGTAGTATCGTAAAATGCCAGCAAACGAAAAAGAATTAAAATGGAAACACAAAATTAAATGAAAAAGAAATCATAAAACTAAGAAAACCCCAAACCTTATAATACCGGTTGGTCTTACCAACCGATACTAAAGGGCTCCAGGCCCCCGGAGCTGGCTCGTGCCACGTGGTTGCCCTTTAGCACCAGTTCGTGCTGAACCAGTACTAAAGGGGGGGGGCTTTAGTGCCCACACTTTAGTGCCGGTTATAGAACCGGCACTAAAGGGCCTTACGAACCGATGCTATTGCCCGGTTCTGCACTAGTGGTATATGCTCTCGAGATAGAGGTAGCAAAACACCTCCCTTGTAATCGAGATCATCATCATCATCAATATCAATCAAGCAGGATGTAGGCTTTTACCTCCACCATGAGGGGCCGAACCTGGGTAAAATCCGCGTCTCTCGATTCCGACCAACCCCGTTCAAGCGGTCACCTAGCTGCGATGGCCTCACGACTAAGTCCTCAAACTAGGATATCAGCCGTGACAAAATCACGACAGGTTGGGTCAAAACTTTGTGTGCTTTGTGGTAAAGAGGAAACAATAGATCATTTGTTCTTTACTTGTACAACTGCCTCTTTAATGTGGAGCTTATTAAAATGTGCTTTCAATTTGAAAAAAACTCCTGTAAATGTTGAGGAATGCTTTGGGGGATGGCTTAAGACCTTTATTAAACAAGAAAGGAAAATTGTTCTGGTAGGACTATCGGCTATGTTGTGGTCAATTTGGAAGATCTGAAATGCAAAAATTATACTGATCCTATGGTTTTAGTTAGAATGATGACACACTGGATCATGGCTTGGTCTATTTTGCAGATAAAGGACCTAAACAAAAAGGGACTGGAGCTGGGATCAAAGCTACTCGAGAAGGTAGCAAGTGAAGTTTACAAAGCAACGTGCCTAGACTGGGGCTCTGAAGCTTTGGAGTTTGACTTCACGCTCTATTGCCTTGCTGTTCCTTTTGCTTTTTTATGCTATCTTTGGTCGTGTTGAATTTATACTCTTATGCTTAAACCTGTTCCAGGTTGTATGTGGCCTGAGGGCCTGGATCTGGATTATGTTATGTTCTGCTGGGTAGATGGGCTTCCTACCGTTCTGGTTTATAGTTTCTAGTATTTCTAGTTTCTAGTTTCGGTCTTAGTGGTAACAGGTCTTTTGTTGTTGTCTTCTGTCAAAAACGGGTGCTTGTAGCTTGTTGTTGGTTTCCCTTAATGGAAATCAGAAGGGGAAACCCTTCTTTGTAAAAAAAAAAAGCAAGCTAGTACAGTCGCATAACACAAATAGACAATATTTTAGGCAAATTGAGGGCCGATTATTTAAGCCGCATGGATGATAATCAAGGTCGAAGACCATGGCACGACAATGTACGGCGTACCATGGTGGCAATTTATCTGTCAAGCTGCCCATAATTGAAGAAGATGAGCAAGTTGGTCACAGAGGTGGTGATGATCTGCTCGTATGCAGCCTTTCCTAAGTTGGTGCGGCCGTGCCGTGCTAGTTCGCTCCGCCCATATGACGGGTTGGTAAAGAAGGGAGGGGGATGGGGTCGCGGAGGAAGAGGCTCATGCGCGTAGTGGTGGAGGCTATATATATATATATATATATATATATATATATATATATATATAGGACTCCTCTTCTGTACTCTTGGGAGTATGTACTCCCATCCTCGATATACCTCATATACGCATTAATTATAACTTTTTATTATTCTCAATATACTTCATTAAATATTCTAAGATACCCCAATATAAGTTTAGTTCAAAAAATATCATCTGCGACGTACTTTTTATAATATACCTTTTCACGTACAAACACATCAGTATATACGTAAATATTTAAAAATACATAGATTCACATGAATTTTTTTCATAAAACTCATTTTAAGATATCTAATAATTACTAATGAAGTATATTAAAAATAATAATAAGATATAAAAAATTTATCTACGTGGTATATGAGGAGCGGGAGTACGTACTCCCAGGAGTACACAACCATTTTTCTATATATATATATATATATATATATATATATATATATATATATATCTTCAGGACGTTGGATCTTTCAGAATCGATGATCAATATTCATTATCCGATACTGTAAAAGAGGTTTCGGGTCGTCTTTCTGGTTTATTTTCATGGAGCGTCTGGTTTCCTTTTGTTTCTTACACGTGTGTATCAAGTGTGTCTGGATAGGTGCTGCATGTTTCTCAAAACAAAGTTGGTGTTGAAAACTTTCGGACTTACCTATCAGGGTTCCTATTCGGAATTCATGGCTTCCTTTCCCGGTATTGCAGACGACGGTGAAGCAGTGAAGATCTTGGCGTCCAAGTGGTCTCATCTCGGATGACGGCAAGGCTCAATCCATGCAGGTGTTGTCAAGGACTCGATTGCGTTTTTCTTTCTCTGTTGAGGGTCCTTCCTACATTACTCAGGGACAACTTCGTAATTTCTTAGTTACTTTGGTTCCCGTTGTAATCTGCTCTGTACCGACGGGTTATGCTTAATGCAATAATGCAGTTCCCGGGCCTTCCAGGCCCTCCTTGTTCAAAAAATAATAACGATTAGTGCAAAACACGTGGTTCGTAGAAACAAAGCTTATAAATAATTTGGATTGCTTACCGCATGTGTCACGTCGTTTCGTGAAAACAAAGTTGATGATGAAGATAAAGTCCCCTCATGTTGTGGGGTCTTAATTCAGTTTAAAAAAAAGTTGTGGTCTTAAATGATTACTACTATAAAAATATAGCTCAACGAACCTACCCACTGTGCCACCTTCCACTATAATCTCCTCGGTCCCCAGCCCCAGCGTCCATGGCGACGGCCTTCTCTGTCACCACCACGTCCCTGAGCGCCGTCGTCGCCGCCTTCCCGGCCCGGCGCCCGAATCCATTCCTCGTGCTCCTCTCCTCGGCGGCGCGCCCCCATCTTCGTCTTGGCGCCGCCCGCCCAACGCGCCTCCCGGTCCCACTCGCCGCCTCCTTCTCCGAGGTGAGCATATGCAGCAAATCGCCGATCGAGTTCCTTACTTACGTGCGTATGCCTCAACTGAGATTCGCTCGCACGCCGGCATGCACAACTGAAACTGGCACCCGATCCGGCCGATCGCCGTAGCAGCTGCGTCCGGCCGTTTCATACGTGAATGCCTGATTGGTTCGAGTGTATGTGATGTGCTTGCGTTGTTGTGCGGAGAAAGTTCTTGATTACCAGATTTGTGTCTTCAGTTTATGTTGTTGAGAGAGAAATTCCGTGTAGCATGTTCAGAAAACTTTAATTTGGGATAGAAAAGGGTCCTACGTACTGTGCACAGATCTGGCTAGACACAACTCGATGCGCTGCTGCATCTGCTTAATCATACTCCTACACTCTGTATAGGAATATCACAAGTGCAATTTTATTGGGAAAACGATAATCCATATATATGTATATATCCACATTAGCTTCAAAAAATCGTCTTTAAACCACACTTGTATTTTTTTAGCCAATAAACCACACTTGCATTAGTATTTGAAACATATAAATCTTTCATCTTATTCTAAAATGCAATCTTCATCTAGGATCCACGTGGCTATGGGTTGGAAAGGCCTCCCCATGATGTTGGGTCTTCTTCATTCCGCATGTACGTGGGCAACCTGTCATGGCGCCTAGATGACTCCAGGTTGGCACAACTATTCAGCGAGCACGGCACCGTGGTCTTCGCTAAGATCATGCGTGACTTCCAAACCGGGCGCTCAAAGGGATTCGGCTTTGTAGCAATGGCATCACAGGAGGAACGCGAGGAGGCCATCGCGGCCCTCAACGGCCAGGTGAGTGTGTGTGTACCCGATTTGTCTCTCATTTACATATAGTGCCATGCAAGATATATAGCCAATGTCACGGTGACTCTCAGATGGTAATCTGAACTCTGCAGATATTGGAGGGGCTTGCCCTACGAGTGAGTGCCGCGGAGGAGCCAGACGTGACTGTAAGCAAGGCGGCTCCAGGAGGCGCCCGGGTGGAAAGCCCTCCGCCCCGTCATGTTGCTGAGCCTTCATTTCGGTTGCACGTGAGCAACCTGTCATCGAGAGTGGATGACTCTAGGCTGGCACAAATGTTCAGCCAGCACGGCAAAGTGGCCTATACTAAGGTCATCCGTGATTTCCGTAGCGGGCGCTCGAAGGGATTCGGTTTCGTAGAGATGTCTTCGCGGGGGGAAATGGACAACGCCATCACAGCCCTCCATGGACAGGTTCGTTGGTAGTCGATCTCTTTGTCATTTACATAACGAAAAGTAATAACCAATGTCACAACGAGCGAGTCTCGGATTGCTATCTGAATTCTGCAGAGCTTGGAGGGGCGTGCCATACGAGTGAGTGCCGCGGAGGTGCCAGGCATGGCCGTAAGCAAGGCGGCTCCAGGGGTAGAAAGTCCTCCCCGTCATGTTGTTGGACCTTCGTTCCGGTTGCACGTGAACAACCTGTCGTTGAACATGGACGACTCTAGGCTTGCTCAGATGTTCAGCCAGCACGGCAAAGTGGCCTATGCTAAGGTTATTCGTGATATCCATAGCGAGCGCTCAAAGGGATTCGGTTTCGTAGAGATGGCATCGCAGGAGGATATGGACAATGCCATCACAGCCCTCCACGGACAGGTTCGTTGGTAGTCGATATCTTTGTCATTTACATAACGAATAGTAATAACCAATGAACCAATGTCACGACGAGCGAGTCTCGGATTGCTATCTGAATTCTCCAGAGCTTGGAGGGGCATGTCATACGAGTGAGTGCCGTGGAGGAGCAGTCGTCATCATGAAGGATCAGATGAAGATGCATTTGGTGGTGGATTGCAGCAAAGCTTTCTGCACAATAATCATGATACGGGTTTAGACTTTAGACCCTCCATCATCCTCCCATCTCGGAACATTTCAGTTGTGATATATAGTACCTTGCACGTAACTCGTAAGTACGGCAATGTCTATTATACATGTTATGTATTCATCAACTAAACACATGAATGCTACGCCCATCCATCTTGTTGAAAGGAAACTGATGAAGGACATTTTATTGTTGGTTCTGAAGTTTGATTATTATTATTATTATTATTATTATTATTATTATTATTATTTTGCAATTACGTGCTTCATATTCATAGCAAAAGGGCATGTATGTTGCAACGAAGCATTTACCGTGAAAGAGGCAATTAAGAAAAGAAATTGACCTACCATGTGCTGGGCATTAGTATCAGATCCGACAACCTGCATGCTTCTAATCCAGTGGCCTTGCACCAGTCTGATGAAGCAAGGGATCAGTAGTCTAATCTCAAGCGGCTCTCATTTAAATTTAGATGAGGGTCGCCATCTGTGGCTGTTAGAGCATCTACAGCCGGGCATATCAAACCCGCTTCATACGTCCGGGCGGGCCGCTCGGTCATTGTTCGGTCATAAAATTTTGACCTGGACGGGCATCTCAAACGAGTCTCAAATGCCCGAGCTGACCGACACCCTTTATATCCAGTCCAAATATGAGGGCGTCCGGGCACGCCTGTCACGTCGGACCTGGCCCACCCGACCCGACATATATTACTCCCCATTCGCTCGCCGGACCAAACCCTAGCCGGCTCGATGGACATCGGCAAGGCGGAGTCACATTCTCCGACGCCCTGTACAATGCACCAGTCCGGGCGCCGCAACAACATCGTGGTGGATCTCGCTGGCTCGTCCTAGGACGGACCCATCATCGATCTGACGTCCACCGGCACCCAACGGGTTCCGGGCTCAGACGAGGAAGAGTAAGGCATGGGAGACGGCGGTGCCTTCAGTCCAGTAAGCCGACTCGTGTCCCATGCCCTATCTCACCTTGCCGGCGACCAGACCAACACTCTAAGGGGCGCAGCCGGCCGCCGGACATGGCCACAGCAAAACCCGACGAAGCTCCACTCAAAGATCCCTATGTTGTAAGTAATAATATGGAATGCATTTTTTAAGGTGTGATAGGTCACTGTCTGCGGACGCGTCCGCAGGTGTTTGAGGGGTCGGATTAGGCAAGTCCGGCTGTAGATGCTCTTACACCATTTTGATACTTTTGTTATCACCGTAAACCGCTCTAGAGAACAATAAAGTAAGGGTCATTTGTATTTCTGTCCCTAACTCGAACCACCTAATCAGATATACCCCTAATTCAGAAGCCTGCTCAAAAATGCCCCTCCGCCGTTATGTGCCCTTACAGAAATGCCCCTCCGCGCCGTTTCCGTCAGGTCAAAGGGCTTTGACCGTTTTCCTCACGTTTGCTGGACATTTTTGCCCCTCTGTGCACATCCCACTTACAGGTGGGACCTACCTAGGAAAAGGAAAAAAAACCTCTCTGTCTAACTTACACGTGGAGCCCACCAATAAAAAAAGGTCTCCCTCTCTCATAACATCCCCCTCTCTCTCCCTGACATGTGGGCCATTTGGAACCAATGTCAGGGTCAACTCCTGTTCTCACGTGGTCACGACGAGGCTTGGCGGCTCGGCCGGTGGCCGTCGCCGGTGAGGGACAGGCGCCTGCGTGTGAGGGCCGTGGTGGGAGGCTCGGGGTGGTCCGGCGGAGGGGGTGGAGCCGCCTCCCATAGCTATCGTTGGAGCTATCACGGGAGCAATCGCCTGAGAGCGCCTGGGAGCTACGGTCGACGACGCCGTTAGACACCGCGGCCGGAGTCCAAATCCAGCCATACGAGCATGTCCATGAGCTTCGTCGGGTGCCTCTCGTCCGCCCTGCGCAGTGAATCGGGCCTGGGGCTGCCGTAGACGACGCCCGGGACGTCGAACTCCGCCAAGGCCGTCGCTCTTCCCGTCCTAAATTCGGCCGCCATGAGCCATTCTTCACCAACCCGACCTCTCTCAAGTCATCTAGGAAAGCTCGCACCCCTACTCTCATCATCCCCTGCCCGATTCCGTGCCCGGAGCCCCCTGCTCGAAGCCGGCCGCCATGACTGACCTCGGCTGTGTGTTGGCCATGCGTGTGCGCATCTACACCCTGCTGCGCCGGTGAGCTTGCGCCTCGCGTCGCTCGCATGGCTGGCGCCCTCCCCACGCGGTGAACCGCCCCCGTACGGCGAACAACCGGCGAGCGCATCCGCTGACGGCCGGGAAAGAGAAAGGATGAGGGAGAGTGTTTTTTTCCTTGGTAGGTCCCATGTGTCACTGAGTGACCCATGGTAGATCTGAGCTGACCTAGTTTTCCTTTTATTTATTTCGAATGGGTCCCGCATGTAAGTGTCACATGGAGTCAGGGGCAAAATGTCCGACTAACATCCAGAAAACGGTCAAAGCCCTTTGACCTAACGGAAACGGCACGGAAGGGCATTTCCATAAGGGCACATAACGGTGAAGGGGCAAATTTGAGCAGGCTTTAAAATTAGGGACAAATCTGAGTAGTGGGTTCGAGTTAAGGACACAGATGTAAAAGACCCATAAAGTAAACCGCTCTGGAGTACATGTTTTTTTGTGGCTGGTGTCTTCTGATCTATATTAACCGTTTCTTAGCCGCTGCCGGCTGCTTCTACAAGATCCCGAACTTGTTTGCTCGATCAAGAAGGCATCGAGATTTTCTCGTGGCGTGTCATCGATGAATGCAGGAGAAAGAATATTTCGACACCCATAAAAATTTGGATGTAATTCCTTTTCTATACAGACGTGTTTGTAGCTCGCGACCGACGTGCATCGGCGTGTCGGTGTGTGAAGGCGTGCAGTGTTCGATCGTCTCGGAATAAAGGCGTGCTCTGTCGAGGCTAATGAACATGTGTGGTTGACAAAACATGATGAGACATGATCACATGATTAAACTTTTGACTACTCGATCGATCTTCTCCATATAAAGTCGTCTCCTGCTCGTGGAAACGTACAAGCCCTCGAAGAAACGTGACAGGATATGCAGAAAGCGCAACATGGCGATCCCGAACAGAGCCTCACGATCAAAGCTTAAGCATACAAATGCCAACCCCAACGTCACGATGCTGATCTCATAAATTATGATGGGAAGTCACCGCCAACCAGAAAAAACACAAGATCGCCGACGGCTCCACGTCGACGAGATGAGCTGTCGAAGTTGGAAACGCCAAGCAACACACGGAGCCGCCCGAAATAAACCAGGCAATGCCAGGAGATTCTGTGAAGGATTGCCATTGCGTGTACCACGGAACTCAATCAGGAATTCCGGATGCATGAAAAGTGGCCGCCTGGCTGTTCCGTCTGCTAGCCGCATATGGCCGGCCGGCCCCTAGCTTAGCCTGCATCATGCATGTCACTGGATCGGGAGAAACAGATGGTGCTCGGCGTGGCCCATGCATGCATGCGTTTCTTCTCCCGTGCCCTTCTGATTTTGCCCTTTCTCTGTTTTGTCCTCATGTGTAACTTTCTGGTGTAAGCAAAATTGAAGGGGCCTACGTGTACGTGTTTCCCCTGAATACCGCCCCAAAACAGGTGACAGCTCACAAAGGTCGTAAGGCCCACGTGGTTATCTGGCTTCACTGTGGTTAACTGATAGTGATCCACACATCCAGGATAAGGACGATGGTTCTTCACAGATTAAAAGAGACCAACTACAAAAAGAGAAGCTCAACATGACAAGGTATATATAATGTCAAAGTCATACACTCGTATAATCCTGTTTGGAATCGATAAAAGAAAAGCTGGGAATAATATACCCTGCAAAGCCTTATTAAAAAGAAAGAAAACTAGATGGGCAAACCGGACATTCCATCGGCATATGTCAAACTTCTTCTCTTTTCGCAAACATGAGTTTATTTTAGAGAGAAAGCATGAGCTTTTGGCCACAAGTGGAGACGTCTGATGGGAACGCTGCATCCATCCATCCATCCATCCATCCACACTTGACGAGAGGGTGCGGCAGCGCTGGTCCAAGGAGATGTGGCCGGGACCGCAAGGGTTCCAGGATAAGGACGGACCCGCTCTGTTGCTCATCTCATTTCCACCACGAGTTCAACGTGCGTGCACCCTCGGTCGCGCTGTGCGCCAGCCAAGCGTCTCCTACCTGACCACTGACTGATGCATCATGCACGTATGGACCACGGATACGCGGCGTCCAACCTGGCGAAAACGATTCTGATTTTGAAACCGACACGTTGAGAACACACGCCGTGATCACATCCGAACGGCTGTGCGTGTCGATCAAAGAGCATGCCTTCTTTTTCGAAGTCTATACCCCGGAATGTTCCATTGCTGTTGTCCTGCTATTTGCTTGCTGCTATGGCAGTCTTTCTACCACAAAGATATGGATTCAGTAATCCACAATTGCAAAACCTTTTTTTTTACCACAACCCTCTCGAATGTCCTAACACCACAAACAATTGCACGTACCGGGCATACTCAAGCAACTTGGATGCCAAAAAACTGAGTTTTTTTGTTAAACGATTGTGCTATATTTTTTTACGAATCTATTATTAATGCGCCGGTGTGGCCACTCTCAAATTCAGTAAAGCCACTCTTGTGATAGTATCTCGATGGTGAAGACGGCGTGTCATACTTAAAAAGTTATATCGCTCCAAGCCAGTAGCGACACCACACTGCAGGAATGCACCGGGGGCCTTGTGATATGCGGAGCGGCCGGCTCTGGCTTCCCCATGTCCGGCAGTTGGGTCGGCAATGTTGGGTGCCATGGCTGCGACTTGGTATTGTTCAACTTGGGTCTGTGTTGTGGCAAGCAACAGTTGGGCGACCGTTCAAGGCCTCTTTGGCCAGTGGCGGCGCTCTCCATGTGTGGCTGGTAAGATGAGATGCAATCTATGGACGTTGGCTTGATGCGAAGAGTATGGTTGTGCAGCGGAGGTGGCGAGATTTTTAATCTAGCACATATAGCTGCTCGGATCGTGGAAAAGGGGTGGCAAATTGACTTTGGTTTGTGGTGCTTCTCAAGTACCCTATCTCGAACTCCGAGGTAACAAACCTAGGTTTGGCCCAAGTTGATTATACCTGGCAATGACAATGTTTTGCATCATTACCTTGTTGAAGGCATTGCTCGGATATGCTTGGATGTTCTTCAGGGTGAAAACCTAGACTTGGCTTAGTGGCTGGATCCAATGATGGCGGCGCTTGAGCGTCGTTCCCTTCATAAAAGCGTTCTTGTTGAAGAACCTCACAGTCCATGTGGTGCCAAAAAATGGTTGGTGCGGATATGGTCGTCCTTGTAGTTTGTCGATCGATTCATGTTTTTTTCTTACCCAGACATAGTTTTGGTCTTGTATGACTTTGCTCTTTGCCGAAGCGATTTTTTTGTATGTGTGTGTTCGTGTTTGTTGTGTGCATTCTAGTTGTGTAGAGGCCAGGTGTGTATTCATTATGTTTGTATCCACTTGATGCTTCATTTTAAGCCAATGAAACCCATCCTTTGTCGAAAATTCTTATTCTATTAGAATTGTCACGACAGATACTAGAGATTGTACAAAGGTCATAAATCCACCGCCATCTCTTTCCTCCTCCACAAGAAAAACTCTCCTCCTCCCGTCGGCGCCATCGCTGGTCCGCCCCATCTTCGATGGCTTCTAGGCCATGGAGGTGCGGAGGATCTCGGTCCCCTGCCGGTGGGAGGACCCCGTTCTCACTCTGTTAGGTTCAGCGTCTTGGTTAGGGTTGTGTGGCGGCGACGATGTCCCTTGATAGGAATAATGTCTCCCACGTTCTATCCCCTTCCTGATGGTGCGTCTAGTATCGTCGGAGGGCGTGTGGAAGTGTGTCTCCGTTGGATCTCATGGGATTTGGTCGGTGCTGGTCTTCGGTGGATATGTTTGGATCCAGTCTTCGCTCGTCTTTGTTCGGGTATTTATAGATTTGATCCTTTTGATCTACGACTTTCTTCATCGGCGATGGTTGCTACTCTGGTGCATTCGTCCTATGGAACCTTAGCACGACGACTTTCCGACTGTCTACTACAACAAGGTTTGCTCGGCTTTGGTGAAGGGGGGGGGGGGGGGGGGGGCGATGACGGCAGCGCACCTTCGGCACGCTCCAGTCCTTGTAGTCGTCGCTAGGTGTGGTCCATGAACAAGGTTGTAATTTTTATTGCATCTTTTGTTCTTTGTACTACCATGATTGAAGATGAATAGATTGGAAGTTTCTCGCAGAAAAAAAGATACTACATATTGTAGAATTTCAAATATCTCCCCCGCCCCCCGCGTCTGGCGACACGGGGAAACCCTCGCTGCCGCACCCAGGGGCTGCATGGCCTCGGCTGCTCCTCACCCTACTACTTCCTCCCTCCTGAAAGGTGCAACCTTCCCTCCTATTGCTGCTACTTGGGTGAGTTTGAGGCCCATGGTGGAGGCAATCGGGCTAGCCGAGTCATAGTACGGACAGCTGGGTGATGACCCACAAGTATAGGGGATCAATCATAGTCCTTTCGATAAGTAAGAGTGTCGAGCCCAACGAGGAGCAGAAGGAAATGACAAGCGGTTTTTAGCAAGGTAATTTCTGCAAGCACTGAAATTATCGGTAACCGGTAGTTTGATAGGAAGACAATTTGTTACAAGTAATAAGTAACAATAGTAACTATAAGTGCAGCAAGGTAGCCCAATCCTTTTTGTAGCAAAGGACAGGCCGGAACAGTCTCTTATGTAAGTAAAACATTCTTGAGGACACATGGGAATTGCATCTAGTCACTTCCATCATGTTGGTTTGATTCGCATTTGCTACTTTGATAATTTGATATGTGGGTGGACCGGTGCTTGGGTGTTGTTTTTACTTGAACAAGCCTCCCACTTATGATTAACCCCTCTCGCAAGCATCCGCAACTACAAAATAAGAATCAAGATAAAATCTAAACATAGCATTAAACATATGGATCCAAATCAGCCCCTTACGAAATAGCGCATAAACTAGGGTTTAAACTTCTGTCACTCTAGCAACCCATCATCTAATAACTACTCCACAATGCCTTCCCTTAGGCCCAAAGATGGTGAAGTGTCATGTAGTCGACATCCACATAACACCACTAAGGGAATCACAACCTACACATCATCAAAATATCAAGTGAATACCAAATTCACGATTACTTATGACAAGACTTCTCCCATCTCCTCAAGAACAAAAGCAACTACTCACAAATCATAATCATTCTCAAGATCAGAGGGATATTAAATGGCATAATAGATCTGAACATATAATCTTCCACCAAATAAACCAACTAGCATCAACTACAAGATGCAATCAACACTACTAGTCACCCACATGTATCAATCTGAGGTTTTTGATACAAAGATTGAACAGTAGAGATGAACTAGGGTTTTGAGATGAGATGGTGTTGGTGACGATGTTGATGAAGATTAATCCTCCCAAGATGACAGGGTTGTTGGTGATGAAGATGGCTTCGATTTCTCCCTCCCGGAGGGAAGTTTCCCCAGCGGAATCGCTCCGCCGAAGAGCAAAAGTGCTCCTGCCCAAGTTCCACCTTGAGACGGTGATGACCCACAAGTATAGGGGATCTATCGTAGTCCTTTAGATAAGTAAGAGTGTCGAACCCAGCGAAGAGCAGAAGGAAATGACAAGCGGTTTTCAGTAAGGTGTTCTCTGCAAGCATTGAAATTATCGGTAACAGATAGTTTTGTGATAGGATAATTCGTAACGGGTAACAAGTAACAAGAGTAACTAAGGTGTAGCAAGTTGGCCCAATCCTTTTTGTAGCAAAGGACAAGCCAGGACAAACTCTTATATAAAGCAAAGCGCTCCCGAGGACACATGGGAATTTTTGTCAAGCTAGTTTTCATCATGCTCATATGGTTCGCATTCGTTACTTTGATAATTTGATATGTGGGTGGACCGGTGCTTGGGTACTGCCCTTCCTTGGACAAGCATCCCACTTATGATTAACCCCCCTCGCAAGTATCCGCAACTACGAAAGAAGAATTAGGTTAAACCTAACCATAGCATGAAACATATGGATCCAAATCAGCCCCTTACGAAGCAATGCATAAACTAGGGTTTAAGCTTCTGTCACTCTAGCAACCCATCATCTACTTATTACTTCCCAATGCCTTCCCCTAGGCCCAAACAATGGTGAAGTGTCATGTAGTCGACATTCACATAACACCACTAGAGGAAAGACAACATACATCTCATCAAATATCGAACGAATACCAAATTCACGTGATTACTTATAACAAGACTTCCCCCATGTCCTTAGGAACAAACGTAACTACTCACAAATCATATTCATGTTCATAATCAGAGGGGTATTAATATGCATTATGGATCTGAACATATGATCTTCCACCGAATAAACCAACTAGCATCAACTACAAGGAGTAATCAACACTACTAGCAACCCACAGGTACCAATTTGAGGTTTTGAGACAAAGATTGGATACAAGAGATGAACTAGTGTTTGAGAGGAGATGGTGCTGGTGAAGATGTTGATGGAGATTGACCCCCTCTCGATGAGAGGATCGATGGTGATGACGATGGCGACGATTTCCCCCTCTCGGAGTGATGTTTCCCCTGCAGAACAGCTCCGTCAAAGCCCTAGATTGGTCCCGCCCAGGTTCTGCCTCGGGAAAGCTTCCTTGTGATTTTTTCCAGGGCAGAAGACACCATATAGCAGAAGATGGGCATCGGGGGCCTGCCAGGTGGCCCATGAGGCAGGGGGCGCGCCCAGGGGGTAGTGAAGGAAATATGCCCTAGAGGCAATAATAAAGTTATTATTTATTTCCTCATGTCATGATAAATGTTTATTATTCATGCTAGAACTATATTAACCGGAAACATAATTTGAATACATAGACAAACATAGTGTCACTAGTATGCCTCTACTTGACTAGCTCATTGATCAAAGATGGTTGAGTTTCCTAACCATGGATATGAGTTATCGTTTGATCAGTGGGATCACATCATTAGAAGAATGATGTGATTGACTTGACCCATTTTGTTAGCTTATCAAGTTTAGTATGTTGTTATTGCTTTCTTCATGACTTATACATGTTCCTATGAATATGAGATTAGGTAACTCCCGCTTACCGGAGGAACACTTTGTGTGCTACCAAACGTCACAACGTAACTGGGTGATTATAAAGGTGCTCTACAGGTGTCTCCGAAGGTACTTGTTGAGTTGACGTATTTCGAGATTAGGATTTGTCACTCCGATTGTCGGAGAGGTATCTCTGGGACCTCTCGGTAATGCACATCACTATAAGCCTTGCAAGCAATGTAGCTAATGAGTTAGTTACGGGATGATGCATTACGTAACGAGTAAAGAGACTTGCCGATAACGAGATTGAACTAGGTATTGATATACCGACGATCGAATCTCGGGCAAGTAACATACCGATGACAAAGGGAACAACGTATGTTGTTATGCGGTTTGACCGATAAAGATCTTCATAGAATATGTGGGAGCCAATATGAGCATCCAGGTTCCGCTATTGGTTATTGACCGGAGATGTGTCTCGGTCATGTCTACATAGTTCTCGAACCCGTAGGGTCTGCACGCTTAAAGTTCGATGACGGTTATATTATGAGTTTATGTGTTTTGATGTACCGAAGGTAGTTCAGAGTCTCGGCTGTGATCACAGACATGATGAGGAGTCTCGAAATGGTCGAGACATAAAGATCGATATATTGGACGACTATATTTGGACACTGGAATGGTTCCGGGTGAGATCGGGATAATACCGGAGCACTGGGAGATTATCGGAACCCCCTGGGAGGTATATGAGCCTTAATGGGCTTTAGTGGAAAGGAGGGGAAAGGAGCAAGGGAGGGGCGCGCCCCCTCCAAGCCCAATCCGGATTGGGAAGGCCCCCCTTCCTTCCTCCCTCCTTCCTCTTCCTTCCCTCTCCCTCTCCAAATAGGAAAAGGAGGTGTCCTACTCCCGGTGGGAGTAGGACTCCCCCCCTTGGGCGCGCCTTCTCCTCCTGGTCGGCCCTCTCCTCCCCTCCTTTATATACGGAGGAGGGTTGCACCCCATAGACACAACAATTGATCCCTTGGATCTCTTAGTCGTGTGTGGTGCCCCCCTCCACCATAATCCACCTCGATAATATCGTAGCAGTGCTTAGGCGAAGCCTTGCGTCGGTAGAACATCATCATCGTCACCACACCGTCGTGCTGACGGAACTCTTCCTCAAAGCTTGGCTGGATCGGAGTTCGAGGGACGTCCTCGAGTTGAACGTGTGCTGAACTCGGAGGTGTCGTGCATTCGGTACTTGATCGGTTGGATCATGAAGACGTACGACTACATCAACCGCGTTGTGCTAACGCTTCCACTTTCGGTCTACGAGGGTACATGGACAACACTCTCCCCTCTCGTTGCTATGCATCACCATGATCTTGCGTGTGCGTAGGAAAATTTTGAAATTACTACGTTACCCAACAGGTAGGGCGCGCCCTCCACCCTCATGGTTGCTGGGTGGGCCCCTCTGGTGCTTTCTTCGCCCAATATTTTTAATATATTCCAAAACTGACTTTCATGGAGTTTTAGGACTTTTGGAGTTGTGCAAAATAGGTCTCTAATATTTGCTCCTTTTCCAGCCCAGAATTCCAGTTGCCGGCATTCTCCCTCTTCGTGTAAACCTTATAAAATAAGAGAGAAAAGGCATAAGTATTGTGACATAACATGTAATAACAGCCCATAATGCAATAAATATCGATATAAAAGCATGATGCAAAATGGATGTATCAACTCCCCCAAGCTTAGACCTCGCTTGTCCTCAAGCGAAAGTCGATATCAAAAAATATGTCCATATGTTTAAAGATAGAGGTGTCAATAAAATAAAATATGAACATGAGGGCATCATGATCATTCTTAGAACAGCAACATATATATTTTCATATGATTTCTTATGCTTAAGTAACAAACTATTCATAATGTAAAGTATGAATCAGAAACTTCTTTGAAAACTAGCAAACTATAATCTCAGTCATTGAAACAATTGCAATTTATCATAACATCAGAAAGAGTGAATACAAGAGCTTTTCAGCAAGCCCACATACTCAACTATAATTTAATCTTTCATAATTGCTAACACTCACGCGATACTTATGGGTATGAAGTTTCAATCGGACATAGAGGAAGATAGAGGCTTATAATTTCGCCTCCCAACCTTTTACCTCAAGGGTAATGTCAATAATAATACTTTATGAAAACCTACATCCAATCAGGATCTTTCCAACACATAGTGCTTGCCAAAGTATAAAGTGTAAAAGGGAAATGTGAAGATCACCATGACTCTTGTATAAGGGTAGAAGATAAAATAAAAGATAGGCCCTTCGCAGAGGGAAGCATAGGTTGTCATGCGCTTTTATGGTTGGATGCACAAAATCTTAATGCAAAAGAACATCACTTTATATTATCACTTGTGATAGGGACCTATATTATGCAGTCCGTCGCTTTTATTTCTTCCATATCACAAGCTCATATAAAGCTTATTTTCTCCACACTAATAGATCATACATATTTAGAGAGCAATTTTATTGCTTGCGCCGATGAAAACTTACTTGAAGGATCTTACTCAATCCATAGGTAGGTATGGTGGACTCTCATGGAAAAATTGGGTTTAGGGATGTTTGGAAGCACAAGTAGTATCTCTACTTGGTGCAAAGAATTTGGCTAGCATGAGGGGGAAAGCAAGCTCAACATGTTGGATGATCCATGACAATATAATTTATTTCGGATATAAGAAAACATAACCCATTACATTGTCTTCCTTGTCTAACATCAACTTTTTAGCATGTCATATTTTAATGAGTGCTCACAATCATAAAAGATGTCCAAGATAGTATATTTATATGTGAAAACCTCTCTTTCTTTATTACTTCCAATTAATTGCAACGATGACCAAAACTATGTTTGTGAACTCTCAACAAATTTGTATTCATCATACTCTTTATATGTGAAATCATTGCTCTCCATAAGATCAGTATGATCTTTTTATTTATTTTTATACTTTCTTTTATTCCCTCAAGATCATAGCAAGATAGCAAATGCCCTCAACTCAAAACTAATCTTTATTATATATAACTCACGGACTCGATTACATAGATAGGGATCGAAACAAAACTCAAAGCTAGATCATACTAAAACTTTATTCTACTAGATCAAGATATAACCAAAAGGATCGAACCAAGAAAAATGGTAAAGATAGAAGTGTTATGGTGATACGATACCGGGGCACCTCCTCCAAGCTTGGCAGTTGCGAAGGGGAGTGCCCATACCCATGTTTTTATATCTCTTTCTTTGGGGGGTGATGATGGAGTTGTTGATGATGTAGGCTTGTCGTCCATCTTCCAAGGCATAGGCTCACCATCATAGAAGGATGATCGAGTCTCCGGGATCCTCAAATCTACAGCCAAACTCATCCTCTTGAATCTATATTCATACTCTCAGTTTTGGTTTTGCAGGTCATAGATCTGGGCTTGGAGGTGCTCGATTTTCTCGTGAAGCTTGAAGATGGTCTCCGCAATGTTCTTGGCATCCAGCTTGTGGTTGTTGGTGAACTCCGCGATCATCATGTGGTTGGCGTTGAGTCTGCATTCCACCATCCCTTGGCACTTGAAAACTTGTTGCTCCATTGCTTCGATTCTTGTCTCCACGCTTCCAGTCCTCCTCGGTCCCTCAACATCGCGGATGTGCAACACCCCCTCACGCATCTCAATGGTTTGAGGGTGTTACATCACCTCTGCGAGGTAAGGGTTGATGACCTTCTTGAAAACATGTCCTTGGGGGCGCTTGAAGACGTCATGGTGATCTAGATCTGTCAGAAAAACAGCTCGAAACAAAAGCAGAGGATTTTGTCGTGGTACGGTCGTCAAAACCTTCGGGAGATTATATAATGAATTTTTAAAGACCATAAAAAGTATCTTGCAAGAAGACAGAGTCCAGAGGGCACACAAGGTATCCACGAGGTAGGGGCACGCCTAGGGGGGTAGGGCGCGCCCTCCACCCTCGTGGATGCCATGTGTCTTGAGGGAGTCCTGGATTAAGGGGTCCTCGGTTAGCCGGACTATGTAACATGGGCCGGACTATTGGGCTGTGAAGATACAAGGCAGAAGACATCTTCCCGTGTCCGGATGGGACTCTCCTTGGCGTGGAAGGCAAGCTTGGCGTTCGGATAGGAAGATTCCTTCTTCTGTAACCGACTTCGTACAACCCTAGTCCCCTCCGATGTCTATATAAACCAGAGTGTTTAGTCCGTAGAGGCAATCATAATCATACAGGCTAGACTTGTAGGGTTTTAGCCATTACGATCTCGTGGTAGATCAACTCTTGTAATACTCATATTCATCAAGATCAATCAAGCAGGAAGTAGGGTATTACCTCCATAGAGAGGGCCCGGACCTGGGTAAACATCGTGTCCCCCGCCTCCTATTACCATCGACCTTAGACGCACAGTTCGGGACAAGGTTATTGCATACCTTGATTGTCTTCCAGCTGTTTCTTCACAGGGCCGATCTCTTCCTCGGTCCGCTCCAGACTCTGCTTTAGTTTGGAGACCTTAGCTGCATGAGAGGTCACAGCCAGCAACGAAGCCTGCTTATTCACATAGACATGTCAGGTTAGTCTCCTGCGAAAATTATTTGATCCTCTGTTCGGCTTTTCTTTCCGAACACCGGACAGAGTCTCAGGGGCTACTGTCTATACTATGACATTGTTTTTATACCATTGTGTCGCTCACCTCAAAACCTGTTAGAAGGCTGGTAAAGGCATCGGTCAGTCCGCTCTTAACGGACTGCACCTTCTCAACCACCGTACCCATAAGGATACGGTGTTCCGCAACAATGGAAGCGCCTTTCAGCGCTTCCAGCAAATTATCCGGTGCCTCTGGATGGACAGAGGTCACCGGTGGAATAGGTGCACCGCCTTCTTTTGAAAGAGGTTGCTTGCCTGATTCCAGAGCCGTATAGGTCTCTGAAATTGTATTCTGTTTGGGGCCGAATTGGATATGGGCCCCATCGTCAGTATCCATGGGGATTTGTTCCCTCATGTGTCCGACGGCTGAGGTTTCACCCTCCGGTGCCGCCTTGACGACCTCCTAAGTCTCTCCCTAGCCTGGGATCCTTCGGGACAATGCCTCGGTGCCATCCATGGCCTTGGGAGAGGAGTCCGCTGGAAGGGACCCGCTGTCCATTGCCTCCGGGTATAGTGAATCTCTCAAAGATGAGGACCGCTCAAGGTTGGACCGAGTCGGACTGCAAATGCATGAGTCAACATGATTAAGACTATGAAGTAGAGAGGCCGGATATATGAATGTGTCCGAGTTCTTGAGTACTCATGATTTGGCCAGGGGCTTGTCTCGGGAGCGCCGTTCTAGGCTGCTGTCGACGTCCCACGCGGAGCTATCCGCAGAGGAACCTTTCCCCCTCTTGGACGCCTCTGCCTCCAGATTCGTGGAGGCCTCCCTCTTCTTCCTTCCCCCCTCAGGGGGAGAGTTGCTTTCCTCCTCCTCTTCGTCCTTAGTGGTGGAGGAGTGAGTCTTGGTGTCCTTGGATGTCGCGTTCGAAGCACCCTTGCGACAGAGGCCACCTCTGGTCCCCATGGCCTTCTTCTCCGGCGCTTGATAGGGCGTCGGAACCAGCATCTTCGTCAGAAGTGGAATTGTTGGGTCTTTGGGCAGCATAGCCGGATAGTGAATCTGCTCCGCCTTCTTTGTCCAGCCCTGAGAGAATCAGTAGGGAGGCTTAGGCGTCTTCCTCAAGTATGCAAGTAAAGGATACACCTTGAAAACATGAAAAAACTTACCGGACTAGCGGGATGGGCCAAATCATGCCAACGGTCCTCGGCGATGTCCGGCCACGTCTTGCTGGACTTGAAAAGCACCTTCTAGATGTCTTCGTGCGTAGTGCCAAAGAACTGCGGCAAGGTCTGGTGCTTGGCCGGATCGTACTCCCACAAATGGCACGTCCGGCTTTGGCACAGAAGGATCCGGCGAATAAGCATCACCTGGATCACATTGACGAGCTTGATATTCTTGTTTATCATGCTCCTGATGCGCGTCTGAAGCGCTGTCAGCTCGTGTGACGAAGACCAGTCCAGGCCCTTCTCTGGCCAGGAGGTGAGCCGCATCGAGGCTCCGGACCGGAATTTGAGATTCGCGGCCCAGGTGGTGCCACGCGGCTCTGTGATATAGAACCACGATTTCTGCCACCCTTTGACGGTCTCCACGAAGGAGCCTTCGGGCCATGTGACGTTGGGCATCTTGCTCACCATGGCGCCTCCGCACTCTGCGTGTTGGCCACTCACCACCTTCGGCTTCACATTGAAGATCTTTAACCACAATCCGAAGTGTGGTGGGATGCGGAGGAAAGCCTCGCACATGACAATGAATGCTGAGATGTTGAGGAAAGAATTTGGGGCTAGATCATGGAAATCTAGCCCGTAGTAGAACATGAGTCCACGGACGAATGGGTGGAGAGGAAATCCCAGCCCGCAGACAAAATGGGAGATGAATACTACCCTCTCATGAGGCTCCGGTGTGGGGACGATCTATCCCTTGGCTGGAAATTGGTGGGCCATTTCCTTGGCCAAATACCCAGCCTCCCAGAGCTTTGTAATGTCCTTCTCCTTGACGGAGGAGGCCATCCCCTTTCCCTACGCTCCGGATCTGGACATGGTTGGAGTGCTTTCTTGGGGCGGAAAAGATGAGAACTTGGGTGCTGGAGCTCGAGAATGGGGGAGGCAGAGAGAGAGAGAGAGAAGGCGTGGGTGAAAGGGGGAAATCCTTATCTCTTTATAAAGGCCGTGAATATCAAGCGCCTCTGAGGGAGTCCTGAATTAGGGGGTGTCCGGATGGCCGGACTGTGACCTTTGGCCGGACTCCCGGACTATGAAGATACAAGATTGAAGACTTCGTCCCATGTCCGGATAGGACTTTCCTTGGCGTGGAAGGCAAGCTTGGCGATACGATATGTAGATCTCCCCCCCTTGTAACTGACTCTGTGTAACCCTAGCCCTCTCTGGTGTCTATATAAACCGGAGAGTTTTAGTCCGTAGGACGAACAACAATCATACCATAGGCTAGCTTCTAGGGTTTAGACTCTCTGATCTCGTGGTAGATCAACTCTTGTACTACCCATATCATCAATATTAATCAAGCAGGAGTAGGGTTTTACCTCCATCGAGAGGGCCTGAACCTGGGTAAAAACATCGTGTCCCTTGTCTCTTGTTACCATCCGCCTAGACGCACAGTTCGGGACCCCCTACCCGAGATCCGCCGGTTTTGACACCGACATTGGTGCTTTCATTGAGAGTTCCTCTGTGTCGTCACCTTTAGGCCCGATGGCTTCTTTGATCATCAACCACGACACGGTCCAGGGTGAGACTTTTCTCCCCAGACAGATCTTCGTATTCGGCGGCTTTGCACTGCGGGCCAATTCGCTTGGCCATCTGGAGTAGATCAAAAGCTACGCCCCTGGCCATCAGGTTAGATTTGGAAGTTTAAACTACACGGCTGACATCCGCGGAGACTTGATCTTCAACGGATTCGAACCGCAGCCGAGCGTGCCGCGCTGTCACGATGGGCATGATCTAGCTCTGCCGCCGGACAGTGCCCAGAGCGCCGCTCAGGTGTCTGCTCCGACCCTCAGCTCGGAGCCGACTGCGCCGGTCGAGGACGGGTGGCTAGACGCCGCCTCGGGGGCTGCAATGTCTACGGCGATCGAGCCGAACACCAATCTTGTCCCTCGTGGAGCTCGTGACTCCAAGGTGCCGGACTCCTTTCTGGACTCCGAATCTTCCGCACCCCTTACGATCGAACCCAATTGGGCTCCGATCATGGAGTTCACCGCCACGGACATCTTTTAGCACTCGCCCTTTGGCGACATCCTGAATTCACTAAAGTCTCTCTCTTTGTCAGGAGAGCCCTGGCCGGACTATGGTCAGCAAGGTTGGGATGCGGACGATGAAGAAATTCGAAACCCACCCACCACCCACTTCGTAGCCACTGTCGACGATTTAACCGACATGCTCGACTTCGACTCCGAAGACATCGACGGTATGGACGCCGATGAAGGAGACGACCAAGAACCAGCAACTATAGGGCACTGGACAACCACCTCATCTCACGATGTATACATGGTGGACACACCTAAAAGAAACAACGACGAGGACCAAAAGGACGCAACGAGGGATCATTCCCTCGAAAAGCAATCAAAGCGGCGGCGGAAACACCGCGCCAAGCCCCACTTCGATAGAGATCCAACCATAGGGCAGGATGAACCGGCGGACGACGAACATACCATCGAGCAACCGTCCGAACAGGGCAACTTGGAGAAACAAACCAAACATCCCGTCCCTGGCGAAGATAATAGTCCGGACAACCTCACGCCGGACAAGTTGCTGGAGAAGAAGAACCTCCACCAAAGGCTCGTTGCCACTGTGCGTAGCCTGAAAGAGCAGAAGCGGAAGCTCAAAACAGCGGAAGATGCACTCAGAATCAGATGGGACAGAGTACTCAACACCGCACACAAGTACGGCGACAGTCACCACACAAAGAGCTATCCGACACGAAAATTACTACCGTAATTTGATGAAGAGGCCCTAGAGCCCTCACGGTCAAAAAACAAGGAAGCCACCAGGTCGGATAGATGACCCCATGACCGACATCAAGCGGCAAAGGGCACCGCACTCAATCCGGCGTGCGATCCGCACAAGGATTCACATCAAAAAGACGGCCCAACTAGATCTATCTACGGGCCAAGAAAGCAAGCTCTAGTAAGCAATGCAACGCAACAAATACCCGAACATCGCGGCACACCCAAATACAGGGGCGCCGCACATCCCCTATGTTTCACCAATGAGGTGTTGGACCATGAATTTCCAGTGGGATTCAAGCCCGTAAGCATAGAGGCATACGACGGAACAACAGACCCTGGAGTCTGGATTGAGGATTATATCCTCCACATACACATGGCTAGAGGAGATGACCTCCGCGCCATAAAATACCTACCCCTCAAGCTCAAAGGGCCAGCCCGGCACTGGCTTAAAAGCCTTCCCGAAAACACCATAGGAAGTTGGGAAGAGCTCGAGGACGCTTTTCGGGCAAATTTTCAAGGGACCTATGTCCGACCTCCGGATGCAGACGATCTTAGCCATATAACTTAACAACCCGGAGAGTCAGCCCGGAAACTCTGGAACAGATTTCTTACTAAAAAGAATCAGATAGTTGACCGTCCGGACGCTGAAGCCTTAGCAGCTTTCAAACATAGCGTTCGAGATGAATGTCTCGCCAGACACCTCAGCCAAGAAAAGCCAAGAACAATGGCCGCATTGACAAGCCTCATGACCCGCTTTTGCGCAGGAGAGGATAGCTGGTTGGCAAGAAGCAGCACCAGCGACCCAAGTACATCCGAAGTTAGAGATGGAAATGGGAAACCGCGCCATAGCAAGGAACGGCGCCAGTTCAAGGATAACAGCCCGAAGAGCGCGGCAGTCAACACCGGATTCAAGAGGTCTCGGCAGAATCAAAAAAAGCGGCCCCCAAAGATAATAGGGACGAGCTATCTAACCTCAACAAAATCTTGGACAAAATATGTCAAATCCACAGTACTCCCGGGAGGCCTGCAAACCACACCCACATAGATTGTTGGGTCTTCAAGCAATCCGGCAAACTCAACGCCGAACACAAGGGGCTCGACATACCAAGTGAGGACGACGACGAACCCCACAAGCAGAACACCGGAGAACAAAAGAAGTTCCCACAAGAAGTCAAAACAGTAAATTCACTTCATGTGACAAAAAGGAAAAACAGAGTGGCGCCCATGGAGATACGCTCCATACGGCCTGTCCCAGAGGAGTCCCGCCACTGGTTGTTACAACCAATCACCTTCGATCATAAGGATTACTCTAGAGGTATCCGGAACACAGGCTGGACTGCCTTGGTCTTAGATCCGATAATTGACGGACTCCACTTTACACAAGTCCTAATGGACGGCGGCAGTGACCTAAACCTGCTATATCAGGACACAATCCGCAAAATGGGGTTAAACTCAGCAAAAATTCGCCATGGCAACACTTCCTTTCAAGGGGTCACGCCAGGCCCAGATACCCATTGTACGGGTTCCCTCTCGTTAGAAGTTATGTTCGGCTCCCCCGACAACTTCCGAAGCGATAAGCTAACCTTCCATATCGCCCCATTCATAAGACGCTATCAAGCACTACTGGGACGCGAAGCTTTTGCCCGCTTTAACGCAATACCGCATTATACATCCCTTACACTCAAAATGCCCGGTCCACGAGGCATCATCTCATTAAAAGGAAATATCAAGTGTTCCTCGAGCGTGGATGATGGTGCGGCTGCCTCGACAGCTGCACACTAATCCAGCTTTACTAGTTAGAGCACCTAAACAGGTCGTTAAAGACCCCGGACATGGCTCGACAAGTCCGGCGTAAACATACACATGCTTAATAGCCGCATAACCATGTACAAGGGGCTCCGCGCGTTTACACCAGGAGACAATAAAGCTCACTTCTACCCATTTTTCTGTATTATACTTTGTTTATTTTAACATAGATTGCTCGCACGATTGTCTTCCACTAAGTTCCTCTCTTTTGCAGGCGAACACCGTGCTACACCCGTCCAGGATACGGCACAACGGAGACACATGCGCAGACGTGCAGTAGGGACCCGTTTCAAGGATTCTTTTCAGATTAAGACCCTGCGTAAACCTTTCTTACTGTCTCTTGTTGATAACATCCCCCAGTTTTTTGCTATAACCGAGGAGGAGGCTGGCGTCTTGGCATGTGGCCATGCCAGAATTTTGCACGTACCTGGACACCAGGGGCTTCTTACCAAGGGCTTTTGTTCGGCCTGCTTTCATAAAGACCGAATACCTTAGGGAGTGTCCAGCGTCGCGAGTTTGGCCTTATATGCATCAGCTCCGAATCATGTCTTTGGTCAAATGTTGGGTTTGCCCGGCTCCTGTGTTTTGCTGCCTTACGTTCCGCTCTATCGGCTAAGGCAGCACCAGGAGAACTACTGCGATGGTGCCCCGGTTCGGCCAGGCGAGCACCTCAGTAGAGAAAGCCGAAAACTGACTGTCATGATATAGCGAGAGACTGGTCAACCACTCGATGACTTGCCAGAATCTTTAGGATTCCTCCGCATTAACGAAGGGCCGTTTCCCGGTCAGGCACACACGCGCCCCGAATTCGGGCGAGCGCGGTGCCCTTAGGGGCTATTCAGTAGCCCCATTGTCAAACTCCTATGGCTAAGTGAAAGTGATAAAGCATTATAGTCTGGTTGCCTAGTTCGCTGCGCTATCACCTCCTTTATAGGACCAAGACGTTGGATCAAGTGTGAAAATGCGCCTTCTGCGAACACCCTCGCATTATATGCGTGGGGGCTGAAGCCAACGACTGCCATCTTTCAGGATATATACACATATGCATTAATGGCCGCACAGGAGGCATTCTTATTCTTGAAAGCACAAGTATAAAAAGCTTTTATATTCCATCAAAGCATTGTTTTACAATAGCACATGTTATTCGAACACAACATCCTTCGAGCATTGCGTCTCTATTAAACGAGCGCCTTGCAGAACTTCCTCGAAGTAGTGCTTGGCAGGTACTCGGCTTTCGTCCGAATCCTGGGATACAACAACACTGGCCTTCATATCCGCCCAGTATGTCTTGACACGGGCAAGAGCCATATGTGCACCCTCTATGCACGCTGACCTCTTCATTGCATCAATATGCGGCACCGTACCAAGGAACTGCTGCACCAAGCTAAAATAACTCTTCGGCTTTGACCCTTCCAGCCACAGACGACTCGCGACGTACCTCATGGCGAGTCTGGATAACCTGTTCAGCTCCGCCCAAGCGGCCAAACGATCGGATACCGAAAGTGGGCGCTCTCGATTGTGGAACTGCGACCAAAAAAGTTCTTCCAATTCATGGTCACCTAGACCCCGGAAGTGTTCGGTCGCGTCCGCGGCTCGTCGCCAAATCCAGATAAGTGTTTGCCCACTCCACTTCCGGTCTAACGGAGCATACTTAGGATCCCCGAACTTCATCCGCAGCATATAGGGCTTTCCAGTCGTGATATCTCCGGCCTGACGTAGCTCCTCCTTCATAGCTCTCATTGCAGAGCGAGTGTCCTTGGCCTCGGCAGTGACCTTTTCTAGGTCCTTATGTGCCACCCTATCTTCTTTTTCAAGAAGCTTACAATGGTCGGCAGCATCCTTCAATTTTATAGCCATCTCGGCCATTTCTTTCTTGCTCTGGCAGTGAGCAGCCTGTTCGGCTTTTAGCTATTCAGCCGCTTTAACGACAGCCGCATCGCTTTTCCTCGCTTGCTCCTTGGCTCGGTCAAGTTCCGCCCGAAGGTTCTCCACGGCAGCGGCACCATCTGCATTAAGCACATCTGTTATAAGGTACGAGCATCAAGCTCTTCTTACCACATGTCTTTGGAGACATTACATACCTTGTGCCTCGTCTAGCCGCTCATTTACAAGCGCAATGTCGGCATCTGCCACGTCAAGTTGCCGCTTTAGCTCGGCAAATTCATCAGTTCGGCTAACCACCGAACACCTTGCCACCTACATAGGAAAGGCGACATATTATACCTGAGATTATGATCCTCTGTGCGTCGTCATTTTTTGACAACACACAGAGTCTCAGGGGCTACTATCTATACAGGGCGCATTTTATATATGCGGCTCTGTCCAAAGGTACATCTTTTCGCGTACCTCGAAACCTGTCAGTAAACTCCTGGCGGCCTTGTACAATCCGCTTTCCACGGATGAAATCCTTCTAATCACCATGTTCATCAACACACGGTGTTCTTCTGAGATAGATGCTCGCCCGAGCAGATCCTTCAGCCCCTCCGACCATGCATCGAAAGGTGCCCGACTAGTCTGACGACCTTTTTCAAGGTCCGGAATTGGAGAAACCCTCCGAGACGACACCTCGGGGTCGCCCGCCTCACAAGACGGTACAACTGGGGGAGGCGTTTCGCTCTCCATCATCTCCGGACGGAGATCCCCTGAAGATGAGCTCTGCTGAGATGGGTTGAGATCCGAACTGCAAGGTAAAATTTTGATTATCTTCCTCAGAGATAAAACAGGGATATCACTCATTTTAAACCCCTCTCTTTACTTACGGCTCGGTGGAGAGCTGATCCCCTTGGGGCGCAATGCGGCCGGGGCACTCTCCGGCGCCGGACCCTCTGACGAAGATTTCTTCCCCCGCTTTCAGGCCATTGCCTCCGGGTCTTCAGAGGCGTTCCTCTTCTTTCCCTGGATAGAGGAGTTCTCGGTTCCTCCTTTCCTGACAGCCTCCTTCACGGAGGCGGTAGCTTCTTGGTTCCCCTCTTCACCTTCTTCAAAAGGCGCAATCTCCCGCATCCTGGTCAACACGGGATCCGGCGTGGTCTTAGGAAGGGGGGCCGGACACCTGATAAGCTTTGCTTTTGCTATCCACTCCTGTTTAAAGGACAACTCTTTTAAGGGAAATTTAATGATAAATGTACGGATGGCGTGTCCGGGTACGGGACTACTTACTTGAGTATCCGGACAATTGCATCTCAGACCTGCGTCCTCGGACAAATCCGGACACCTTGCTTGTGATCCGAAGAACAATTTGTACATTTCCATGGGCGTCGTGCCCATAAAGTGTTGGTGAGCTCGTGGCCCTTCCGGATTAAATTCCCACAGGCGGAGGGGGCGACGTTTGCAAGGCAGTATGCGGCGAATCAGCATAACCTGCGCCACTACGACCAAATTGATCTCTCTCTCTAGGAGATCTCGAGCGCGGCCCTGCAGCAAGGGCACGTCCTTGGACGGCCCCCAGTTAAGCCCTTTATTGACCCATGACGCTAGCCGTGGTGGGAGACCCGAGCGAAAAGCAGGTGGCGCCACCCACGTGGTGCCCCTGGGAGCTGTGATGTAAAACCACTCTCGTTGCCATAAGCCGAGCTCCTCTTGAAAAGAGCCCTCGGGCCATGGAGCGTCGGCAATCTTGCTTATAATAGCACCTCCGCACTCAGAGTGCTGCCCTTCGATCATCTTCGGTTCTACCTTGAAGGTTTTAAGCCACAGCCCGAAGTGAGGAGTAATATGGAGGAAGGCCTCGCACACGACAATGAACAATGAGATTTGGAGGATGGACTCCGGAGCTAAGTCGTGGAATTCCAGCCCGTAATAAAACATGAGCCCCCTCACGAAGGGATCAATCGGGAAGCCTAGCCCCTGAAGGAAGTGGGATGTGAACACCACACTCTCACCGGGCTGGGGAGTGGGAATAGCCTGCCCTTGAGCAGGCAGCCTATGCGACATTTCGCCGGTCAGATACCTGGCATCTCTCAGCTTTCGCACGTCTTCTTCCGTAACGAAGGAAGGCATCCACCGGCCTTGGAGGTCGGAGCCGGACATCATCGAAGGTCCGAAGCGCCTGAATCTGGAGCTTTGGGTGTTGGAAGTCGAGGCGAGAGGCGGATTTGATTGGATTGAAAGAAAGGAGTCGAGCCTTGGTCTCTTTATAAAGAGGTTGAATACCAAGGGCCCTCCCCGTGACCGTTTGGGACTCACTTTCAATTAAGAAGTCATACCAATGGCACAGTTGGGTTACCCACGCCCGTATTGATGAGAATCCCGAAATAAGGGGACACGATCTCTGCTTTGACCAGACGTACCAAGGAAACCGCCTCGCTAAAACACGCTGAGGTGGGACAGTAAAATGATTCGAATAAAGGCTTGGTTGTGGCCTGATGTCACGCTACGGAATGCGTCAGCAGATTAGATTTGTGCGAATATTATTCTCTCTACGATGGTATGTGGAAACTATTTTGCAGAGTCGGACACTATCCTTGTGTTCAACATCTTCTATGAAGTATTCGGAGGAGGAACCCACCTTGCAATGCCGAAGACAATTTGCGCGCCGGACTCGTTGTCATTGAAGCCTGGTTCAGGGGCTACTGAGGGAGTCTTGGATTAGGGGGTGTCCGGATGGCCAGACTATGACCTTTGGCCAGACTCCTGGACTATGAAGATACAAGATTGAAGACTTCGTCCTGTGTCCGGATAGGACTTCCCTTAGCGTGGAAGGCAAGCTTGGCAATACGATATGTAGATCTCCTCCCCTTGTAACCGACTCTGTGTAACCCTAGCCCTCTCCGATGTCTATATAAACCGGAGAGTTTTAGTCCGTAGGACGAACAACAATCATACCATAGGCTAGCTTCTAGGGTTTAGCCTCTCTGATCTCGTGGTAGATCAACTCTTGTACTACCCATATCATCAATATTAATCAAGCAGGAGTAGGGTTTTACCTCCATCGAGAGGGCCCGAACCTGGGTAAAAACATCGTGTCCCTTGTCTCCTGTTACCATCCGCCTAGACGCACAGTTCGGGACCCCCTACCCGAGATCTGCCGGTTTTGACACCGACAGCCTCCCCACTCACCTTAAAACTCGCCTATTCTCCAAGGGCCGTTCAGGCGGCATGGTTGGGTTACCCACGCCCGTATTGATGAGAATCCCGCAATAAGGGGACACGATCACTACTTTGACAAGACGTGGCAATAAAACCGCATCTTGAAATATGGAGCGGTAGGCTAAAAAATGGTTCGAATAATGGTCGGGCGGCGACGTGATGTCATGCTACGAAAAGTTGTCAGCGGATTGGACTCGTGAAATGTTATACTCTCTGTGGCTATTTGTGGTATTTGTTTTGCAGAGCCAAACATGTTTTCTATATTCGAAGGATGCTTTGGAGTATTCGAAGGAGGAACCCGCCTTGCAATGCCAAAGACAATCTGCACGCCGGACACCTCGTCATTGAAGCCTGGTTCAGGGGCTACCGAGGGAGTCCTAGATTAAGGGGTCCTCGGACAGCCGGACTATGTAACATGGGCCAGACTGTTGGGTTGTGAAGATATAAGATAGAAGACCTCTTCCCTTGTCCGGATGGGACTCTCCTTGGCATGGAAGGCAAGCTTGGTGTTTGCATATGAAGATTCCTTTTTCTCTAACTCACTTTGTACAACCCTAGTTCCCTCCGGTGTCTATATAAACCGGATGCTTTAGTCCGTAGAGGCAATCATAACCATACAGGCTAGACTTCTAGGGTTTTAGCCATTACGATTGCGTGGTAGATCAACTCTTGTAATACTCATATTCATCAAGATCAATCAAGCAAGAAGTAGGGTATTACCTCCATAGAGAGGGCCCGAACCTAGTTAACATCGTGTCCCCCGCCTCCTGTTACCATCGACCTTAGACACATAGTTCGGGACCGCCTACACGAGATCCGCCGGTTTTGACACCGACATGTCTCCTTCGGAGTACTTCTTATTTTCCTAATTTTTTAAATATTCCATAACGGAGAAAAATTGCTATTAGAACTGTTTTGGAGTCGGTTTACTTACCGTACCACATACCTATTCCTTTTTGGAGTCTGAAACATTCTGGAAAGTCTCCCTTATGTACTCCTCCGGGATTACGGTGTCAATAACATTGGTTTCAACATTCATGGGATTACCTGAGATACAATGTTTGATTCTTTGACCATTCACCACCTTTGGATTTGTGCCTTCGGCATTGTTGATTTTGATGGCTCCGGAACGATAGACCTCCTCGATAATGTAAGGACCTTCCCATTTAGAGGGAAGCTTTCCTGCAAAAAATCTTAAACGAGTTGTATAGCAAAACATAATCACCTACATTAAACTCATGCTTTTGTATCCTTTTGTCATGCCATCTTTTAAATTTTTTTCCTTTAAAGAATTTAGCATTCTCATAGGCCTGGGTTCTCTATTCATCAAGTGAGCTAATGTCAAAAAGCCTCTTCTCACCGGCAAGTTTGAAATCATAATTGAGCTCTTTAATAGCCTACTATATCTTATGTTCTATTTCAAGAGGTAAGTGACATGCTTTTCCATAAACCATTTTATACGGAGACATACCCATAGGATTTTTATATGCAGTTCTATAGGCCCGTAATGCATCATCAAGTTTCTTGGACCAATTATTTCTAGATCTATTAACAGTCTTTTGCAAAATCAATTTAATCTCTCTATTACTCAATTCTACTTGACCGCTAGACTGAGGGTGGTATGGAGATGCAATTCCATGATTAACATCATATTTAGCAAGCATTTTACGAAAAGCACCATGAATAAAATGTGAACCACCATCAGTCATTAAATATCTAGGGACTCCAAACCTCGAAAAAATAACTCTTTAAGCATCTTAATAGAAGTTTTATGATCAGCACTACTAGTTGGAATAGCTTCTACCGACTTAGTAACGTAATCAACAACAATTAAAATATGTGTATACCCATTAGAGGAAGGAAAAGGTCCCATATAATCAAAGCCCCAAACGCCAAATGGCTCAATAACAAGTGAATAGTTCATAGGCATTTCTTGACGTATACTAATAGTACCAATTCTTTGACATTCATCACAAGACCATACAAACTTACGGGCATCTTTGAAAAGAGTAGGCCAATAAAAACCGGATTGCAATACCTTATGCTCAGTTCTATCTCCAGCGTGGTGTCCTCCATAAGCCTCAGAGTGACAGTTGCGTAGGATATGTTCTTGTTCATGCTCAGGTACACAACGTCTAATAACGGTCATCCCAAAAGTAAATGTATTAAATCATAGATTTTTTTTCTTTTGATGGTATGTGAAACTAGGTGGTATAAATTTAGTAACAATGTAATTAGCATAATCAGCATACCATGGAGTATTATGAGAAGCATTTATGAAAGCTAATTGTTCATCAGGAAAGCTATCATCAATAGGAAGTGGGTCATCAAGAACATTTTCTAACCTAGACAAGTTATCTGCAACAGGGTTCTCAGCTCCCTTTCTATCAATAATATGCAAATCAAATTCTTGTAACAAGAGAACCCATCTAATAAGTCTAGGTTTTGCATCTTTCTTTTCCATAAGATATTTAATAGCAGCATGATTAGTGTGAACAGTTACTTTGGAATCAACAATATAAGGTCTGAACTTATCACAAGCGAACACAACTGATTTTTTTTCGGCAGTACCATAATTTCTCTAGGCACTATCTAGAGTTTTACTAGAATATTGGATAACATTTAATTTCTTATCAACTCTTTGTCCTAGAACGTCACCTATAGCATAATCACTAGCATCACACATAATTTCAAAGGGTAAATTCCAATCAGGTGGCTGAACAATGGGTGCAGAAATCCAGATTTTCTTAAGTATTTCAAATGCTTCTACACAATCATCAATTCATCATCAAAGACAAAAGGAACATCTTTTTGTAAGAGATTAGTCAGAGGCCTAGAAATTTTAGAGAAGTCTTTAATAAACCTCCTATAAAAACCAGCATGACCAAGAAAACTTCGTATACCTTTGATGTGTTGGGGAACGTTGCAGAAAATTAAAATTTTTCCTACGGTTTCACCAAGATCCATCTATGAGTTCATCTAAGCAACGAGTCAAGGGAGAGAGTTTGCATCTACATACCACTTGTAGATCGCGTGCGGAAGCTTGCAAGGTGATGATGTAGTCGTCCTCGACGTGATCCAAATCACCGATGACCAGCGCCGAACAGACGGCACCTCCGCGTTCAACAAACGTACGGGACGGGAGACGTCTCCTCCTTCTTGATCCAGCAAGGGGGAAGGAGAGGTTGATGAAGATCCAGCAGCACGACGGCGTGGTGGTGGATGCAGGGCGTCACAGCAGCAGGGCTTCGCCGATACTACGAGGGAGAGACGTAACGGGGGGAGGTGGAGGCGCCAGGGGCTGGTGTATGAAGTCCCTCCTCTCCCCCACTATATATAGGGGTGCCAGGGGGGGGGCGCCGGCCCTAGTAGATGAGATCTACTAGGGGGGGCGGCGGCCTAGGGGAGGTTTCCCTCCCCCCCAAGGCACCTAGGGGTGCCTTCCACCACTAGGACTCCTCCTAGGGGGAAACCCTAGGCGCATGGGCCTATAGGGGCTGGTGCCCTTGGCCCATGATGGCCAAGGCGCACCCCCTACAGCCCATGTGGCCCCCCGGGACAGGTGGCCCCACCCGGTGGACCCCCGGGACCCTTCCGGTGGTCCCGGTACAATACCGATAACCCCGAAACTTGTCCCGATGCCCGAAATAGCACTTCCTATATATAATTCTTTACCTCCGGACCATTCCGGAACTCCTCGTGACGTCCGGGATCTCATCCGGGACTCCGAACAACATTCGGGTTTCTGCATATACATATCTTCATAACCCTAGCGTCACCGAACCTTAAGTGTGTAGACCCTACGGGTTCGGGAGACATGCAGACATGACCGAGACGCTCTCAGTCAATAACCATCAGCGGGATCTGGATACCCATGATGGCTCCCACATGCTCCTCGATGTTGTCATCGGATGAACCACTATGTCGAGGATTCGATCAAACCCTGTATGCAATTCCCTTTGTCAATCGGTACGTTACTTGCCCGAGACTCGATCGTCGGTATCCCAATACCTTGTTCAGTCTCGTTACCGGCAAGTCACTTTACTCGTACCGTAATGCATGATCCCGTGTCCAACACCTTGGTCACATTGAGCTCAATATGATGATGCATTACCGAGTGGGCCCAGAGATACCTCTCCGTCATACGGAGTGACAAATCCCAGTCTCGATCCGTGTCAACCCAACAGCTACTTTCGGAGATACCTGTAATGCACCTTTATAGTCACCCAGTTACGTTGTGACGTTTGATACACCCAAGGCACTCTTACGGTATCCGGGAGTTACACGATCTCATGGTCGAAGGAAGAGATACTTGACACTTGCAAAGCTCTAGCAAAACGAACTACACGATCTTTTATGCTATGCTTAGGATTGGGTCTTGTCCATCACATCATTCTCCTAATGATGTGATCCCGTTATCAACGACATCCAATGTCCATAGTCAGGAAACCATGACTATCTGTTGATCACAACGAGCTGGTCAACTAGAGGCTTACCAGGGACATAGTGTGGTCTAAGTATTCACACGTGTATTACGATTTCCGGATAATACAGTTATAGCATGAATAAAAGACAATTATCATGAACAATGAAATATAATAATACTTTTATTATTGCCTCTAGGGCATATTTCCAACAGTCTCCCACTTGCACTAGAGTCACCAATCTAGTTACATTGTGATGAATCGAACACCCATAGAGTTCTGGTGTTGATCATGTTTTGCACGCGAGAGAGGTTTAGTCAGCGGATCTGCGACATTCAGATCCGTGTGCACTTTGCAAATCTCTATGTCTCCATCTTGAACATTTTCACGGATGGAGTTGAAACGACGCTTGATGTGCCTGGTCTTCTTGTGAAACCTGGGCTCCTTTGCGAGGGCAATAGCTCCAGTGTTGTCACAGAAGAGTTTGATCGGCCCCGACGCATTGGGTATGACTCCTAGGTCGGTGATGAACTCCTTCACCCAAATCGCTTCATGTGCTGCCTCCGAGGCTGCCATGTACTCCGCTTCACACGTAGATCCCGCCACGACGCTCTGCTTGCAGCTGCACCAGCTTACTGCTCCACCATTCAACATATACACGTATCCGGTTTGTGACTTAGAGTCATCCAGATCTGAGTCGAAGCTAGCGTCGACGTAACCCTTTACGACGAGCTCTTCGTCTCCTCCATAAACGAGAAACATGTCCTTTGTCCTTTTCAGGTACTTCAGGATATTCTTGACCGCTGTCCAGTGTTCCTTGCCGGGATTACTTTGGTATCTTGCTACCAAACTTACGGCAAGGTTTACATCGGGTCTGGTACACAGCATGGCATACATAATAGATCCTATGGCTGAAGCATAGGGGATGACACTCATCTCTTCTTTATCTTTTGCCGTGGTCGGTGACTGAGCTGAGCTCAGTCTCATACCTTGTAACATAGGCAAGAACCCCTTCTTGGACTGATCCATTCTGAATCTCTTCAAAATCTTATCAAGGTATGTGCTTTGTGAAAGACCTATGAGGCGTCTCGATCTATCTCTATAGATCTTGATGCCTAATATATAAGCAGCTTCTCCAAGGTCCTTCATTGAAAAACACTTATTCAAGTAGGCCTTAATGCTGTCCAGAAATTCTATATTATTTCCCATCAGGAGTATGTCATCTACATATAATATGAGAAATGCTACAGAGCTCCCACTCACTTTCTTGTAAACGCAGGCTTCTCCATAAGTCTGCATAAACCCAAACGCTTTGATCATCTCATCAAAGCGAATGTTCCAACTCCGAGATGCTTGCACCAGTCCATAAATGGATCGCTGGAGCTTGCATACTTTGTTAGCGTTCCGAGGATCGACAAAACCTTCCGGCTGCATCATATACAGTTCTTCCTTAAGATGCCCGTTAAGGAATGCTGTTTTGACGTCCATCTGCCATATCTCATAATCATAGTATGCGGCAATTGCTAACATGATTCGGACGGACTTTAGCTTCGCTACGGGAGAGAATGTCTCGTCGTAGTCAATCCCTTGAACCTGTCGATAACCCTTAGCGACAAGTCGAGCTTTATAGATGGTAACATTACCATCCGCGTCCGTCTTCTTCTTAAAGATCCATTTGTTTTCTATCGCTCGCCGATCATCGGGCAAGTCTGTCAAAGTCCATACTTTGTTTTCATACATGGATTCTATCTCGGATTTCATGGCTTCAAGCCATTTGTTGGAATCCGGGCCCGCCATTGCTTCTTCATAGTTCGAAGGTTCATTGTTGTCTAACAACATGATTTCCAGGACAGGGTTGCCGTACCACTCTGGTGCGGAACGTGTCCTTGTGGACCTACGAAGTTCAGCAGTAACTTGATCCGAAGTACCTTGATCATTATCATGGTTTTCCTCTTCAGTTGGTGTGGGCATCACAGGAACGGTTTCCTGTGCTGCGTCACTATCCCGCTCAAGAGGTAGTACTTCATCGAGTTCTACTTTCCTCCCACTTACTTCTTTCGAGAGAAACTCTTTTTCCAGAAAGCATCCGTTCTTGGCAACAAAGATCTTGCCTTCGGATCTTAAGTAGAAGGTATACCCTACAGTTTCCTTAGGGTATCCTATGAATACGCATTTTTCCGACTTGGGTTCGAGCTTTTCAGGTTGAAGTTTCTTGACATAAGCTTCGCATCCCCAAACTTTTAGAAACGACAGCTTAGGTTTCTTTCCAAACCATAATTCATACGGTGTCGTCTCAACGGATTTAGACGGTGCCCTATTTAAAGTGAATGTAGCTGTCTCTAGAGCGTATCCCCAAAATGATAGCGGTAAATCGGTAAGAGACATCATAGACCGCACCATATCCAATAGAGTGCGATTACGACGTTCGGACACACCGTTTCGCTGAGGTGTTCCAGGCGGCGTGAGCTGTGAAACGATTCCACATTTCTTTAAGTGTGTACCAAATTCGTGACTTAAGTATTCTCCTCCACGATCTGATCGTAAGAATTTTATCTTTCGGTCACGTTGATTCTCCACCTCATTCTGAAATTCCTTGAACTTTTCAAAGGTCTCAGACTTGTGTTTCATTAAGTAGACATACCCATATCTACTCAAGTCATCTGTGAGAGTGAGAACATAACGATATCCTCCGCGAGCCTCAACGCTCATTGGACCGCACACATCGGTATGTATGATTTCCAACAAGTTGGTTGCTCGCTCCATTGTTCCGGAGAACGGAGTCTTGGTCATTTTGCCCAAGAGGCATGGTTCGCACGTGTCAAACGATTCATAATCAAGAGACTCTAAAAGTCCATCGGCATGGAGCTTCTTCATGCGCTTGACACCAATGTGACCAAGGCGGCAGTGCCACAAGTATGTGGGACTATCGTTATCAACTTTAAATCTTTTGGCATCTACACTATGAACATGTGTAATATTACGCTCGAGATTCATTAAGAATAAACCATTGACCATCGGAGCATGACCATAAAACATATCTCTCATATAAATCGAACAACCATTATTCTCAGACTTAAATGAGTAGCCATCTCGTATTAAACGAGATCCAGATACAATGTTCATGCTCAAACTTGGCACTAAATAACAATTATTAAGGTTCAAAACTAATCCCGTAGGTAAATGTAGAGGCAGCGTGCCGACGGCGATCACATCGACTCTGGAACCATTCCCGACGCGCATCGTCACCTCGTCCTTCGCCAGTCTCCGTTTATTCCGCAGCTCCTGCTGTGAGTTACAAATATGAGCAACGGCACCGGTATCAAATACCCAGGAGTTACTACGAGTACTGGTAAGGTACACATCAATCACATGTATATCAAATATACCTTTGGTGTTGCCGGCCTTCTTATCCGCTAAGTATTTGGGGCAGTTCCGCTTCCAGTGACCCTTCCCCTTGCAATAAAAGCACTCAGTCTCAGGCTTGGGTCCATTCTTTGACTTCTTCCCGGTAACTGGCTTACCAGGCGCGGCAACATCTTTGCCGTCCTTCTTGAAGTTCTTCTTACCCTTGCCCTTCTTGAACTTAGTGGTCTTATTGACCATCAACACTTGATGTTCTTTCTTGATTTCAGCCTCTGCTGACTTCAGCATCGAGAACACTTCAGGAATGGTCTTTTCCATTCCCTGCATGTTGTAGTTCATCACAAAGCTCTTGTAGCTTGGTGGGAGCGACTGGAGGATTCTGTCAATGACCGCCTCATCTGGGAGGTTAATGTTCAGCTGGGTCATACGGTTGTGCAACCCAGACATCTTCAGGATGTGCTCACTGACAGAACTGTTTTCCTCCATCTTACAACTGTAGAACTTGTCGGAGACATCATATCTCTCGACCCGGGCATGAGCTTGAAAAACTAGTTTCAGCTCTTCGAACATCTCATATGCTCCGTGGTGCTCAAAACGCTTTTGGAGCCCCGGTTCTAAGCTGTAAAGCATGCCGCACTGAACGAGGGAGTAATCATCAGCGCGAGTTGCCAAGCATTCATAATGTCTTGGTTCTCTGGGACGGGAGCGTCACCTAGCGGTCCTTCTAGGACATATTGTTTCCTGGCAGCTATGAGGATGATCCTCAGGTTCCGGACCCAGTCCGTATAGTTGCTGCCATCATCTTTCAGCTTGGTTTTCTCTAGGAACGCGTTGAAGTTCATGTTGACATGAGCGTTGGCCATTTGATCTACAAGACATATTTGCAAAGGTTTTAGACTAAGTTCATGATAATTAAGTTCTAATCAAATTATGAACTCCCACTTAGATTAGACATCCCTCTAGTCATCTAAGTGTTACACGATCCGAGTCGACTAGCCCGTGTCCGATCATCACGTGAGACGGACTAGTCATCGTCGGTGAACATTCTCATGTTGATCGTATCTTCCATACGATTCGTGTTCGACCTTTCGGTCTCCGTGTTCCGAGGCCATGTCTGCACATGCTAGGCTCGTCAAGTTAACCCTAAGTGTTTTCGCTGTGTAAAACTGTCTTACACCCGCTGTATGTGAACGTAAGAATCCATCACACCCGATCATCACGTGGTGCTTAGAAGCGACGAACTGTAGCAACGGTGCACAGTTAGGGGAGAACACTTCTTGAAATTTTATAAGGGATCATCTTATTTACTACCGTCGTCCTAAGTAAACAAGATGCAAAATACATAATAAACATCACATGCAATTATATAGTTGCGACATGATATGGCCAATATCATATAGCTCCATTGATCTTCATCTTTGGGGCTCCATGATCATCTTGTCACCAGCTTGACACCATGATCTCCATCATCATGATCTCCATCATCGTGTCTTCATGAAGTTGTCACGCCAACGACTACTTCTACTTCTATGACTAACGTTTAGCAATAAAGTAAAGTAGTTTACATGACGTTATTCAATGACACGCAGGTCATACAAAAAATAAAGACAACTCCTATGGCTCCTGCCGGTTGTCATACTCATCGACATGCAAGTCGTGAATCCTATTACAAAGAACATGATCTCATACATCACAATTCATCATTCATCACAACTTCTGGCCATATCACATCACATGATCAATCGCTGCAAAAACAAGTTAGACGTCCTCTAATTGTTGTTGCATCTTTTACGTGGCTGCAATTGGGTTCTAGCAAGAACGTTTTCTTACCTACGAATCACCACAACGTGATTTTGTCAACTTCTATTTACCCTTCACAAGGGCCCTGTTCATCGATTCCGCTCCAACTAAGGTGGGAGAGACAGACACCCGCCAGCCACCTTATGCAACTAGTGCATGTCAGTCGGTGGAACCGGTCTCACGTAAGCGTACGTGTAAGGTTGGTCCGGGCCGCTTCATCCCACAATACCGTTGAGCAAGAAAAGACTAGTAGAGGCAAGTAAGATGACAAAATCCACGCCCACAACAAAATTGTGTTCTACTCGTGCAAAGAGAACTACGCATAGACCTAGCTCATGATGCCACTGATGGGGAACGTTGCAGAAAATTAAAATTTTTCCTACGGTTTCACCAAGATCCATCTATGAGTTCATCTAAGCAACGAGTCAAGGGAGAGAGTTTGCATCTACATACCACTTGTAGATCGCATGCGGAAGCTTGCAAGGTGATGATGTAGTCGTCCTCGACGTGATCCAAATCACCGATGACCAGCGCCGAACGGACGGCACCTCCGCGTTCAACACACGTACGGGACGGGAGACGTCTCCTCCTTCTTGATCCAGCAAGGGGGGAGGAGAGGTTGATGAAGATCCAGCAGCACGACGGCGTGGTGGTGGATGCAGGGCGTCACAGCAGCAGGGCTTCGCCGATACTACGAGGGAGAGACGTAACGGGGGGAGGTGGAGGCGCCAGGGGCTGGTCTCTGAAGTCCCTCCTCTCCCCCACTATATATAGGGGTGCCAAGGGGGGGGGGCGCCGGCCCTAGTAGATGAGATCTACTAGGGGGGGCGGCGGCCTAGGGGAGGTTTCCCTCCCCCCCAAGGCACCTAGGGGTGCCTTCCACCACTAGGACTCCTCCTAGGGGGAAACCCTAGGCGCATGGGCCTATAGGGGCTGGTGCCCTTGGCCCATGAAGGCCAATGCGCACCCCCTACAGCCCATGTGGCCCCCCGGGACAGGTGGCCCCACCCGGTGGACCCCCGGGACCCTTCCGGTGGTCCCGGTACAATACCGATAACCCCGAAACTTGTCCCGATGCCCGAAATAGCACTTCCTATATATAATTCTTTACCTCCGGACCATTCCGAAACTCCTTGTGACGTCCGGGATCTCATCCGGGACTCCGAACAACATTCGGGTTTCTGCATATACATATCTTCATAACCCTAGCGTCACCGAACCTTAAGTGTGTAGACCCTACGGGTTCGGGAGACATGCAGACATGTCTGAGACGCTCTCAGTCAATAACCATCAGCGGGATCTGGATACCCATGATGGCTCCCACATGCTCCTCGATGTTGTCATCGGATGAACCACTATGTCGAGGATTCGATCAAACCCTGTATGCAATTCCCTTTGTCAATCGGTACGTTACTTGCCCGAGACTCGATCGTCGGTATCCCAATACCTTGTTCAGTCTCGTTACCGGCAAGTCACTTTACTCGTACCGTAATGCATGATCCCGTGTCCAACACCTTGGTCACATTGAGCTCATTATGATGATGCATTACCGAGTGGGCCCAGAGATACCTCTCCGTCATACGGAGTGACAAATCCCAGTCTCGATCCGTGTCAACCCAACAGCTACTTTCAGAGATACCTGTAATGCACCTTTATAGTCACCCAGTTATGTTGTGACGTTTGATACACCCAAGGCACTCCTACGGTATCCGGGAGTTACACGATCTCATGGTCTAAGGAAGAGATATTCGACATTGGCAAAGCTCTAGCAAAACGAACTACACGATCTTTTATGCTATGCTTAGGATTGGGTCTTGTCCATCACATCATTCTCCTAATGATGTGATCCCGTTATCAACGACATCCAATGTCCATAGTCAGGAAACCATGACTATCTGTTGATCACAACGAATTGGTCAACTAGAGGCTTACCAGGGACATATTGTGGTCTAAGTATTCACACGTGTATTACGATTTCCGGATAATACAGTTATAGCATGAATAAAAGACAATTATCATGAACAATGAAATATAATAATACTTTTATTATTGCCTCTAGGGCATATTTTCAACATGATGTCCTTAGGACACGACATCTTTTCAATAGCATCTACTTTAGCTTTATCAACTTTAATACCTCTTTCAGAAATTTTATGCCCCAAGACAATACCTTCATTAACCATAAAGTGGCACTTCTCCTAATTCAAGACAAGATTAGTTTCTTCACATCTCTGCAAAACTCGATCAAGGTTGCTTAAGCAATCATCAAAAGAAGTTCCGTAAATGGAGAAATCATCCATGAAAACCTCAACAATGTTTTTACAAAAGTCAGAGAATATGGCAGTCATACATCTTTGAAAGGTAGCAGGTGCATTGCATAAACCAAAAGGCATACGTCTGTAAGCAAATGTACCAAAGGGCAAGTAAAAGTGGTCTTATCCTTATCCTCTTTTGACATAGGTATTTGTGAGGAACCAGAATAACCATCTACAAAGCAAAAATGTGTATGTTTAGATAGTCTTTCTAGCATTTGATCAATACAAGGTAGAGGGTAATGATCCTTTCTAGTAGCTTTATTTAATTTGCGGAAATCAATTGCCATTCTATAACCCATAACAATTCTTTGTGGGATCAATTCATCCTTATCATTAGGAACAACAGTAATACCTCCCTTCTTAGGGACACAATGGATAGGACTTACCCACTGACTATTAGCAACAGGATAAATTATACCTGCCTCCAGAAGCTTTAGTATTTCATTTCTAACCACTTCTTTCATCTTAGGATTCAACTGTCGTTGATGATCAATAACTGGTTTAGCATCTTTCTCCAGTTTTATTTTGTGCTAGCATAGCGTGGGACTAATGCCCTTAAAATCATCAAGAGTATATCCAATAGCGGCACGGTGCTTCTTCAGAGTTTTTAATAATTTCTCTTCTTCATGCTCTGAAAGGTTAGCACTAATAATAACAGGATATATCTTCTTTTCATCAAGATAAGCATATTTCAAAGTATCAGGTATTTGTTTAAGCTCAAACACGGGATTACCCTTAGATGGAGGAGGATCCCTAAGGATTTCAACATGCAAGTTGTGTTTCAAAATAGGTCCCTGTTTAAAGAATACTTCATCTATTTCCCTTCTTTCATTCATAAACATATCATTTTCATGGTCTAGCAAATATTGTTCTAAAGGATCATTAGGAGGCACGGCAATAGAAGCAAGACCAATAATTTCATCTTTACTAGGCAATTCTTTATCATGGGGTTGTCTACGAAATTTAGCAAAATTAAAATCATGAGACATATCCCCTAAACCAATAGTAACAATATCCTTTTCGCAATCTATCTTAGCATTAACAGTATTCAAGAAGAGTCTACCAAATATAATGGGACAAAAGTCATCTTGTGGGGAAGCAAGAACAAGAAAATCATCAGGATATTTAATTTTCCCACACAAGACTTCAACATCTCTAACAATCCCAATTTGTGAAATAGTATCTCTATTGGCAAGCTTAATAGTAACATCAATATCTTCTATTTCAGCAGGTGCAATATCATGCATAATTTCTTTATATAAAGTATAAGGTATTGCACTCACACTCGCACTCATATCACATAAGCCATGATAACAGTGATCTCCTATTTTTGACAAAAACAACAGGCATGCCAACAACAGGTCTATGTTTATTTTTAGTATTGGGTCTAGAAATTCTAGCAGCTTAATCACAGAAGTAAATAACATGTCCATCAATATTATCGACCAAGAGATCTTTAACCATAGCAATACTTGGTTCAACTTTAATTTGCTCAGGGGGTGTAGGTGTTCTAGCATTACTCTTACGAACCAAAGTTGAAGTTTTAGCATGATCCTTTATTCTAATAGGAAAAGGTGGTTTCTCAATATAAGTAGTAGGAACAATAGGATCAACACTATAAGTAATAGTATTTTATTCAACTTTAATAGGTTCTACTACTTTTACTTCAATGGGAGGATGATATTTAAACCACTTCTCCTTAGGGAGATCAACATGAGTAGCAAATGATTCATCGAAAGAAGCTACTATCTCAGAGTCAAGTCCATATTTAGTGCTAAATTCATGAAAAGTATCGGTATCCATAAAAGATTTAACACAATCAAACTTCGTCGAGTTCAAAATCTTCGTTGAGTTCAAAATCTTCAGAGTTGTGTTTAATTCTTTCCAATAAATCCCATCTAAATTCAATAGTCTTCATCATAAAAGAACTAGTACAAGAAGTATCGAGCATGGATCGATCATTATGAGAAAGCCGAGCATAAATTTTTTGAATAATAATTTCTTTTGAGAGCCCATGATTGGGGCATGAATATAACATTGACTTAAGACTCCCCCAAGCATGAGCAATAATTTCTCCTTCACGAGGCCAAAAATTATATATATAATTACGATCATGATGAACGAGATGCATAGGATAAAACTTCTGATGAAATTCTAATTTCAATCGATTGTAGTTCCATGATCCAATATCGTCACATAGCCTAAACCATGTCAATGCATTTCCCTTCAAAGATGAAGGGAAGACCTTTTTCTTGATAACAACCTCGGGAATACCTGCAAGCTTAAATAATCCAGAAACTTCATCCTCATAGATTAGGTGCATATCGGGATGTAATGTTCCATCTCCTGTATAGGATAAGCTACCAGTTTCTCTATCATACCTGAAGAAATTTCAAAATAAATATTTTCAGTAGGTTCAGTAGGTTGAGGAGCAACTCTTTACTCTTCTGGTCGGGGTGAAGATACCCCAAACAAGCCCCTCAAAGGATATTTTCCATAGTAACAAGTGACAGTAGATTTCAGCACACTATATAAATGTTTCCTTACCAAATTCCACCTACCAAAGGCGCTTCACTCCCCGGCAACGGTGCCAGAAAAGAGTCTTGATGACCCACAAGTATAGGGGATCTATTGTAGTCCTTTCAATAAGTAAGAGTGTCGAACCCAATGAGGAGTAGAAGGAAATGACAAGCGGTTTTCAGTATGGTATTCTCTGGAAGCACTGAAATTATCGATAACAGATAGTTTTGTGATAAGATAATTCATAACGGGTAACAAGTAACAAGAGTAACTAAGGTGCAGTAAGGTGGCCCAATCCTTTTTGTAGCAATGGACAAGCCTGGACAAACTCTTATATAAAGCAAAGTGCTCCCGAGGACACATGGGAATTTCTGTCAAGCTAGTTTTCATCATGCTCATATGATTCACATTTGTTACTTTGATAATTTGATATGTGGGTGGACCGATGATTGGGTACTTCCCTTCCTTGGACAAGCATCCCACTTATGATTAACCCCCTCACAAGCATCCGCAACTACAAAAGAAGAATTAAGATAAACCTAACCATAGCATGAAACATATGGATCCAAATCAGCCCCTTATGAAGCAACGCAGAAACTAGGGTTTAAGCTTCTGTCACTCTAGCAACCCATCATCTACTTATTGTTTCCCAATGCCTCACCCTAGGCCCAAACAATGGTGAAGTTTCATGTAGTCGACATCCACATAACGCCACTAGAGGAAAGACAACATACATCTCATCAAAATATAGAACGAATACCAAATTCACATAATTACTTATAACCAGACTTCTCCCATGTCCTCAGGAATAAACGTATCTACTCATATATCATATTCATGTTCATAATCAGAGGGGTATTAATATGCATTAAGGATATGAACATATGATCTTCCACCGAATAAACCAACTAGCATCAACTACAAGGAGTAATCAACACTACTACCAACCCAGAGGTACCAATTTTAGGTTTTGAGACAAAGATTGGATACAAGAGATAAACTAGGGTTTGAGAGGAGATGGTGCTGGTGAAGATGTTGATGGAGATTGACCCCCTCTCGATGAGAGGATCGATGGTGATGACGATGGTGACGATTTCACCCTCCCGGAGGGATGTTTCCCCGGCAGAACAGCTCCGCTGGAGCCCTAGATTGGTTCCGCCCAGGTTCCACCTCGAGACGGCGGCGCTTCTCCCGAAAGCTTCCTTATGATTTTTTTCCAAGGCAAAAGACACCATATAGAAGAAGATGGGCATCGGGGGCCTGTCAGGTGGCCCATGAGGCAGGGGGCGCGCCCTCCACCCTCGTGGTTGTTGGGTGGCCCCCCTCTGGTGCTTTCTTCGCCTAATATTTTTAATATATTCCAAAAATGACTTTCGTGGAGTTTTAGGACTTTTGGAGTTATGCAGAAATGGTCTCTAATATTTGCTCCTTTTTACAGCCCAGAATTCCAGCTGCCCGCATTATCCCTCTTCGTGTAAACCTTATAAAATAAGAGAGAAAAGGCATAAGTATTGTGACATAATGTGTAATAACAACCCATAATGCAATAAAATCTATATAAAAGCATGATGCAAAATGGATGTATCAGACGGCGGCACTCCATCCCAAAAGTCCTCTCCTGATTTTTTATGACCCACAAGTATAGGGGATCTATCATAGTCCTTTCGATAAGTAAGAGTGTCGAACCCAACGAGGAGCAGAAGGAGATGACAAGTGGTTTTTAGCAAGGTAATCTCTACGAGCATTGAAATTATCGGTAACAGTTTGTGTGATAAGATAATTCGTAACGGGTAACAAGTAACAAAAGTAAACAAGGTGCAGCAAGGTGGCGCAATCCTTTTTGTAGCAAAGGACAAGCCTGGACAAACTCTTATATAAATCAAAGCACTCCCGAGGACACATGGGAGTTATTGTCAAGTTAATTTTCATCATGCTCATATGATTCACGTTCGTTACTTTGATAATTTGACATGTGGGTGGAGCGGTGCTTGGGTGCTGCCCTTCCTTGGACAAGCCTCGCACTTATGATTAACCCCCCTCGCAAGAATCCGCAACTACGAAAGAAGAATTAAGGTAAACCTAACCATAGCATGAAATATATGGATCCAAATCAGCCCCTTACGAAGCAACACATAAACTAGGGTTTAAGTTTCTGTCACTCTAGCAACCCATCATCTACTTATTACTTCCCAATGCCTTCCCCTAGGCCCGTATCATGGTGAAGTGTCATGTAGTCGACGTTCACATAACACCACTAGAGGAAAGACAACATACATCTCATCAAAATATCAAACGAATACCAAATTCACATGATTACTTATAACAAGACTTCTCCCATGTCCTCTGGAACAAATGTAACTACTCACAAAGCATATTCATGTTCATAATAAGAGGAGTTTAATTATTATTAAGGATCTGAACACATGATTTTCCACTGAATAAACCAACTAGCATCAACTACAAGGAGTAATCAACACTACTAGCGACCCACAGGTACCAATCTGATGTTTTGAGACAAATATCAAATACAGGAGATGAACTAGGGTTTGAGAGGAGATGGTGCTGGTGAAGATGTTGATGGAGATTGACCCCCTCTCGATGAGAGGATCGATGGTGATGACGATGGCGATGATTTCCCCCTCCCAGAGGGATGTTTGCCGGGCAGAACAGCTCCATCGATGCCCGAGATTGGTTCTGCCCAGGTTCCGCCTCGAGATGGCGGCGCTTCATCTTGAAAGCTTCCTTCTTATTTTTTTTCCAGGTCAAAACACACCTTATAACAGAAGATGGGCATCAGGGGCCTGCCAGGGGGGCCACAAGGACGGAGGGCGCGCCCTCCACCCTTGTGGATTGAAGGTGGCCCCCTCTGGTGCTTTCTTCGTCCAATATTTTTTATATTTTTCAAAATTATTCCCAGTGAAGTTTCAAGACTTTTGGAGTTGTGCAGAATAGGTCTCTAATTTGCTCCTTTTCTAGTCTAGAATTCGAGCTGCTGGCATTCTCCCTCTTCATGTAAACCTTATAAAATAAGAGAGAATGGGCATAAGAATTGTGATATAACGTGTAATAACAGCCCATAATGCAATAAATATTGATATAAAATCATGACGCAAAATGGACGTATCAACTCCCCCAAGCTTAGACCTTGCTTGTCCTCAAGCGAAAGTCGATATTGAAAAATATTTCCACATGTTTAGAGATAGAGGTGTGGATAAAATAAAATACAGACATGAGGGCATCATGATCATCTTTAGAACAACAACATGTATTTTCATATAATTTCTTATGCAAAAGTGACAATTCGTTCACAAGGTAAAGTATGAATCAGAAACTTCATTGAAAACCAACAAACTATGATGTCAGTCATTGAAGCAATTGCAATTTATCATAACACCGGAAGGAGTCAATATAAGAGCTTTTCAGCAAGTCCACATACTCAACTATCATTTACTCTTTTACAATTGCTAACACTCGCGTGATACTTATGGGTACATAGTTTCAATCGGACACAGAGAAAGTAGGGGCTTATATTTTCGCCTCCCAACCTTTTACCTCAAGGGTAATGTCACCAATAATACTAAACCTACATCCGAGTGGATATACATATCCGAATCTCTCCAACACATAGTGCTTGCCAAAACAAAAAGTGTAAAAAGGAAAGGTGAAGATCACCATGACTCTTGTATAAGGGTAAAAGAGAAAAGTAAAAGATTGGCCCTTCGTAGAGGGAAGCAGAGGTTGTCATGCGCTTTTATGGTTGGATGCACAAAATCTTAATGCAAAAGAACGCCACTTTATATTGCCGCTTGTGATAACAAACTTTATTATGCAGTCAGTCGCTTTTATTTCTTCCATATCACAAGTTCGTACAAAGCTTATTTTCTTCACACTAATAGATCATACATATTCAGGGAGCAATTTTTATTTCTTGCACCGATGACAACTTACTTGAAGGATCTTACTCAATCCATAGGTAGGTATGGTGTACTCTCATGGCAAAACTAGGTTTAGGGATGTTTGGAAGCACAAATAGTATCTCTACTTGGTGCAAAGAATTTGGCTAGCATAAGAGGGAAAGACAATCTCAACATGTTGGATGATCCATGACAATATAACTTCTATTCAGATATAAGAAAACATAACCCATTATGTTGTCTTCCTTGTCCAACATCAATTTTTAGCATGTCATATTTTAATGAGTGCTCACAATCACAAAAGATGTCCAAGATAGTATATTTATATGTGAAGCCTCTCTTTCCTTATTACTTCCTATTAATTGCAACAATGACCAAAACTATGTTTGTCAACTCTCAAAAACTTTTATTCATCATTACTAAACAGTATAACGCAACTAGTTTGGAGCCTCCACAGCAATTTGGAGCTCTCAGCCACCGGATCATGTGTACGAACGCGTAAGATTTGGCCAGTCATCTAAATTGTCACGCACGTACGCAATTACCGTGTGGCAGGCTGCTGCTCCACAGATTGAGCCACAGTTCTCGTCCACAATCGGACCGTTTGTTTGAAGGCCCAGGTCCAATCCAGTTATGTTTCGCTGTGGAGGTCCAGTCCAGGTCGTCCCTATCGCTTCCCCTCAAAAAACAAAAAAGTCGTCCCTATCTCCCAGCTGGTCTTCCAGTTTTTCTCCGCTGTGGCGCTGACCCTATTCCCTGAGCTACTCCTGTAGGGGGAAAAACTGCTCTTCGTCAACGCTGCGCCGCCGGCGTTCTCCGCTCCGGCGGTGAGCTCTTGTGGCTGGTCTGCTTCGGCATAGGTGCCCCCACTCCCCCGTACACTTCCTACGCAGCCCACCACATTAGATTATGTGCAAGGTCATCACTCATAGCGATGACAAGCTGATGGATCATGACGGCGAGGAAATTTTCACATCAGTCAAAGTCACCTGCGGTGCCACCACATTTGAACCATGTCCTCCGTATGTGGTCATCTTGCAAGAACGGAATGTGACAGCTGCAAGGAAATATTGTGATTTCAAGGATCAGACATATTCATCTTTGAGATAATTTGTTGTGTTCCTCAGCCTGTGAGAGCATCTCTAGCAGACCCGCATCTCTTGTGCCGCTGCCGCCAGCCCGGCGGCAAGCGACTAAGGGCTGCTAGAGGACGGTCGACCCCCGGCGGCGACGGCGACCAGGGGCGGCTCGTGTCGCTGGATCCGCGAGGGGGGAGGGTGCAGCAAATCGGTGGTAGAGGGTGGGGGCACCCCCGCGGCGCGATTCCACCTGCAGATTTGGCCGGAATCGCCGGTGGTGGACGAGCGGAACCAATGGCGGGCGGTAGCGGAAGGAGGTGGGGGAAATGGCACGGGCTAAAATGTCCCTCCCGCCAGCCGCTTCCCTCGGATATGGGACACCGCAGGGGCGAGACAAAAACCTGCATATTTGCGGGTTGAGGCTGAGATATTGCCGCGCCCCTAAAAAAATTTATGGGATGGACGCGTTTGCGGGGTCTGTCCGGGCGAGATTTTCCACGCCGACCCGCATTTTGGCGGTTATTTTGCGGGTCACGGTTTTTTACAGGGTCTGCTAGAGATGCTATGAGTAGCTAATTGTTTGTCTTCTCTCATGAGGTAAATGATTCCTTTTGTTGCTCAATAAATTTGTACAACACCGCACGTAAATAGCTGACCATTTTACTTGTCTTGGAGAAATGATACACAATATTCTCCATCTGCGTGGCTGCGCCACAATATTAACCACCAGGACCCTCAAGCTTTATGAGTCTCCAACATTCTCTAGACATAGTGTGCCTATAGTTGACAATTTTTTAAAACCCGTACAAGTTTTGGTTAGATTTTCTTTTTCCAGTTTTGATGTCCGTGTGATGCGCCAATGCTGGCATTCATTGTCATGCTTGAAATTCCATTGCAAAGAAAAATCATAATTTTAGCCAAAGTCAAAGGGATGATGATTTATTTTGTGCTCTGCAGGAAAGATTAGAATGTGATTAGTCTGCCAACTTCAGGTGATATAGGTACCATGGTACCCTCAGTTTTGAATGGTAGTGTTGTTGGAAACCTTATTTATCATCAATCAGGTTCATTAAACTGGTGCTTGCAAAATCACAATATTTGTGATTTAGAACTAAATGCAATTGTCTTTGACTGCATTTGCATCGCACATCTAATCAATGTCGGAAATCCTTTGAGGTTGTTGACATTTTCTCATGTGTATCATATAGTTTTTTTCATTAGATTATTTTCTTAATATAGACGGGCGCGGCAACGCGCGCTTCTATGATCTAGTACTCTTTATGTGTGAAGTCATTACTCTTCATAAGATCAATATATGATATTTTTATTATTTCTTTAATTCTCTCAAGATCATAGCAAGAAAGCAAAGCCCTCAACTCAAACTACTCTTTATTATATATAACTCACGGATTCGATTACATAGATAGAGATCAAAATAAAACTCAAAGCAAGATCATACTAAAATTTTATTATACTAGATCAAGAGATAACCAAAAGGATCAAACTAAGAAAAATGATAAAGGTAGAGGAGTGATGGTGATATGATACCGGGGCACCTCCCCCAAGCTTGGCAGTTGCCAAGGGGAGTGCCCATACCCATGTATTTATGTCTCTTTCTTCAACGATTGCCCAAAGTGGTCAGCTTCATTGTATGCTCTTAGGCCCGGTGTCGGGTGAGATACCCGACTCTCCCGGCTGACTCTTGAGAAGACAGCTTGCTCTAAATCTGCTGCAGAAACAACTCAAAACAAAAACAAAGGATTTTGTCGTGGCTCGGTGGTCAAAACCTTCGATACATTATATAATGTTTTTTACCGGCCAAAAGAAGTATTGTGCAAGAAAGCGGAGTCCGGAGGGCACACGAGGTGGCCACAAGGCAGGGGGCGCGCCCTCCACCCTTGTGGTCTCCTCGTGTCTCTTTTGGACTACTTACAATTTTCCTAGTTTTTCAAATATTCTAAAATGGAGAAAAAATGCTATTAAAACAGTTTTGGACTCGGTTTACTTACCATACCACATACCTATTCCTTTTCGGAGTCTGAAATGTTCTAGAAAGTGTCCCTTATGTACTCCTCTGGTGCTATCGTATCAATTATATTGGTCTCAACATTTATGGGATTACCTGAGATATAATGTTTGATTCGTTGACCGTTTACCACCTTCGGATTTGTGCCTTCGGCGTTGTTGATGTTTATGGTACCAGAACGATAGACCTCCTCGATAATGTAAGGACCTTCCCATTTAGAGAGAAGTTTTCCTGCAAAAAATCTTAAACGAGAGTTGTATAGCAAAACATGATCACCTACATTAAACTCACCCTTTTGTATCCTCTTGTCATGCCATCTTTTAACCTTTTCTTTAAACAACTTGGCATTCTAATAGGCTTGGGTCCTCCATTCTTCAAGAGAGCTAATGTCAAATAACCTCTTCTCACCGTCAAGTTTGAAATCATAATTGAGCTCTTTAATAGCCCAATATGCCTTATGTTCTAGTTCGAGAGGTAAGTAACAAGCCTTCCCGTAAACCATTTTATATGGAGACATACTCGTAGGATTTTTATAAGAAGTTCTATAAGCACATAATGCATCATCAAGTTTCTTGGACCAAATGTTTCTAGATCTTTTAATAGTCTTTTGCAAAATCAATTTAATCTCTCTATTGCTCAATTCTACTTGACCACTAGACTGAAGATGATATGGAGATGCAATTCGATGGTTAACATCATACTTAGCAAGCATTTTATGAAAAGCACCATGAATAAAAATGTGAACCACCATCAGTCATTAAATATCTAGGGACTCCAAACCTTGGAAAAATTAACTTCTTTAAGCATCTTAATAGAGGTGCTATGATCAACACTACTAGTTGGAATAGCTTCTACTCACTTAGTAACATAATCAACAACAACTAAAATATGTGTATACCCGTTAGAGGAAGGAAAAGGTCCCATATAATCAAAGCCCCAAACATAAAATGGTTCAATAACAAGTGAATAATTCATAGGCATTTCCTGACGTCTACTAATATTACCAATTCTTTGGCATTCATTACAATACAAGACAAATTTACGAGCATCCTTGAAGAGAGTAGGCCAATAAAAACCGGATTGCAATACCTTGTGTGCAGTTCTATCTCCAGCGTGGTGGCCTCCATAAGCCTCGGAGTGACACTTGTGTAGGATATGTTCCTGTTCATCCTCAGGTACACAACGTCTAATAACACCATCTATTCCTTCTTTATAAAGGTGTGGGTCATCCCAAAAGTAAATGTATTAAATCATAGATTTTTTTCTTTTGATGGTATGTGAAACTAGGTGGTATAAATTTAGCAACAATGTAATTAGCATAATCAGCATACCATGGAGTATTATGAGAAGCATTTATGAAAGCTAATTGTTCGTCAGGAAACTTATCATCAATAGGAAGTGGGTCATCAAGAACATTTTCTAACCTAGACAAGTTATCTGCAACGGGGTTCTCAGCTCCCTTTCTATCCATAATATGCAAATCAAATTCTTGTAACAAGAGAACCCATCTAATAAGTCTAGGTTTTTCATCTTTCTTTTCCAGAAGATATTTAATAGCAGCATGATCAGTGTGAACAGTTACTTTGGAATCAACAATATAAGATCTAAACTTATCACAAGCGAAAACAACTGCTAAAAATTCCTTTTCAGTAGTAGCATAATTTCTCTAGGCACTGTCTAGAGTTTACTAGCATAATGAATAATATTCAATTTCTTATCAACTCTTTGTCCTAGAACAACACCAACAGCATAATCACTAGCATTGCACATAATTTCAAAGGGTAAATTCCAATCAGGTGGCTGAACAATAGGTGCAGAAATCAAGGCCTTCTTAAGTATTTCAAATGCTTCTACACAATCATATTCAAAAACAAAAGGAACATCTTTTTGCAAGAGACTAGTGAGAGGCCTAGAAATTTTAGAGAAGTCTTTAATAAACCTCCTATAGAGACGAGCATGACCAAGGAAACTTCTTATACCTTTGATATCTTTAGGAGATGGCATCTTTTCGATAGCATCTACTTTAGCTTTATCAACTTCAATACCTCTTTCAGAAATTGTATGCCCCAAGACAATAGCTTCGTTAACCATAAAGTGACACTTCTCCCAATTCAAGGTGAGATTAGGTTCTTCACATCTCTACAAAACTTAATCAAGGTTGCTTAAGCAATCATCAAAAGAAGTTCCGTAAACAGAGAAATCATCCATGAAAACCTCAACAACCTTTTCATAAAAGTCAGAGAATATAGCAGGCATACATCTTTGAAAGGTAGCAGGTGCATTGCATAAACCAAAAGGCATATGTCCATAAGCCAAGGTACCAAAAGGGCAAGTAAAAGTGGTCTTTTCCTGATCATCTTTTGACACGGGTATTTGAGAGAAACAAGAATAACCATGTAGAAAGCAGAAATGTGTATGTTTGGATAGTCTTTCTAGCATTTGATCAATAAAAGGTAGAGGGTAATGATCTTTTCTAGTAGGTTTATTTAATTTGTGGAAATCAATTACTATTCTATAACATGTAACAATTCTTGTGGAATCAACTCATTCTTATCATTAGGAACAACATTCATACCTCCCTTCTTAGGGACACAATGAACAGGACTTACCCGTCTACTATCAGAAGTAGGATAAATTATACGTGCCTCCAGAAGCTTTAGTATTTCATTTCTTACCACTTCTTTCATCTTAGGATTTAACCTTCGTTGGTGATCAACAACTGGTTTAGCATCGGCCTCCAAAATAATTTTATGCTGACATAGAGTGGGACTAATGCCCTTAAGATCATCAAGAGTATATCCAATAGCGGCATGGTGCTTCTTCAGAGTTTTCAATAATTTCTTTTCTTCATGCTCTGAAAGGTTAGCACTAATAATAACATGATATATCTCCTTTTCATCAAGATAAGCATATTTCAAAGTATTAGGGAAATGTTTAAGCTCAGAGACGGTATCACCCTTGGATGATGAGGATCCCCAAGGATTTCAACAGGGAAATTGAGTTTCAAATAGGCCCTTGATTAAAGAATATTTCATCTATTTCCCTTCTTTCATTCATAAACATATCATTTTCATGGTCTAGCAAATATTGTTCGAAAGGATCAGTAGGAGGCACGACAATAGAAGCAAGACCAATAACTTCAACCTTAATAGGCAATTCTTTATCAAGGGGTTGTCTACAAAATTTAGAAAAATAAAATCATTAGACATATTCCCTAAACCAACAGTAACAGTATCTTTCTCACAGTCTATCTTAGCATTAGCACTGTTCAAGAAAGCTCTACCAAATATAATGGGACAAAAATCATCTTGTTAGGAACCAAGAACAAGAAAATTAGTAGGGTATTTTATATTCCCACACAAGACTTCAACATCTCTAACAATCCAAATTGGTGATATAGTATCTCTATTGGCAAGCTTAATAGTAGCATCGATATCTTCTATCTCAGCAGGTGCAATATCATTCATAATTTCTTTATAAAAGGAAAAAGGAATTACACTCACACTAGCACCTACATCACACAAGCCATGATAACAATGATCTCCAATTTTAACAGAAACAACAGGCATGCCAACAACGGGTCTATGTTTATCATTAGTATCAGGTTTAGCAATCCTAGCAGCTTCATCACAGAAATAAATAACATGCCCATCAATATTATCAAACAAGAGATCTTTAACCATAGGAATACTAGGTTCAACTTTAATGTGTTCAGGGGGTGTAGGTGTTCTAGTATAACTCTTACGAACCACGGTTGAAGCTTTAGCATGATCCTTTATTCTAACAGGAAAAGGTGGTTTCTCAATATAAGTAGTAGGAACAATAGGATACACAGTAGAAGTAATAGTTTCTTCTTCAACTTTAATAGGTTCTACTATTTTAAATTCAATGGGAGGATGATATTTAAACCAATTCTCCTTAGGGAGATCAACATGAGTAGCAAAAGATTCACAGAAAGAAGCAACTATCTCAGAGTCAAGTCCATATTTAGTGCTAAAATCACGAAAGGCATCGGTATCCATAAAAGATTTAACACAATCAAACTTGAGGTTTATACCTGACTCCTTACCTTCGTCGAGTTCCCAATCTTCAGAGTTGCATTTAATTCTTTCCAATAAATCTCATCTGAATTCAATAGTCTTCTTTATAAAAGAACCAGTACAAGAAGTATCGAGCATGCATCGATCATTATGAGAAAGCCGAGCATAAAAGTTTTGAATAATAATTTATCTTGGGAGCTCATGATTGGGGAATGCATATAACATTGACTTAAGCCTCCCCCAAGCTTGAGCGATACTTTCTCCTTCACGAGACCAAAAATTATATATATAATTCCGATCACAATGAACCATATGCATAGGATAAAACTTCTGATGAAATTCCAATTTCAATCAGTTATAGTTTCGCGATCCAATATCATCAAATAGCCTAAACCATGTCAATGCCTTTCCCTTAAAAGATAAAGGGAAGACCTTCTTCTTTACAACATCCTCGGGCATACCTGCAAGCTTAAATAATCTACAAACTTCATCCACATAGATTAGGTGCATATCAGGATGTAATATTCCATCTCCTGCATAAGGATTAGCTAGCAGTTTATCTATTATACCCGAAGGAATTTCATAATAAATATTTTCAGTAGGTGCAGTAGGTTGCGGAGCAACTCTTTGCTCTTCCGTTCGAGGTGAAGATACCTCGAACAAGCCCCACAAAGGATTATTTTCCATAGTAACACGTGACAGTAAATTTTAGCACACTATATAAATGTTTCCTTACAAAATTCCACTTACCAAAGGCGCTTCACTCCCCGGCAATGGCGCCAAAAAATAGTCTTGATGACCCACAAGTATAGGGGATCTATCATAGTCCTCTTGATAAGTAAGAGTGTCAAACCCAACGAGGAGCAAAAGGAGATGAGAAGTGGTTTCCAGCAAGGTATTCTCTGCGAGCATTGAAATTATCGGTAACAGATAGTTGTGTGATAAGATAATTCATAACGGTAACAAGTAACAAAAGTAAACAAGGTGCAGAAAGGTGGCCCAATCCTTTTTGTAGCAAAGGACAAGCCTGGACGAACCTTTATATAAAGCAAAGCGCTCCCGAGGACACATGGGAATTATTGTCAAGTTAATTTTCATCATGCTCATATGATTTGTCTTCGTCACTTTGATAATTTGACATGTGGGTGGACCGTTGCTTGGGTGTTGCCCTTCCTTGGACGAGCCTCCCACTTATGATCAACCCCCCTCGCAAGCATCCAAATTATGAAAGAAGAATTAAGGTAAACCTAACAATAGCACGAAACATATGGATCCAAATCAACCCCTTAGGAAGCAACACATAAACTAGGGTTTAAGCTTCTGTCAGTCTATCAACCCATCATCTACTTATTACTTCCCAATGCCTTCCCCTAGACCCAAATCATGGTGAAGTGTCATGTAGTCGACGTTCACATAACACCACTAGAGGAAAGACAACAAACATCTCATAAAAATATCGAACAAATACCAAATTCACATTATAACTTATAACAAGACTTCTCCCATGTCCTCAGGAAATAATGTAACTACTCACAAAGCATATTCATGTTCATAATCAGAAGAATATTAATTATTATTAAGGATCCGAACATATGATCTTCCACCAAATAAACCAACTAGCATCAACTACAAGGAGTAATCAACACTACTAGCAACCCACATGTACCAATCTGAGGTTTTAAGACAAAGATCGGATACAAGAGATGAACTAGGGTTTTAGAGGAGATGGTGCTGGTGAAGATGTTGATGGAGATTGACCCCCTCTCGATGAGAGGATCGATGGTGATGATTTCCCCCTCCCGGAGGGATGCTTCCCTGGTAGAACAGCTTCGCCGGAGCCCTATATTGGTTCTACACAGGTTCCGCCTCGAGACGGCGGCGCTTCATCCCGAAAACGTCCTTCTTATTTTTCCATGTCAAAACACACCATATAGCAGAAGATGGGCGTCGGGGGCCTGTCAGGGGCCCACAAGGACGAAGGGCGCGCCCTCCACCCTTGTGTATGGCTGGTGGCCCCACTCTCGTGCTTTCTTCGCCCAATATTTTTTATGTTTTCCAAAACTATTCTCCGTGAAGTTTCAGGACTTTTGGAGTTGTGCAGAATAGGTCTCTAAGATTTGCTCCTTTCCGGTCTAGAATTTCAGTTGCCGACATTCTCCCTCTACATGTAAACCTTATAAAATAAGAGAGAATAGGAATAAGTATTGTGATATAACATGTAATAACAGCCCATAATGCGGTAAATATTGATATAAAAGCATGATGCAAAATGGACGTATCAACGTTTTCTAGGGAAAATGGGATGATATACCAAAAGATGGGCACCGGGGGCTGGCCAGGGGCCTCACAACCCACCAGGGCGCGCCGGGGGGTAGGCGCGCCCTGGTTCCTTGTGGGCACCTCGGTGGCCCTCTCTGGTACTTCTTTGCTCCGGTATTTTTTATTTATTTCAAAATGAATCTCCGTAAAATTTCAGCTCATTTGAAGATGTGCAGAATAGGTATCTCTAACGTAGCTTTTTCAGGTCCAGAATTCCAGCTACCGGCAATCACCCTCTTTGTGTAAACCTTGCATATTATGGGAGAAAAGGCATTAAAATTACTCTACAAAGTGTTATATTTATTGAAAACACTATAAATAACAGTAGAAAATCATGATGCAAAATGGACGTATCACTGGGCTGATATCATAGGACCAGACACACGGTAAAACGATCAAAAACAGTCTTGCGCATCCAAAAACGCCGGCGAAAATGGTCAGTGAAGAGTGCATCCGGGGCAAAATAGTCATCCACGAATGTCAAATGCTCGCGTGCCCTGTTGCAGTTGAGCACTCGATGATCCTTGATTGATCCATTGAAATTGAGAACATCCTCCTCCGTGTCTTCAAGGACCACCTGCATCATCGTCGCCCCGTCCGTGTAGTCCTCCTCGTCGGATGTGCCATTGAATGCCTCAACATAGTGCTCGTATATATATTCTAAATTAAAATCCACTTCTTGAAAGAAGGAATTTGTTTTTAGCTCTGCTAATTCATCGAACAGTTGCCGGACATGGTGAGTATAGTAGTAGCAAATGGTACCTGGTGGGGCGGTCGAAGAAGATGGGTTGAACGACAATGGAGGAGAAGCAAGGTGGAGCCCGACTGGAACACTGGAGGTGACAGAGATATTTTCCGGCATGTGTGTGGGGGCGCGGCCGGGGTGGTGGAGTGGCGGCTGAAAGAACATGTGGTGCCGCCATGTTTGGTTTTGGTAATTGATGAGAATCTATGTGGACTAATGGTTGCCTTGAGTTATATTTTAAGGATTTGTCCATGTGTTGGTTTCAAGGAGTTTATGAGATGACCGAAGTGCTATTCAAGGAATTATCCAAAGTTTTGTCATGTAGAAGACATGATGCAAGGTTGATCAAGACTAAGTCCAAGAGTGAATCAAGTTGATCAACACACAAAGCGTAGAAGATGTACCGAAAGGGATCATGTCAGGACCCCGACTCAATGCCACATCGATCTAGCATGTAACACCTCATATCACTTTGCGGCCTCACGCACGGTATTCCCACGGGTGTCGCCCTACCTTTACCCGGGACCGTTTGCGCCTTTTGGCACACGTATATGACAGTGTCGCTAGCATCTATATGATAAGGAGCCCGGGCTAACATGGCTAGTCGTAAACCCAAAGTGGCACAAACTTACAGGGACAGGCATCCATGACCCAGCATCGAACGTGTCGGTCATCAGCGAGTGAATCCAGGCTGTAGCACTGGGCTAGCAGGACTCCGGTGAACCGGGCTGTAGCGGGCTAACAGGACTCCGGTATTCATCGCGTGACATTTCCCCGAAGGGACAGACACAGGAACGAAGAAGGACACATGCCGGCCAGCCTAAGTGTTCCGGAGCAGTAGCAAGCTACCATGGCTCGTGGAAACACTAGGAGACATTTCCCGGTAAGAGAGGCTACTAAGGATAAACAACTAGATGGTCAGATCCCACACATACCAAGCATTTCAATAACATACACACAATATGCTCGATATGTGCAAACACAACATGGCATCACAACATGACTCTATGACTCAAGTATTTATTCATTAGGCTCCGAGGAGCGAGATATTACAAACATGGGTCTCATGACCCAACATTCAGAGCATACAAGTCAAAGCACAAGCGGAAGCTATCATGTCTGAGTACAGACATCTATAAATGAAAAAGGCTGAGAAGCCTGACTATCTACCAGATCCTGCCGAGGGCACAAGATCGTAGCTGAGGTAACAAGCTAAACGTCGAAGTCCACGTGGAACTACTAGTGAGACTGAAGTCTCTCTGCAAAAACATAAAATAGGCAAACGTGAGTACAAATGTACCCAGCAAGACTTACATCAGAACTAACTACATATGCATCATTATCAACAAAGGGGATGGTGGGGTTTAACTGCAGCAAGCCAGCTTTGACTCGGTGGCTATCCTAAACTACGACTGCAAGCGACTCTTTTGAGGTGGCGCACACGAGTCCACATATTCACCATATCAATACACCACTATGGATCCGCTCCCGTCTCCCTACGAGAACGCCATCCATAGCACTCACGCTTATCTTGCGTATTTTAGAGTATCCACTTTCACTTGTCTATGAACTGATATAAGCAATCCAGAAGTCCTTTTCCGCGGACACGGCTATTCGAATAGATTAGGTTAACCCTGCAGGGGTGTACTTCTTCATACACGCTCTCACCACTTACCGTCGTTTACACGACATGTACTCGGCAACCTTCAAGCGGAAGCCCAACGTGGGTGTCGGCCACGACCTACCTAATCACCTAAGTCTCTAGTCCAGGTTTATCGCCTATTCGGGTTCCATCCATGAGGAGATCCGGCCGGAGTTTCGCTCATAGCCCCAAACGATGTGAACAGGGTTCCCGAGACACCAAACGGGCGCCCGGTACACCGTGCCACGTGCCTACCGCATCACAGCCCACCCCTACGGTCAGCGCTGCCCACGGCCTCCAGCATACTACAAACACCAGAAACTACTTGCAACTCCTGGACAGAGGACAAGGGTGATCAAGAAGCCGAGAGGGTCCATTGGTTTCGGGCCCAATGCGTGGTAGTAGCTGAATCATGGATCACAAACACAGAACTCAGTTCCTGAGGACGGCTGTAATGAGACAACCCACCATGTACTCCTACATGGCCTCTCACCGCTACCTTTACCAAAACGTGTTCACACACTTAGCTCACACACAGTAGGACATGTTCACACGCCTCTGATTCATCCCCGATGAATCAGACCTGACTCAACTCTAAGCAGTAGCAGGCATGACAAACAAGCATGAATGAGTAGGCACAACAGGGCTCAAACAACTCCTACTCATGCTAGTGGGTTTCATCTATTTACTGTGGCAATGACAGGTCATGCAAAGGATAAAGGGGTTCAGCTACCGCAGCAAGTAACAGATGAATCGTTGTTGTCCTAATGCAGTAAAAGAGAGCAGGAGCGAGAGAGTGGGATTGTATCGGAATGAACAAGGGGGTTTTGCTTGCCTGGCACTTCTGAAGATAACATTGAGTCTTCATCAGTGTCAACGATCACATCATCGGTACACGTCTACCGAGAGGGGAACAATACCGGCAACACAGAAGAAACACAATCAATGCAATGCACAATATGATGCATGCTCATGACATGGCAATATGAATGTGTTTTGGGCTAATGCATCTAGCAACAGATTAAATGAAGTTGGTTTGAATACAATGATTCAATTTCAACTCCATATGTGATTATTTAAATGCCATTTAATTGATTTGTGCCAAACAGCAGACTAACATTGTTCTAACATGCATGAAAATGGTACAGATGGATTCCTTGAATTTTTCTGATAATTTTTCATATATAAATTATTTAATTTGGAGTTACGGTTGAATTTCTATGAATTTTAGAAGTTTTAGGCATTTTCTGGAATTTTCCTGAATATAATAAAATAAACTAAATTCCAGAAAATGAATATTGCGTCAGCATGACCTCACCCTGACGTCATCAGGTCAACAGGGCGGGTCCAGGTCAAACCTGACGTGTGGGGACCACACGTCAGTGACACAGTTAACTAACCTAAGTTTAATTAGAGCCTGGGCCCGCATGTCAGTGTCCTATCTACTTAACTAAGTTAGTTAACACTAACTTAACCTGGTACTAATTAAACAGGGGGGCTGGGCCCACACGTCAGTCCGAGAGAGGGGAAGGGTCAAACCCCCTGGTCGGCGGGGTCAACTCGCCGGCGTTTAGCCGCCGGCGAGGCTAAACGCGGCGGTGCAGGTGCGGGTTTCACGTACAGGGCACCGTTCGGGGCGCCGTTGGGCTCTATGGATAGCTGGGAGTGGGCCGCGGCGAGTGGTGCAGGTAGTTGGGTTCGGGGTCGCCGGAAAAGGCGCCGGCGACGTGTTTGGCGGCGGCCGGAGCTCGGGTTTGCACGGGCGCGGCGAGGCAGAGCACAAGGAGCTCAACCAAGGGCATGGACGGCGTCGTGGGGTCACCAGGAGCACGTCTGTGCCATTGGGCGAGTAAGCGAAGCTCGGGAGCGCGTGGCTCAACGTCCATGGCGGCGGCGGCTTCGGTCGTCGGTGAACTAGGAGCCACGGTGTGAAAACAGGACAACAGAGAGGGGGGTTCGAGGGAGAGGCTTACGACGGTTGCAACGGTGCGGACGACGAGCTCGGGGAAGGCCGGAGCTGAGCGGGGCGGCGAGGTCGATCTCCGGCGGCCGAGGAGGGGAAAAGCCTCGGTGGCGGCGTTGCAGCGTGTCCGGGGCCTCGTGGGTCGTCGAGGAGGTCGGGGACGTCGAGACGGAGCTCGCTGGCACGGCGAGGGGTCGAGGGGGAGGCAGTGGCTACGCAGGCGATGAGCGGCGGCGACGGGCTCCGCTCGGGAAGGGAGCAGAGAGGGGAGGGAGAGAGAGCTGCGAGGAGGGGGGGAGGTTGAGGGGAACACGGGACTGCGTGGCAATGCCAGAGGCGTCCAGTGCATCGGGGGAGCACGCAGGCAGGCAGGAGGTGGCCGGCGCGCGTCGGGCACACGCCCGCGTCCTCCTGGCGCGGTGGAGAAGATGACTGGCAGCTGGGCTGCACAGTAGCGGGCCGCGTGGGTGGGTTGGCCTCTCTGGTGGGCTTCACAAGTGAGGCCAGGTAAGTTACAGGTACTCCCTCCTGCTCTGTTTCTATTTTAATTATTGTTTTCTATTTGTTTCAATCTGTTTTGATTTAGTTCAAGCACTAAATCATTTTTGTTTCTTCTGACAATTTTTGCAGGGACTGAAAGGAATAATCTAGAGCCCCTCACAAAATAACAGAATTATTGAAGCATTATATATATTTATAACATATATTTGCTCCAACTCAAATACAATATGTATTAGTTCAAAGATCCAAAATGACATGGAAAAATGTGCATCATCTCTGGTTACTGTTTCCAGCATTTTCCAAAAATGATGAACATTTTTGAAAGCCACTTGGATTGACTGAAAATATTTTAGGTGAACCTAGTGAATTCCTTTAATGCTAGGGTTTGGACAATCCCCATTTCAACTTTCTGTAAAAGTAAACATGATGCATCACCAAAGACTAGTACTAGTGCATTGCCAGAAGCTAGGGATGTGACAGCTCACCCCCACTAAACAAGAATCTCGTCCCGAGATTCAAGCGTAGGGTAAGATGGAAGGGGGACGCAAACTAACACAATCTTCACGATCCAGGTTGCACTTCATAGAACGTTGATTCGATCACCATTATTGTCTTGAAGTCTTGCTCTGAGAAATCCTGTCAACATGACATGGAGGGAAGAAGGAGACTCTAGAAGGGTCGATCTTCTCGAAGATCGAACAACTCACGGAATGAGACATAGGACCATCTCTCGGGTTGAGACACGAGATACACATCAAGAGGGGTGGAAAGAAACGGATGACGAAGGTGCGCTAGGTAGACAACGATTCCACACCTAAGAAGGTGGTGAACGGTTGTCAACGTAGCGAGGAGTTGAGTTGCCATGATACCTCAACAAGACATCCTGGAGGGGGGGGGGATGATTCGTAGATATATCCCCTTAAGTGGCAAAAGAATTACCTTTGATTCAGAGATCATTGAAACTCTTTAAACCAGCCTAGGACAATTCTCGAGCGATCGTTTGGAGGGGGTCGGTAGAATGGCATACTCGGACTTGGATGATGTGGATTACCTTGTTGAAGACAACGTAATGGATGAATTTGCTTATCACCGGAAATGGAAGAGACCCATGGTAGAATGGCACATTGGCGGTGCAAGCTGGGAACAAAATGCAAATGCTGGGAATGATTCTGGTAACTGGGGAAGAACCCAACAATAGAGAGTGAATTCACTGTTTGAGAAGGTCATAGCATTGCCGAGGGAACTGAGAGCAATCCCAGTTAGAGCCGATGATAACACGTAGCGCTTGTGCGTGCTCTCAAGAACTTGAGCATTTCCACAATCATCAAGGTTTTATCAACAACCGCGTCAAGGGTGCTGACAACACAACATACTACCATGATGAATAGCGATGGACGATGCAGATGCGAAGGAGGATAACACTTTCTCAGATTTCACCTTAGCGAGGCCAAGCAAATAAAATCTGGATGATCGACCGAGAGACATTTAGCACTCCGCTTCTAATGTTCTCCTTGATGTGCTAGCGTAATCCACCCATAGATATGGTTTGATATCTAGAACATCAAGTAAAAAGGTCGGACTTCGGAACACAGAAATCCATAGGGGCAACTAGGGAGTAATCCTACGAAATCCCTATGGGGAGGTGGCCAACTTCCTCAAACAAGATACTATAATAATAGGTCTACCGGATGGGTGTGTTGGCCACGACATCCACCTTGCCGGTTATTGAGAGACCAATATTATAATTCTTGGGAAATGTTCCAACCATCACATCTGCCTGAGATTCAGATCTGGTTGGTGTCAGGATATCCCAGACTCATCAAGTCTAGAAAGAAAAACGAAAGTTTGCAACACAAATCGACGAGATAATGTTGCGGGATTCTCGGGGAGTGAGCTACGATAGTAAGCTCCAAAACATGAGCTGGTTCTGCTACAAACATGTGAACACGTTGTCCAAGACAAGCATGACCACAAAGTAGTCTTATAATAAAACACTACCGAGTTCAGGAGGGTGAACCATCAACGAGGGTATCGAAGTCCTTACATAAGTCCGGATTAGCTCTTATGAAGGAACTCCTTCTCCTTGAACAAATCAATCAGTGGCTTGGTGTGCTAGGGGTACATATAGATTGAAGGTTGCAAGTCTTCAAACCACAGAATTCTTCGCACGTGTGCATGACTGATTTGGGATGATTCCAAAGGAAACAACATTGACTTTCTCGAATCCATGGCGGCAACTTGCATCAAATGCACATGAACTGGAGGAAGTCACTTCTTACATCCGAACATATGCTTCATGAACTAGCATGAACAAATGCTTTCAAAAGTTTCCAACACTAGCTTAATGTTCAACAAATCATGGAGGAGATAAGGATGTTGTCAATGGGCTCAACAACAATTCATCCGGGTTTCCTTTTAAAAGGAATTCCATAGTTAAGTGAACACGGTGATAGCATTGGTCAGACCAAAGATGTAATGGTGCATGCTCGAGGGATCAACCACGAATAAGACAACATTACGAGCATCGTTGGTACTGATTTGATTTGACGATAGCCCACACTGAAATCAAAGGATGATAAGACAATAGGTCCAGCAACTGATCACAAGGACCAATCGATGAAGATATCATCTTTCTTCAGCACACCCTACACAAGAATATCCCTTTGGAACGAACTAAGTCAGGCAAGCTTTTATCTTCCAACTCTCCAAGTTGTTGTCTAGCTTAACCAACTAGCTCAGGGATATCTAACACCGATTTTTGGAGAGAAGGTGGTTCACAAGAACCCAACTTGATCACGAGATCAACATAGCGGTCAGGCGACAACCTGGTGATACTTCCGAGAAGAAATTTGGAATATCATGAACCACCGGTATGTTACTAAGCTCGAGAACAATCTTACTTTTCAGGGCAAGACGATATGATCAAATAAGCAAGGATTGGCACTATCCTAACTCACTGATCGGAGAGTGCACCAGAAATAAGGACTAGGTAGCACAATCAACCTTAGGGTGACGATTCAATAATCAACACGCTAAGAATGAGGTTATCGTCCATTTAACTACCAAGCAATGGAGTTGCTAGCAGTATTGATTTCACACGCCATGATTCATTTGTCGGCATTCCGGTTACAATAACACGGAAACCGAGAAATTATCAATGATGATCAGAAGTATTACTGCGTCAAGAATTCATAAGATGGTGTGCAATTCCCATGATATTCCTGATATAAAGATGGTAATACTTCAAGGTAGAACAGACCAGAAGCTGGATTGGCATTTTGATCTGCGGAATACAATTGCTTTGACCCAATCCTAGATATGGATGAGATTCTGGAGTTTGTTTCTCCTATTCATTCTGAAATAGAATGGCTTGGCGGACCACAAGGGTAATAGGCATCGACGAACGAATGCACGCATACTCTTGACTATCAATTGATAGAAGAGGGTCGGAAACAACTAAGATGGGACAACTCAAAGAACATATGATTTTCTGAGTTGTGGATGCATGGATTAGCATGTCGAACGAAGTTCAACATATTTCTTCCGGATAACCCATGCAGAAAGGTAGAACTGGCAGAGCCACAATATATAATGGAGAACTCATCAAGAATAATCCTGTTGTGATATTTCAGTTCAACGAGGAACTTCTGCCATAAGTAGTTCATGGTATTTGGAAGAAGAAGATACCACGGACTTCAAGGACTATCGCAAAGGTTACTAATATCCTAAAGGCACTAGCAATTACTATCAACATGAAGTAGGTAGAGTGAATCTCGGGTTCAAGAACCCAGGAACAGAATACCTATTACTAAGTAGCATCACGGGATGCTTTCGAGAATGATGGCCAGAATCATCACACTGGGAACACAAATCATGGCTAAATTACTAGATGATCCCCTAAGACACCTAGGGTCATAATAATATCTCCAACATATATGTCAAGGTAACGGAGTACCTCAACTCACTGATTAGTGTGGTTAATCTGGCCCATGGGAACATTGAAACGGGAAGAAAGGATTTGCAAATGCATCAGACTACTTAGAAACCTGGGATGACTCGGACAGCATAACGGCTGTAAATGCTCAGAAAAGATTTGAGACATTCACAAAAATGGTGGCATAACCACTCAGAAGCACAATATCAAGGTTTCGAGATCAACAATTAACATATGGAAGTAGTAGGAACTGAACTGAGACTTAAATCCAACAATCTTATAAGTCCACTGATTAGTAACACGTGATCCTGATAGAAAGAAGAGATAGCCTAGTTCTTAATCCCCGTAGGAAAGATAAGATGACTCAGATCAGAAGGCATAAGGTATAAGGAGTAAAAAGAGCCTTACGTTCCATCCCACAATCAATTCCCTTATATAACTAAAGAATTTCTAGACTCAACTTCGACCAGTTTGGCTTGGTAATCCTACAGGCAGTCAAGCTCTGATACCAACGCTGTCAGGACCCCGACTCAATGCCACATCGATCTAGCATGTAACACCTCATATCACTTTGCGGCCTCACGCACGGTATTCCCACGGGTGTCGCCTTACCTTAGCCCGGGACCGTTTGCGCCTTTTGGCACACGTATATGACAGTGTCGCTAGCATCCATATGATAAGGAGCCCGGGCTGACATGGCTAGTCGTAAACCCAAAGTGGCACAGACTTACAGGGACAGGCATCCATGACCCAGCATCGAACGTGTCGGTCATCAGCGAGTGAATCCAGGCTGTAGCACTGGGCTAGCAGGACTCTGGTGAACCGGGCTGTAGCGGGCTAACAGGACTCCGGTATTCATCGCGTGACATTTCCCCGAAGGGACAGACACAGGAACGAAGAAGGACACATGCCGGCCAGCCTAAGTGTTCCGGAGCAGTAGCAAGCTACCATGGCTCGGTGGAAACACTAGGAGACATTTCCCGGTAAGAGAGGCTACTAAAGATAAACAACTAGATGGTCAGATCCCACACATACCAAGCATTTCAATAACATACACACAATATGCTCGATATGTGCAAACACAACATGGCATCACAACATGACTCTACGACTCAAGTATTTATTCATTAGGCTCCGAGGAGCGAGATATTACAAACATGGGTCTCATGACCCAACAATCAGAGCATACAAGTCAAAGCACAAGCGGAAGCTATCATGTCTGAGTACAGACATCTATAAATGAAAAAGGCTGAGAAGCCTGACTATCTACCAGATCCTGCCGAGGGCACAAGATCGTAGCTGAGGTAACAAGCTAAACGTCGAAGTCCACGTGGAACTACTAGTGAGACTGAAGTCTCTCTGCAAAAACATAAAATAGGCAAACGTGAGTACAAATGTACCCAGCAAGACTTACATCAGAACTAACTACATATGCATCATTATCAACAAGGGGATGGTGGGGTTTAACTGCAGCAAGCCAGCTTTGACTCGGTGGCTATCCTAAACTACGACTGCAAGCGACTCTTTTGAGGTGGCGCACACGAGTCCACATATTCACCATATCAATACACCACTATGGATCCGCTCCCGTCTCCCTACGAGAACGCCATCCATAGCACTCACGCTTATCTTGCGTATTTTAGAGTATCCACTTTCACTTGTCTATGAACTGATATAAGCAACCCAGAAGTCCTTTTCCGCGGACACGGCTATTCGAATAGATATGTTAACCCTGCAGGGGTGTACTTCTTCATACACGCTCTCACCACTTACCGCGTTTACACGACATGTACTCGGCAACCTTCAAGCGGAAGCCCAACGTGGGTGTCGGCCACGACCTACCTAAACACCTAAGTCTCTAGTCCAGGTTTATCGCCTATTCGGGTTCCATCCATGAGGAGATCCGGCCGGAGTTTCGCTCACAGCCCCAAACGATGTGAACAGGGTTCCCGAGACACCAAACGGGCGCCCGGTACACCGTGCCACGTGCCTACCGCATCACAGCCCACCCCTACGGTCAGCGCTGCCCACGGCCTCCAGCATACTACAAACACCAGAAACTACTTGCAACTCCTGGACAGAGGACAAGGGTGATCAAGAAGCCGAGAGGGTCCATTGGTTTCGGGCCCAATGCATGGTAGTAGCTGAATCATGGATCACAAACACAGAACTCAGTTCCTGAGGACGGCTGCAATGAGACAACCCACCATGTACTCCTACATGGCCTCTCACCGCTACCTTTACCAAATCGTGTTCACACACTTAGCTCACACACAGTAGGACATGTTCACACGCCTCTGATTCATCCCCGATGAATCAGACCTGACTCAACTCTAAGCAGTAGCAGGCATGACAAACAAGCATGAATGAGTAGGCACAACAGGGCTCAAACAACTCCTACTCATGCTAGTGGGTTTCATCTATTTACTGTGGCAATGACAGGTCATGCAAAGGATAAAGGGGTTCAGCTACCGCAGCAAGTAACAGATGAATCGTTGTTGTCCTAATGCAGTAAAAGAGAGCAGGAGCGAGAGAGTGGGATTGTATCGGAATGAACAAGGGGGTTTTGCTTGCCTGGCACTTCTGAAGATAACATTGAGTCTTCATCAGTGTCAACGATCACATCATCGGTACACGTCTACCGAGAGGGGAACAATACCGGCAACACAGAAGGAAACACAATCAATGCAATGCACAATATGATGCATGCTATGACATGGCAATATGAATGTGTTTTGGGCTAGTGCATCTAGCTATGATTTAAATGAAGTTGGTTTGAACACATGATTCAATTTCCAACTCCATATATGATTATTTAAATGCCCTTTATTTGTTTTGTCCAAAACAGAGGACAAACATTGTTCAAACATGCATGAAAATGGTACAGATGGATTCCTTGAATTTTTCTGATAATTTTTCATATATAAATTATTTAATTTGGAGTTACGGTTGAATTTCTATGAATTTTAGAAGTTTTAGGCATTTTCTGAATTTTCCTGAATAATATAAAATAAACTAAATTCCAGAAAATGAATATTGCGTCAGCATGACCTCACCCTGACGTCATCAGGTCAACAGGGCGAGTCCAGGTCAAACCTGACGTGTGGGGACCACACGTCAGTGACACAGTTAACTAACCTAAGTTTAATTAGAGCCTGGGCCCGCATGTCAGTGTCCTATCTACTTAACTAAGTTAGTTAACACTAACTTAACCTGGTACTAATTAAACAGGGGGGCTGGGCCCACACGTCAGTCCAGGCGAGGTCAAGGGTCAAACCCCCTGGTCGGCGGGGTCAACTCGCCGGCGTTTAGCCGCCGGCGAGGCTAAACGCGGCGGTGCAGGTGCGGGTTTCACGTACAGGGCACCGTTCGGGGCGCCGTTGGGCTCTATGGATAGCTGGGAGTGGGCCGCGGCGAGTGGTGCAGGTAGTTGGGTTCGGGGTCGCCGGAAAAGGCGCCGGCGACGTGTTTGGCGGCGGCCGGAGCTCGGGTTTGCACGGGCGCGGCGAGGCAGAGCACAAGGAGCTCAACCAAGGGCATGGACGGCGTCGTGGGGTCACCAGGAGCACGTCTGTGCCATTGGGCGAGTAAGCGAAGCTCGGGAGCGCGTGGCTCAACGTCCATGGCGGCGGCGGCTTCGGTCGTCGGTGAACTAGGAGCCACGGTGTGAAAACAGGACAACAGAGATGGGGGTTCGAGGGAGAGGCTTACGACGGTTGCAACGGTGCGGACGACGAGCTCGGGGAAGGCCGGAGCTGAGCGGGGCGGCGAGGTCGATCTCCGGCGGCCGAGGAGGGGAAAAGCCTCGGTGGCGGCGTTGCAGCGCGTCCGGGGCCTCGTGGGTCGTCGAGGAGGTAGGGGACGTCGAAACGGAGCTCGCTGGCACGGCGAGGGGTCGAGGGGGAGGCAGTGGCTACGCAGGCGATGAGCGGCGGCGACGGGCTCCGCTCGGGAAGGGAGCAGAGAGGGGAGGGAGAGAGAGCTGCGAGGAGGGGAGAGGTTGAGGGGAACACGGGACTGCGTGGCAATGCCAGAGGCGTCCAGTGCATCGGGGGAGCACGCAGGCAGGCAGGAGGTGGCCGGCGCGCGTCGGGCACACGCCCGCGTCCTCCTGGCGCGGTGGAGAAGATGACTGGCAGCTGGGCTGCACAGTAGCGGGCCGCGTGGGTGGGTTGGCCTCTCTGGTGGGCTTCACAAGTGAGGCCAGGTAAGTTACAGGTACTCCCTCCTGCTCTGTTTCTATTTTAATTATTGTTTTCTATTTGTTTCAATCTGTTTTGATTTAGTTCAAACACTAAATCATTTTTGTTTCTTCTGACAATTTTTGCAGGGACTGAAAGGAATAATCTAGAGCCCCTCACAAAATAACAGAATTATTGAAGCATTATATATATTTATAGCATATATTTGCTCCAACTCAAATACAATATGTATTAGTTCAAAGATCCAAAATGACATGGAAAAATGTGCATCATCTCTGGTTACTGTTTCCAGCATTTTCCAAAAATGATGAACATTTTTGAAAGCCGAAAATATTTTAGGTGAACCTAGTGAGTTCCTTTAATGCTAGGGTTTGGACAATCCCCATTTCAACTTTCTGTAAAAGTAAACATGATGCATCACCAAAGACTAGTACTAGTGCATTGCCAGAAGCTAGGGATGTGACAGATCAAGTGATCCCATGGTATGGTAAGTATTGTCCATTACGCTTTGTGTACTAACCCATGCTCTAGGTGAGAGTAGTTTGTGGAGTTAGGTATGTTTCCATGGGCTTGCGTCAAGAGGGAGATCTTATACAACCCATGGAGGATGACATCAAGTATGACCGTTATCAAGATTGCGGTGTGCAAGTTCAAGTGGAGCATCACGAAGAGATCATTGATACATCTCTGTCGTATCTACTTTTCCAAACGCTTTTGCTTTTGTTTTGGAATCTAATTTGCATGATTTGAATGAAACTAACCTGGACTGACGCTATTTTCAGCAGAACTACCATGGTGTTGTTTTTGTGCAGAAATAAAAGTTCTCGAAATGTAACGAAACTTTTTGAAGAATTTTGATGAAATAAAAGAGAAATACTGGAGTCAAGAACCACCGGAGGGCGGCCCCTGGTTGAGTACAACCCACCAAGGCGCCCCCCCTCTTGTCGCGTCCAAGTGGGTTGTGCCCACCTGATGGCCCCGCTGACCCTATCTCCACACTAAAATACTTCTTTCGGAGAAAAAAATCAAAGAGAAAGAATACCGAGCTCCGCCGTGCCAGTCGGGCTTCGCCCGGCCGCGCCCTCTGGCGACGGTGAGGGAGAAGGGAGGCGAAGGGGGCTAGAGGAGGGGATCGAGGAGCCCTCCCCGGCCGCCTCGCGGGCGCGGTAGGGATATGGTTCGGGAGGGATGGATTGCCCGTGCACGCAGGTGGATTGCCCGTGCTTTTCGTGGGGTGAGCACTACTTCAAGCAGTGTGCGTCTCGGCAGCATCCACGTTGGTTGGAATTATTGGCATGAAGCACCCGCAGTAGGGCACTATACTAGTCCTAGTGAAGAAGACTTGACGCCCACTTAAGAAAAAACTTCCCTGGCTACAGATTTAAGTACATGTAACTACTGAAGCAAAACGTGATTACAATCAGCTGCACTACAAATTATAGATGATCAGGAAAGGTGCTAATGTGCCATTAGTGGTATACAGATGCACATGCAAATCATGGGGAAAGAAAGATCACAGACGCCATCAGTGCAGTATTATGATCAAATTATGGGAAAAGTTTGCAGCTAGCGTCACGTTGCGCAACCGTCTGAAACACTGCCAGAAATGACCAACACACAAAGACGGAAGCGAAACGTAGAGATCAGGCGGACCGTGTTGCTGCTAGGTGCCAAGATCTACTCACCACAAAAGCCGTCCCTTCATCCATCCATGACCCAGAAATAAATACATGCGTCCACAGTGAGCTAGCCATCGCCCCCACCCCGGAGTAAAGCCGCGCCATGCATAGCTGGTGGTTTTGCTGTTTCTGCACCGCTCCACTCATCCCACCTGCCACCGAATTGAATGAAAATATTCCTCCCGGCTTCCAGCCAACAGATCGATGGAGTAGTAGGAAGAGTTAATACCACAATTGTACAAAAATTTGTAGGGGTGAGAACAGATTGATACAGAGACTAAAAAACCCACAAAACGGGTCCCTAAACTCTACCTATGTAACAAAATCACCCAAGCATGCCACGTTGGCTCTGGTAATTTTGCAGAAAGGCCCTCCAGTTTTATTTTTTTACACCACGCTCCTGCAACCCCTCCTGCCCGTTCCCTATTTACAAATCCCTAGCCCCGAGATCCTCTCTGTCCACTCCGCCGCTGCTCCGGCCATGCCAGCGCTGTCCTCTCGCTTCCAGCGCCGGCTCGTGCGACATGAAGGGATCGATATCTTCATAATGGAGGGAGCAGGTAGGATGCCGTGGGGCAGTGGCAGCGCCATCGTCGAGCCAGCGTCGCCCGCTCCATGGAAGTGACCTCGCGGGCGCCGACAAGACGAAGGGCGGCGAGCCCTGGGCGAAGATCATCGACGAGGTGCGCTACATGGATGTTGATTCTTGCAAGGTGTGTACCCTCTCCTCAATTTGAAGATGGACAGTGAAAATTTGTAGTGAATGTAGTGAATTTCTTTTCAATTTTGTACTCAATGTGGTAACTTTCTGAAGATGTTTTGGTTGAATATGATTCTAGGGGACTGAAATACTTCCGGACTTTGATTGGAGTATACCTCCATCCTCCCCTGATGTTGTTTCCAATGGCATTGACACTAGTGACCAATGTTGTCACTTTCTGAACCCAGCAAGAAGAGTTTGTTGTGAGGGCTATGACTATGGTCGTATATTTCTTGTCTGTCCTGTTGAGGTTAGTTTAGAATTTAGCAAACTTATCTGAAGTGTGTTCCAAAATGCTTGTTAAGAATGGATGCTAATTTACTAAATGTGTGTTACAAAATGCTTGTTTTATGTTTTCAGGGTTATGATACATGTGCTTATCTGAAGCGGGTGGACAAAGAATGGCAAGGGAGGCCTAGGAAGGTGATTGGCAAACTTGCTCAAGAGAATGTGGCTCTTCAGAAATTTGTCTTTGACAAGGATGCTGAAATTATGAGGCTGAAGGAAGAGAGCGAGGCCATGATCATGAAGCACAAGAAGGAGATCAGAACTAGGGATAGGAGGAAAATTTGGTTAACCTGTTTGGTCTGCTGCTCTACACTGTTTAATGGTGTTGTAGCTCTAGTGATAAAAGGTTTTGTGTAAGTTAGGTAATTTAGAATTTGGCATGATGTGAGAGGTGAACCTATTTGTTATCAGGTGCTACTTGTACTGATTATATGAAATCAGTGGCTACCTATTATCTATGTTGAGTGTTGTAAACATTCCAAACTATTTGATGTGAGAGGTGAACTCATTTGCTACATATTTTTATTCAAGAAGTTTGGCTTGTTCTTGTAATGATTCTCTTATTTGACATGAAAATACACTCATTTTGACATGAATGGCCGGCATGAAGTAGATTGAATTTGACAGACTTATTTTTTAAAAAAACTGAATAAGCGCAAGCACACAAGCTTTGGCACAAGCACAACTAACAGACCCGGTTTGATTGACACTACAAGCTTTAGCACAAGCACACAAGCTTGACATTACAAGCTTAAGCAGAAGCACAACACAAGCACACATTCAGGCACACATACCCGGTTTGATTGACAATATCAAAAGGCACACATTTGCTAATTCGGAGCTCCTCCATTGTCAGGCCTGGCCGTGGAGAAAGGAAAGGTAGAGGATCCACCTGTTCAGGCTGCGGCGGCGCCGTGGTCGGCATCTGACCACATAGGCACACCCACCTCACCCTGCCCCGTGGAGTTCTCGCCTCCTCCCTTGCTCAGCGGACGATGTTCAACGCCGGCCCACTCGGGGGCGGCATCCTGGCTCGCTCCTTCTCAGTGCTCTCGAAGTATACCCTTCGAGCAAAATTGTGGAGCGTCCAGTCGGCGTCGCCTCGCAGGAGCAGAGGGCAGAGATGAGGAGGAGAGGACGGGCAAAAGAAAGGAAAGGTTTTGGAAGGGGTTTGTATCGGGGCCGGCGACCAGGGGTTTTTTTGCCGGGGGTATGGACTTGTCTGTGAAATTGCTAAAGCGTGAGGTTTTTTTCGTAAAAACATGCTTCAGGCCCGACAAAGCCTACCTGGCGCGCCACGTGTGCAGTTCGGGGCTGTTTGGGTGATTTTGTTACAACAGTTAAGTTGGAGGACCAGTTTTGTGGGGGTTTTAGGTTTTGTATATGAATCTGTTTCCACCCCTACAAGTTTATGTAGCAATTGTAGCATTAACTCTAGTAGTAATCAAACAAAAACCAATCAGCCGGAGAAAAGAATGGCCCGAGAGAAAACGGCAAGATTAGATTAATCCCAGCAAGCAAAAAAGCGAGCGTTCACACTAACTGATCAGCATGCCGGCGGCGGGGCATGTGTACTGCCAATATGTTTTCTTGGGTCATTCTTATCTCATGCCATGTGTACTATTGTTCCAGTCCGATAGAAAACAGAAAAGAGAAAAGCACTATCATGCTAACATAATCACTTGTTTAGCAAGTTGATGTAGCATATAGTGCCAGTAAGCGTTGTGCTGATGCTCAAAGCAAAAAATACCTTTTTCTTTACACGGATGCTGATAGCAACCTGCGTGGAGCGCAGCGCCTACACAATCTAGCGAGAAGCGGGGGAGCCGTCAGAGGCCACCGAAGCGTCGCTGTCGGCCGGGGCCCACGCGGCAGAAATAATGTGACGACAGCGAGCGGTTCATTATACGAGCACGGGGGGAATTGGATGGGAATGGAAAAGGAGGGAGATTTTTGTTTCCGCCCTGCCAGGTGGCTTAATTTAATCCTCCCCCCACCTCCCCTCCAGTGTGCGCGCGTTGCCCATCATGCATAGTTGTGTCCTGGTTGTGGTGTAGCCATCCGACCCTGTTCGTGCCCGGACACGCGCAGAGCTCAGCCAGCGGCAGCAGTGCAGCGCGGCGCCGTCGCCGTTGATGGAGAGCAGGCGTCCGAGCTCCGTGCTTCTCTTGCTGGTGCTGCTGGCGGCGCCGCTCATGGTGGCGTCGGCTGGCCCCTCGTCGCCGACGGCGTTCCTGGAGGACGACGTGGTCCTCGGCGCCGTGGCGAGGCTGGGCAAGGGCGCCAACGCCAGCGGGCGGGGCGGCGCCCGCTGCGACGTCGACGTCGACATCTCCGCCGTCGTTGGCGGGCCGTCGCGCGAGCGCGGCGCGTCCGGGTGGAAGGAGGAGATCGCGGGGCTGGCGGGGCGGCCGGAGATGGCGGCGTGGCTGCGGCGGGTGCGGCGGCGGATCCACGAGCGGCCCGAGCTGGCGTACGAGGAGGTGGAGACGAGCCGGCTGGTCCGCGAGGAGCTGGAGGGCATGGGCGTCAGCTTCCGGTACCCGCTCGCGCGCACGGGCCTCGTCGCCACCATCGGAACCGGCCGCCCGCCCGTCGTCGCGCTCCGGGCCGACATGGACGCGCTGCCCATCCAGGTACGTACAAGGAACTGCCGCTGCTACGTGAACAGACACGTGTTCTTATCTCGCGCACGTGCGCCTTTGCAGCCTCTGAGTGCCCATAACAAACGATCGAGCCCAGCATGCTACTAGGTTCCACACAGATTCTTAGATTTCTCATCGTCATGACATACTCTATCCGCTTGTCTTCTAAACAATAGAATGGCTATTTTTTGGTTCTTTTTTTTTAATTGTCGTTCCTCGTGAATTGCTTTGGGGTTCAAAGCGCATGAGACGAGTTTGTTTGCTGTTCAACCTATTTATGTTTGGGAATTTGGGAGAGGTAGGTTGTGGCCAGAGAATAGATGCACCACCAATGCATTATGACTCCCCACTACAAAAATGACTAGTTTTTAGTTTGGGCCTTCTTTCACCATCTAACTCGTATTTTTAACTTGTGGTTGCTGGGTCGATGATTTAACTTGGATAGACAGAAACAACAAAACAGAAAGGAGTGGCCTCTGCAGGAACACGCGGCTGTGGACGTTGCGCGGGAGCAGTCTCGATCCATCGACCGAGTTCATCAGAAGCGTCTGCTTATTTTCATCAGAAATCAGAAAGATGACAAATCGTTTTTAATTTTTTTTTGCTCCTCGTTCCGGTGCCCGAAACGGCACCCGCCGTTGGTGAGACCCTGGACGCGCGGATCCCGGTTGCCATGCGAAACCCCCGTCTTTCTGAGTGCCCACAACGGGCAGTTTTTACGCCAAAAAGCCATAGACTTTTCTCCTGCTTTTCCTCGCCTTCTCTCTCTCTCTCTCACTCTCTCCCCCGCCCCGGCCTTTCTCCTGCTTTTCCCCTGCTGTTCACTCGTTCTCGCTCGACTCCAGCCGAACTCCTTTCGTGGCATGACACGTTCGGTTTGTGGCTGTTGTTGGTTGCAGGAGGCGGTGGAGTGGGAGCACAAGAGCAAGAACCCCGGGAAGATGCACGCGTGCGGCCACGACGCGCACGTCGCCATGCTGCTCGGCGCCGCCAGCATTCTCAAGGCCCGCGAGCGCCACCTCAAGGTACGTAACCTCTCTGAACTTAATTCCCATCAGTGGCTGCTAGCTAGCACGCTGAACTTCACCTTTGAGTGGCTACGATCTTCCCAATAGCTGTCCGTTGCTAGCCGTTCCTCCCGTCTGCCCGCACGCCACCATTGCCGTGCAAGGGACCCTGTACATGTCCCTCTGCTACACTGGCTGCGGGCTAGCTCTAGCTGTGCCGATGTGATTTCGCAATGCGTGCGGGTTGGGCGTACGCACTAGGTTTGCTTTGCGAGACCAGATCGAAGGGCGCATGCTTAAGCCGAAAATCATATCATAAGACCGTCGGCCGGCGTAAAGTGTTAAAGCTGTCGCGGCGGCATCATCGTGTTGATGGTGGCGTCAGGACAAACATTCCAAGACCCTCTGCTTTACTCGAGCTTCCTCTTCACGTGTGTCCTCGCTACTGATTAGCTTCCTCTTCACGTGTGTCCTCGCTACTGATGGTGGCGTACAGTAGGATTTTTTTAAAGAATGATTAGCAACTACTACTGGTACAGTGGGATTATTGATTTATTTTTTAACAATGATTAGCAACTAGGATTTGTAAGCGTTTAAGACGTGGTCGCCGCCGTCTAGTCTAGCAAAAGTCGTCAGGGTTGGTGCGGATATATGCTCGCAGTCATTCATCTCTCCGATTGCGCCAAGGACAGAATTTGTTCGCCTTCATTAACTGCATTTTCTCAACGTAATGCGATGCTGGTGGTACAACATTCCTTCACTTTGGTTCACTGCTTTCGAGAGGTGGATCGGATGCCCCGTGTTCGACGGAATGCCTGGTCATTGTGTACGTTATACTATGAGACTCGTGCAAACTTTTAAGGGCACGTGGTGCGCGGAAGCAAAACTTACACTAGTATGATCATAATCTTTTCTGAATTATTGTCATTTACCACTACTTCAGCAGTGACTGCAATCAAAGGGTTTTAAGTCTGTGGGCACATCTGGTCATGTCCATGTCAAATTTGTGTCGCCGTCTTCTTCAAACCTGTCCTTATTACACCAGCTACTGCAACTCTGTCAAACATGTGGGAACCAAGTCCTGCAGTTAACATAGGGTTCAAGTTAATACACTAGTGTATTTTATCTTCAAGAAGAAAAAAACATACTACTGAAATTCAGACATACAGTCAAATGAGAAACTTAAACTGTACTCCGTGGCACTTGGTAATGTGCAGGGCACGGTGAAGCTTCTGTTCCAGCCGGCGGAGGAGTCCGGCGCGGGAGCGAAGCGGATGATCGAGGACGGCGCGCTGGAGGGCGTGGAGGCGATCTTCGCCGTCCACGTGTCGCACCAGCACCCGACGTCCGTGGTCGGGTCCCGGACGGGGCCGCTCCTCGCCGGCTGCGGCTTCTTCAAGGCCCAGATACTCGCCCGCCGCGCCGGCGCCGACCCGGTCCTCGCCGCCTCGTCCACCATCATCAGCCTGCAGAGCCTCGTGTCCCGCGAGGCGGACCCGCTGGACTCACAGGTGGTGTCGGTGGCCATGGTCAACGGCAGCTTCAGCCTGGGCGGGGACCCGGCGGCGCCGCTGGTGCTGGGCGGCACGTTCCGGGCCTTCTCGAACGCGAGCTTCTACACGCTGCGGCGGCGGATCGAGGAGGTGATGACGCTGCAGCCGCGGGTGCACGGCTGCGAGGCCTCCGTCGACTTCTTCGAGAACCAGAGCTTCTATCCGCCCACGGTGAACCACCCGCGGATGTACGCGCACGTCAAGGCCACGGCGCGGGCGCTGCTGGGCGACGCCGGCTACCGCGACGTGCCGCCGATGATGGGCGCCGAGGACTTCTCCTTCTACTCCCAGGCCGTACCCGCCGGGTTCTACTACGTCGGCGTGCGCAACGAGACGCTGGGGTCCGTGCACACCGGCCACTCCCCCTACTTCATGATCGACGAGGACGTGCTCCCCACCGGCGCCGCCGTCCACGCCGCCATCGCCGAGAGGTACCTCGCCGGCGGCGCCGAGCGCGACGGCGATCCACGCTCCCCGGAGCAGGAGCCGTGAACCTGCGATCGGCCGAGACGTACATACGCTGGCCCGGCCGGTTCTTGTTTAACTGATCGATCGACCGGAGTTGCGGTTGCGGGTTCAGTCCCGGGAGGGTGGCGGGATCGACGTCGCGCGCGAGAGAACCGGTGGTTTTTGGCCGATCACGCCGTGATCTGGGCTGTCTTTTCCCCCCTCCGTGCTCGTGTTGGCTCTGAAACTTGCCGTTGAGACGCGGTTACGGTTTGGCTCCCGGGTTTTGCCTGCGGCCTTGTGGGTGTGGCCGTGCGTGTTTGTGCCTGCCGAACGTGATCGGGAAACATGCACCTTAGCACCGACATTAACATATTCTGGAGATTGAGAAGTACTATCAGCTATGTACATATTTCTTCCGGTGGCATTTTCTTCTTTGAACGTTTTTCTTTCTTTTGGGTCTTGACTATATCATATCTAGATGTGAGATGAGATATTGTCTCACATCTAAGTTTTGACATCAGCAGAAAATCATTTGTATTATTTTTTCCAAATGATAGGTGTCACACATATGGCATGAAGTAACACTGCCCTGACGTTTTTTTTTTCCTAACGATCTTTACACTAGAGTTGCCGTCTAAAAAAACAAACTCAAAAACATAATTGAAACCTGTCATCCAAACAAAAAGTTATCATGCTTCACAACTAAAGTTGTCATCCTCGGATAACTAAACTTGCCATCAAAAAATGTCAGGGTCAAATTGCTTCGTGCCACATGTGTGGCACTTATCAAGGTCTTTATTTTTTGGTCCGGCAGCTGCAGCATCGCAAGAAAAAGAAAATCAACTGACAGACTATGCTGCTTAGGAATCAAGCTTGGAACTGCACATTGGGAAACACTAGTGCCTACCACTCCAACTAATAGTTGTTGAGTATTTGGAAGCGGGAAGTGACTAAGAACATAGTACGGCGTCAAGATTAGAAGACACTTAAAAAATTTGAAACCTTATTTGCAAATTGTCAACAATTTTTAAATGACGAATATTTTTCAATACACAAACAAATTTAAAATTTTGAAAACCCTTTTTGAAATGTGAATAATTTTTGTAATTCCATTTTTTAAAATAAGAACAATATGGTATTCCAGACAATTTCTTCACGAACAGAATTTGAGAAAAGTGAACAAGTTTTGAAAATCCTGGAACAGTTTAGCTTATTTTTATTTTTGAAAATGTTGACACTTTGAAAATTCGGTTTTTTTAAACACAAATAAATTTAGTTTATTTTTGTTGTACTCATAAATTTCATTAAAAAATGTTGACATTTGAAAAAATATTCATACATTTCAAAAGAATATTTGGATGTTTAAAAGAATGTATTATACAATGAAAAAAAGTTCGGGCCTTAGTTGCGAGTCGAGGATAGAATTGCAACTAGGACAACAAGAAGGTCAGACCCCCGGTTGTGAGTCGAGGATGGGATTGCAACTAAGACAAAAAAGGTGGACCCTAGTAGCAAGTCAAGGTTGGACTTGCAATTGGGACAAAAAAAGACCAAACCCCAGTTGTGAGTCACTGGTTGACTTGCAATTGGGACAAAAAAAGACCAAACCCCAGTTGTGAGTCACTGGTTGACTTGCAACTGAGACAAAAAAGGTCGCATCCTAGTTACTGTTGGGGAACATAGTAATTTCAAAAAAATTCCTACGCACACGCAAGATCATGTTGATGCATAGCAACGAGAGGGGAGAGTGTGTCCACGTATCCTCGTAGACCGAAAGCGAAAGCGTTAGAACAACGCGGTTGATGTAGTCGTACGTCTTCACGGCCCGACCGATCAAGCACGGAAACTACGGCACCTCCGAGTTCTAGCACACGTTCAGCTCGATGACGTCCCTTGAACTCCGATCCAGCCAAGTGTCGAGGGAGAGTTCCGCCAGCACGACGGCGTGGTGACGATCTTGATGTTCTACCATCGCAGGGCTTCGCCTAAGCACCGCTACAATATTATCGAGGAGGACTATGGTGGAGGGGGGCACCGCACACGGCTAAGAGATCAAGAGATCAATTGTTGTGTCTAGAGGTGCCCCCTGCCCCCGTATATAAAGGAGCAAGGGGGAGGGGGCGGCCGGCCAGGGAGGAGGCGCGCCATGGGGAGTCCTCCTCCCACCGGGAGTAGGACTCCCTCCTTCCTTGTTGGACTTGGAGAAGGGAGGAAAGAGGAGGGAGAGAGGAAGGAAAGGGGGGGCGCCGCCCCCTCTCCTTGTCCTATTCGGACTAGGGGGGAAGGGCACGCGGTCCAGCCCTGGATGCCTCTCCTCTTCTCCACTAAGGCCCACTATGGCCCATTAAGCCCCCGGGGGGTTCCAATAACCCCTCGGTACTCCGGTAAAATCCCGATTTCACCCGAAACACTTCCGATATCTAAATATAGGCTTCCAATATATCAATCTTCATGTCTCGACCATTTCGAGACTCCTCGTCATGTCCGTGATCACATCCGGGACTCCGAACAATCTTCGGTACATCAAAACTCATAAACTCATAATATAACTATCATCGAAACCTTAAGCTTGCGGACCCTACGGGTTCGAGAACTATGTAGACATGACAGAGACACATTTTCGGTCAATAACCAATAGCGGAACCTGGATGCTCATATTGGCTCCTACATATTCTATGAAGACCTTTATCGGTCAAACCGCATAACAACATACGTTGTTCCCTTTGTCGTCGGTATGTTACTTGCCCAAGATTTGATCGTCGGTATCCAATACCTAGTTCAATCTTGTTACCGGCAAGTCTCTTTACTCGTTCTGTAATGCATCATTTCGTAACTAACTCATTAGCTACATTGCTTGTAAGGCTTATAGTGATGTGCATTACCGAGAGGGCCCAGAGATACCTCTCTGACAATCGGAGTGACAAAACCTAATCTCGAAATACGCCAACTCAACATGTACCTTTGGAGACACCTGTAGAGCTCCTTTATAATCACCCAGTTATGTTGTGACGTTTGGTAGCACACAAAGTGTTCCTTTGGTAAATGGGAGTTGCATAATCTCAAAGTTGTAGGACCATGTATAAGTCATGAAGAAAGCAATAGCAACATACTAAACGATCAAGTGCTAAGCTAACGGAATGGGTCACGTCAATCACATCATTCTCCTAATGATGTAATCCCATTAATCAAATGACAACTCATGTCTATGGTTAGGAAACATAACCATCTTTGATTAATGAGCTAGTCAAGTAGAGGCATACTAGTGACATCAAGTTTTGTCTATGTATTCACACATGTATTATGTTTCCGGTTAATACAATTCTAGCATGAATAATAAACATTTATCATGAAATAAGGAAATAGATAATAACTTTATTATTGCCTCTAGGGCATATTTCCTTCAGTCTCCCACTTGCACTAGAGTCAATAATCTAGATTACACAGTAATGATTCTAACACCCATGGAGCCTTGGTGCTGATCATGTTTTGCTCGTGGAAGAGGCTTAGTCAACGGGTCTGCAACATTCAGATCCGTATGTATCTTGCAAATCTCTATTTCTCCCACCTGGACTTGGTCCCGGATGGAATTGAATCGCCTCTTGATGTGTTTGGTCCTCTTGTGAAATCTGGATTCCTTTGCCAAAGCAATTGCACCAGTATTGTCACAAAAGATCTTCATTGGTCCCGATGCACTAGGTATGACACCTAGATCGGAAATGAACTCCTTCATCCAGACTCCTTCATTTGCTACTTCCGAAGCAGCTATGTACTCCGCTTCGCATGAATTGAAAAACTTTATGAATTTGAAACACACAAATGAAAAGTGAAGAATAGGAAAAAAGATAATGAAACCAAAAAAACACATTCGTGAGCCAAGTCCATGGCCTGCGCATGCACGACAAGCAGGGTACCTACAAACACATAGTGTTGGGGACATAACTATTAGTATAACCCGCCCAGGAGGGGTCGGGTTATACTTCCAAGTATTCTTGAAGCCCAAGACCCAGGATGGAGATGGCGGTTCAAGAAAGGGACCAAAGCCCAGAGGCGACTTAAGGCCCGTAGTGATAAACCACCATATGTATATGACTTGTATTCTAAGGCAAGAATAGTTAAGAGACCGAGCCGGACACTGTTTATGAGCCGGTCGGGACTCTGTAGAGCCGCTGGGCGTCGACCTCTGTATATAAAGGGATGACCCGGCGGCGGTTAAGGGCAAGTAACATCAGATCGAGAACTAGGTCAAGCGGATTCGCTCCCTGGTTATCGATTCATAAGCAATCCCACCAAAAACTGGATTGTAGGCATTTACCTTCACAGCAAGGGGCCGAACCAGTATAAACCTTGTGTCCTTTGTCCCGTTTAACCCCTTTAAGCTTCCTAGTTGCGATGGCTCCACGACTAAGTCCTTACGCTAGGACATCTGACGTGATAATTCCATGATAGTTGGCTCACACCGTGGGGCCCGCGCACGGTGGGTTTGAGTTCTTAAAGGGCAGCTTCGAAGGGCTCAAGGGATACGCTGTGGGCCGGATGACCAAGAGTCGTCGCAGCAAGCTCTATATCGACAACGCAGGCTGGGGCCCCGACGCCAGCTCAATTGAGAAGCCAGTACCGGGTCCCCTTTGACGGAATCCACGTCTTCATCGGCAAGATAGGAAAGCCGGGCCCTGAGCCGGACATCTGCATCGACATCATCGAGACGGCTCAGCATGCGAGACCCGCTCGGGCTCAACCCGCCATGAGGCGTGCCCTCGTGGGATGCATCCATGGAGGAGAGTTTTCTGAAGGATTTGACTCTGGTGGTGAGACGGCCATCTACTCCGATGGTGAGTCGTCCACAGGTTAGACGGATTCGTTGTATCAACTGCAAGACGACGGGCTTGGGGGCTGTTCCGATGGCGGTAGTATTCCGGACCCCTTTGAGCCACCAAGCAGAGTTGGAATCTTCATGGCAGGTACTCAACCTGCGCTAACTTCATCAACTGCGGCGGCCATGACCTCCGGGACAGCAGCAGCCGGGGCAAGAGACCCCGTGCGCTCGCCGGCTCAGGTGTTGATGGATCTCACTGATAAGTTGATGACCCTATTAACCGCCGTGGTCAACCCGGTGGATCAAGCTCAGCACATGCAGAAGTGGCGCAGTTGAAGCTTGATATAGCACATGCTAAAGAAAACCTGGAGACAGAGGACGTCAGGATGACTGCTGAGTGGGCGACTCTGGATGTCCGAGCACAGCAGATTCAATCACAGGCTTTTCAGCTCACGATGGAGCAAAACGCATCCAATGAGGTTATGAGGAGAAGGTATCAGAAGGCTCAATCTCGTCTGCCTCCGGTTTACGATCCTAGGAACCTTTTCCAGACACCCGGAGCGAGACCCAGTAACCCGCCGGGAGTAAATCAGGTCATAGCGCCCGAGATCAACACGCCGATTCAAACACAGGTTATGGGACCCCCATGTCTAAATACTGCCCCACCCCTTTATGTGTCGACACCACTGGGTCATTACTCTAACCCGCTGGAGAACATGATCGCGGCGGCAACATGACTGGCGGCTCTCCTAGCTGATGGCGACTCACCGGCGGCGGTTGAAACGCGAAGGGACAGAGATCTTCTTCAGACAGCCTTGGCACAACAGGAGGCATACTCTTACAGTAGAGACATGATTCATTCTACCCCACGTCTGAGCCGGAGCAAGAGTTACAGTAGGCATTTGGATTCGCCAGCCGTGTCAAGCAATGCTCAGCGCCGTAACAAGCCACGTGGGTATGGCCCAGCTCGGGGTGGGGCTCCTAATGTGCATAATCAGGATAGAGTGCGTCAGCAGATTGAGCAGGCGGCTCAACAGGCAGCGGAAATAGCAGCTCAACAGGCGGCTCAGCATGCGGCTTATCATCCCCTGCCGATTTATCCAGCAGTGTCAGTTGAGGCAGGAATAGTCACCAGAACCGGAGGTGTGCCTTGTTTGGTGCCGGCTCTACGTAACGAGCGCTTGCCCAAGGATTTTAAGGGGCCTCGTAAGGTGCCGAATTATACGGCCGATTTGTAGCCCGGAGCGTGGATTGAAAGTTACGAGATGGCCATGGAGTTGCTAGAGGTGAGCGATGCTGCGATGGCCAAGTACTTCACCATGATGTTGGATGGAACGGCCCATAATTTGTTGAAGGCGTTGCCACCTAATTCCATTGGTTCATGGGCAGAGTTAAAGGAGAAGTTTATTCAGAACTTTAAAGATACGTGCAAGCAAACCATGTCGGTTGTGGATCTGACTGGTTGCAAGCAACAGGAGGGTGAGTCCACGACCCATTGGGTGTGTCGGGTCAAGGAAACAATACATTCCTCTGATAAGATGGATGCGCGCTCTGCAGTGTTAATGTTAGAGTAGAATTGCCGTTTTGAGCCCTTAAAGATGAAGCTGGGGCAGCTCAAGCGTGAAGGTCCTAACATGGGTCAGTTGATGGCGGCTCTAGTTAAATATGCCGACTCAGATAGTACATGGGATCCCGAGTCTGATGATGAGAAGGCAAGGAAGGGAAAGAAGAGCGGCAACGCTAAGGGCACGCAGCCTAACCCGGCAAATCAAGGCGGCAATAACAAACGTAAGGCAGATGATAACTTAGAGTTTGTGGCTAACACCAATACACAGGGCAAAAATCAGCGGCGTAAGGGGAGGCCACCTCCACGGTCTGGCGGGTCAGGCCCTACTCTCGAGCAGTTGTTGAATGAGCCTTGCCCGAAGCATGGCACGAAAGAGAGTCCAGCTACACACCTGTGGAAGGATTGCACTATCATGAAGGCCTTCAAAAATTCCAATATGTTCAATGGAAATCACGGGTCGGGCGGCGGTTTAGGAGGCGGCAACATTCATGGCCCGAACAACGGAAGTGGCGGTTCTGGTTCCAGTTTCCAAGGTCACTAGAGTAATCAAGGCAATTTCAATCAAGGTGGTTACAATCAACAATCTGGCTAGGGGGTCAGCAGCAACAACAACAGTCTGGTCATCAGAGCTAGCCAAAGCAGTTAAACAGTGGACAATATCATGTTTTCACCACGAGCTTATGTAAGCGGGACCAGAAGCTTCATAAGAGGGCAGTTAACGCTGTTGAGCCGGCAGTTCCTCGCTACTTACGATGGTCTGAGAAGGCCATCACATGGAGTCGGGAGGATCACCCGCCCCGGGTTGATAATCCGGGTCACTTGGCTTTGGTGGTAGCACCTCAAGTTGGGGGGGGGGGTACAAGTTCACTAAGGTGCTCATGGATGGAGGCAGCAACATCAATATCCTCTATTATGAGACCTTCTGTCACATGGGGTTAACAGATAAAAACCTTAAGTAGTCCAATACCATTTTTCACGGTGTGGTTCCTGGTAAGTCGGCATACCTAGTTGGTAAGATTGAGCTGGAGGTAGCCTTTGGAGATGAGTATGACTCCAGGGCTAAGAAGTTAACCTTTGAGGTGGTCAAGATCAGAAGCCCATATCATGCTCTGTTTGGACGGCTGGCTTACGCCAAGTTCATGGCGCGGCCATGTTATGTATATCTATAGCTGAAGATGTCGGGTCATAAAGGGACCATTACGGTTCATGGCAGTCGAAAGCTAGATCTGGAATGCGAGGAAGGTGATGCGGCTTATGCTGAGTCGGTATGTGCCGCAGAAGAGTTAAAATACTATAAAGACAATGTTGACCCGACAGATATGACATCTTTGAAGAAGCCCACCACAGAGCGTGAGCCGGAGATGAAGTTTAAATCGGCGGAGGATACTAAGATGGTCTATTTTGTTCCTGACGATTCATCTAAGCAGTTCTGTATCAGCGTCAATCTGGATGCTAAATAGGAAAGCGCGCTCATCGAGTTCATCCGTGAGAATCGGGACATCTTTGCATGGAAACCTTCTGACATGCCGGGTGTACCGAGAGAACTCGCCGAGCAGACTCTCAACATTGATCCAAAGTTTAAGCCGGTCAAGCAGTTCCTTCGGCGGTTTAACAAAGAGAGGCGCGAGGCCATTGGACAAGAGGTGGCCCGGCTCTTGGCGGCCGGGTTTATCATTGAGGTATTTCATCCGGAATGGTTGGCTAACCCGGTGCTGGTGCTCAAGAAGAACGGCACTTGGTGTATGTGCGTGGATTATACAGACTTAAACAAGGCTTGTCCGGCAGATCATTTTGCTCTTCCGCGTATTGATCAAATTATTGATGCTACGGCGGGATGTGAGCGTTTGAGTTTTCTGGATGCTTATTCTGGATATCATCATATCAAGATGGCAGTTAAGGACCAGGAGAAGACATCGTTCATTACTCCTTTTGGAGCCTTCTGCTATGTTTCCATGCCTTTTGGGCTTAGAAGTGCCCATGCAACTTATCAGCGTTGCGTGCAGAAATGCCTTCATACTCAGATTGGCCGTAATGTGCATGCTTACGTGGATGATATTGTGGTGAAGTCCAGAAACAAGGAAAGACTGATAGATGATCTCAAGGAGACCTTTGATAATCTCCGGGTGTACAACATGATGCTTAACCCGACGAAGTGCGTCTTTGGTGTGCCGGCAGGTAAGCTTTTGGGTTTTCTGGTTTCTAACAGAGGCATTGAGGCTAACCCGGAGAAGATCAAGGCTATCACCTCTCTGGCAAAGCCCAGGTGCATCAATGATGTTCAGCGATTGGCGGGTCGTATTGCTGCTTTAAGCCGGTTCATAAGCCGGTTAGGTGAAAAGGCCATACCGCTGTATCAAATGTTGAAGAAGATAGATGACTTCGTCTAGAGTGATGCTGCTAACGTTGCCTTTAAGGATTTGAAGAGACAATTGGCTGAGCCGCCGGTCCTTGCTGCTCCCATTGACAAAGAGCCGTCACTATTGTATGTGGCTGCTAATGCACACACTGTCAGTGTAGCTATTGTGGTGGAGCGAAAGGAGTCTGGTAAAGAATATCCGATTCAACGTCCAGTTTACTACATTAGTGAGGTGCTCATTGAGTCCAAACAAAGGTATCCACATTGGCAGAAGCTTGTTTATGGGGTGTTCATGGCCAGCTGGAAGCTTAAGAAGTATTTTCTGGGTCATCCCATCACTGTGGTTAGTTCTGCTCCTTTGGGGGATATCATCCAAAACAGAGAGGCCACATGACGAGTTGCTAAGTGGGCTATTGAGCTTGGGCCTCATGGCTTAAAATATGTGCCTCGCACTGCTATCAAATCTCAAGCATTGGTGGATTTCATCAATGATTGGACAGAGTTATAGGCGCCTGAAGAGAAGCCGGATAACACATACTGGACAATTCACTTTGATGGATCCAGGCAATTGGAAGGCTTGGGGACTGGAGTTGTTTTGGCTTCCCCTCGAGGTGATAAATTTTGTTATGTGCTAAGATTGATATTTCCATGTACTAATAATGCAGCTGAGTATGAGGCCTTACTCCATGGTCTTCGGATGGCTAAGGAGATGAACTTAAGTCGGGTAAGGTGCTTTGGCGACTCAGACTTGGTAGCCCAGCAAGTCTCAGGCAAGTGGGATTCCAAAGATCCTCTCATGGCGGCTTATCGTGGTGAAGTTGATGTTGTGGCTAGACATTTCAAGGGTTATCAAGTGGAACACATAGATCGCAAGAAGAACGAGGCGGCTGATGCTCTAAGCCAGCTTGGGTCTCAGCGTAAACCGGTACCCCGAATACCTTTTTGGATGTTTTGCATAATCCGTCTGTTAAGTTACCTATAGAGGAAGACTTGGCTGTGCCTAACCCGGAGGCACAGTTGGTGGCGGCTCTTCACATCATCCCAGATTGGACGGTGCCATATTTGGCTTACATGACCCGGGGAGAACTGCCTAAGGATGAAACCTTGGCTCGACAGATAACCCGACGGTCTAAGTCAATGACGATTACCAATGGCGAGTTACATCACCGCAGTGTTACTGGGGCGTTTCAACATTGTGTATCCCCTGAAGAAGGCCAAGAGATTCTTCGTGAGATCCATGAAGGGGATTGCGGCCATCACGCCGGTTCAAAGTCCCTTGTGGCCAAAGCTTTCCATCACGGGTTTTATTGGCTGACGGCTCATGCAGATGCAGAAGATCTGGTCAGTAATTGTGACGGGTGTCAGAAATTTTCATGACGCGCTCATGTGCCGGCTCAAGAAATGAGGATGATACCAATTACTTGGCCGTTTGCGGTATGGGGGCTTGACACGGTTGGACCTTTCAAAAGATCCAAGGACAAAAAGACTCACCTCTTGGTGGCAGTGGACAAATTCACAAAGTGGGTGGAAGTAGAGCCGGTCAGTAAGTGTGATGCAGCAATGGCGGTTCAATTCATGAAAAAGGTGATTTTTCGTTTTGGCTTCCCCCACAACATCATAACTGATAATGGCACTAACTTGTCCAAGGGGGCTATGGAGGAGTTCTGTCAACGTGAGCATATCCGGCTTGATGTCTCATCAGTAGCTCACCCCCAATCCAATGGTCAAGCAGAAAGAGCCAATCAGGAGATTTTAAAGGGTATCAAGCCCCGGCTTTTAGTTCCTTTGCAATGAACGCCGGGTTGTTGGGTGGAGGAGTTACCATCAGTGTTGTGGAGCATCAATACCACCCCCAACGGATCTACGGGTTATACCCCTTTCTTTATGGTTTATGGAGCAGAGGCGGTTCTCCCTAGTGACATCCGCCATGACTTGCCCCAAGTGACGTCTTATGTGGAAGCTAACAATGAACAAGCACGATGAGATGCACTTGACCTATTGGACGAAAAGCGTGACTTAGCAGCAGCTCGCTCGATGATTTACCAACAGGACCTCCGGCGTTATCACAGCCACCGGGTTAAATCAAGAACCTTTCAGGAATGTGACTTGGTGCTCCGGCTCATCCAGGATCAGACTGATGCACACAAGTTATCCCCACCTTGGGAAGGGCCAATTGTGGTCAGTAAGAATTTGAACAACGGGTCATACTATCTTATCGACGTTCGAGAGAGCAAAGACTCACGTAAGTCGGAGGAGGAGACCCGCCGGCCGTGGAACATAGCTCATCTTTGGCCTTACTACACTTGAGCCACCGGCTCACATGATGTACATATCTTGGTGATGTATATATTATCAGTAATAAAGCAGGACCTCTGTCCTTTTCATCCCCACGGATCATATGTCTTCATTTTTTCATAACTGCACAAAGACCATTGGGGGCGGATCGTATTCGAATCTAGCTTAACCCGTTGTTGGTCTGACTCAGATCATATTCGAATCAGAGTTGTTAAATATTCTCAAGGTCACTTGGGGGCTTCCTGTTCAAACATAGGTCGTATTTGAACCAAAGAGAACATAGATGTCGGTACCCACTTGATCGACGCAATGCCAAAACTCACTTGGGGGCTTCTTGATCGTATTCGAATCATAGCTTCACCTCTCTTGAGTCCGACCCAGATCGTATTCGAATCAGAGTCGTTAAATATTCTTAAGGTCATTTGGGGGCTTCCTGTTCAAACATAGGTAGTATTCGAACCAAAGAGAACATAGCTGTCGGTACCCACTTGATCGGCGCAATGCCAAAACTCACTTGGGGGCTTCTTGATCGTATTCGAATCATAGCTTCACCTCTCATGAGTCCGACCCAGATCGTATTCGAATCAGAGTCGTTAAATATTCTTAAGGTCATTTGGGGGCTTCCTTTTCAAACATAGGTCGTATTCGAACCAAAGAGAGCATAGCTGTCGGTACCCACTTGATCGGCGCAATGGCAAAACTCACTTGGGGGCTTCTTGATCGTATCCGAATCATAGCTTCACCTCTCTTGAGTCCGACCCAGATCGTATTCGAATCAAAGTCGTTAAATATTCTTAAGGTCATTTGGGGGCTTCCTGTTCAAACATAGGTCGTATTTGAACCAAAGAGAACATAGCTGTCAGTACCCACCTGATCAGCGCAATGCCGAAGCCACTGGGGGCTGCATGGTCATATTCGAACCCTAGCTTAACCCCTTTGGGACAGTTTACTGGTCGTATTCGAATCAGAAACCTTAAGTTTGTTTTCCTACATTTCTGCTTAAGTCTTTTTGAAAAACTATTTTGGATTTGTCTTATGATCTTTTTTGTCCATGAATCAAGACATATAAGATTTTTTGAGCCAGCTTAACTTTGAAGCAATCAGTGGCCTGGCTTATGACAAATCCCAAGAGACAATCATGGTTCATAAACTGAGTTATCACCCTTAATTGACCAGATCAATTAATTCGGCAGTAAGAAGCTAGATGTCTTAGGTATGATGTTATCAGTTATATTACAAATTCTGATCAGAATTGTTTATAACTCATATTTTACATTTATAACTACGTGGGATAATTATAACCTGCCCTGCAGTAAGCCGCCGAGGGTCTTTGTGATGTACCTCTATGCAGAGTTAATTACAGGATTTCTTATGCATAAAGGAAATCAAAAAGCAAAGGCAGCATACAAATATGATGGCAATTTAAAGCAATGTTAAGGCATCAAAACATGCACAAAGGCATGACGCAGCAAAGCCATCTCTACTCCTATTACATGACTCCCCGAGTCAAAATGATTAAGCATTGTTTTTCAGCAAGGTTAAGAATTTGAGCCGCCCGACGGGTTAGTTTCCCGAATTACCTGAAGCCTCCGAATCAACCCTTTCCACTTCTTCATCCTGCTCCTGGGCCTGGAAGGTTGACGATGACCAGTCAATGCCACTCAAAGTTTTAAACTCAGCTTCATCGTCAATTAGCCCGGCCGGATCAATCTCATGGGCGAAGGTATGCTTACGCGTTGGTGGAAACAGGCTTGTCAGGGTATACTGAGGAGTTGGAATTCTCCGGTTCTCCGCATCATAGCCTGCCTGGTACTTAGAAAGATCTGCTTCTTCGGCAATTACCGTGGCTACAGGGTGTATTGCCTTCACACAGGCAGCAAAGTCTTCTTGATCAAAGGGCGCAACGTCTTCCTTAAGGCTTGGATACCCAGTAACAATATCAACCGGTTCTAGTTCCGGAAGCCAAGCCTTGGCCCGGCTCAACACGGCAACAACACCGGATCTTGCAAATGACCTCTTCAGTTCTGTAATCCGTTGGGGCAACACAAAAAGCCTTCTTAACACATCCGCCAACAGGGTAGGAACTTCATTGGACAGAGCTACGCTGGCCAAAGCACAGTGAGACCCGGTGTAGAGTTGCTCCACCAAGGTATAAACCACCTTCAGCTTGATCACAGAGTCCTGGTTCAGATTAGAGCTCCTGGGGCCTGCACAGCAATATCAGGTGGGCTAAGAGAAAAAATTTATATGACCATTGGAAAGTATAGTTTCTTTAACTGGCAGGGCGACTTACCAAAGATTGCGGTAACCATCTGAGTCACACGACGGTTTAAGCCGGATAGTTCATTGGTTACCTTTTCAAGAGCCGCCTCTGAATCAACAGCCCGTTGGGTTAGAGTATTCTTTTCATCAACCCAAGTTTTTCTCTCTGCTTCAAAGTCGGCTTCCAGCTTCTCTTGTTCAGATACACTGAATTCAAATTTAGAGTTGGCTTTATGGGTCTCCGTTTCTTGGGCTTGCACGCGTTTCTTCAGATCAACAATCTCTGTTTGCAGTTGACTGGTGGTAACCTGCACAAGGACCGGATTAAAATTATGATCATTAGCATCTTATATTTGAAAGTCCCAAGCACTTTACAAGCAAGACTACTTGGCACTTGGGGGCTAATGTCTATCGCAGAAGTCTATTTATAGTGGCGGTTCATACAGATTGGCGATTCACAAATTTTAAGTCCCAAGTACTTTGCAAGCAATACTACTTGGCACTTGGGGGCTAATGCATATTGCAGTTCAAAATTACACAGTTAAACATGACCTATGCAAGCATGTGAAAGACCGGCTCATTCATTTTGATTAAACCGGCCCTTGGGGGCTACGGATTAAGCCAGATTTTTTTACAGGTTTCTAATCTAAAGGTATTTTTAATGAGTGCCTAATGTTTTCTAAGTCTACATCATATTCTTCATAAGCAATAGACTTGGGGGAAAGAGGAAGTCATACCTCAAATTTATGGTGCATCTGTTTCACCATCTCGGTTTCAACGCCGCGGCTACTGTGCACTTGGCTCATGTAGCCGGAAAATATGTCTCCAACACTCATATGAGCATAATTTGCAATGTCAAGCTTGACCCGACGATGGCTCAGAAGTTCTTCTTTGGCGGAACACTTGGCCAGTCTAGTTGGCCTTCCCGACTCAACAAAGCCACTGCCAGTAATCTCAACATCGGTGTTTTTCTTGTCATCTGTGCGGATCGGGCTAGTAGCATCTGGATTTTCGGAGCCATCAACAGCTCGTTCAGCAGGCAGGTCAGCAGCGGGAGTTGGTATATTTTGAGCTGGCTCAGATGGCGGGTCATGAGTTGATGAGTTGGGTGCAGCAGTTTCAAGAGCTGGCTCAGATGGCGGGTCATGAGTTAATGAGCTGGGTGCAGCAGTTTCAAGAACCGACTCAGTCACGACTGTGTCTTCATCCGGCTTGCTCTTTCTAACTCGTTTGCTGGGTTTGGCCTGTCCACTGCGTCAAAACAAAGGTTAATACAGATGCAAGGGATTAAAGTAAATATAAGATAAGAAAATTATTGTTGCCCTGGTGTAGTCTTGAAAGCCGGCAGGTTGGACTGCATTGAGTCGCCGGAGGAAGGGGAAGTTTCCTGATAATCCAAGTCAGAAGGATTGAGTGGTTGACGAGTAAGACCCACCAAAGGGTAAGAAATATTTAAAACATAGGTGACCTCATTCCGGCGCTTCCTTGGCATGTTTGGTAAGCCGGAGGAGAGCTCTGCATCCTTGCTGGTCCGGGTCTATCTCCGGCTCTCATAAATCTGCCGCTTCAAAAGAAATTGAGGATCGTGATAAGCTAAAGGATGGGAAAACCTTACTTTTCGGGTCACTCCGCGGATTTTCCATCTTGGCGAAGGCTCGGAGTCGGAGGAAATGATAGTTACCTCATCAGCCTTGTTACGTCTTGCCCCTGTGTCCTCCTGCTGATAATCAGTGTCAATAAGATAATTAAAAAAGGAGACAAGAGAGTCAAGGGCTACCTCTGACTCAGAAGAATCTTCAAGCTCAAATAAGTCGGAGGCGGTGGCTTTCTTGCCCTTCTTCTTGGCGGCCTCTTTCCTGGCGGCTTTCTTCAGCTTTCTGGCTCTCTTTGCGGCCTCGTGATCATATTTGGCCTTCCAAAATTTATCATCCGCCTGTGAGATGTCAAGCAGAGATATAACTATGGGTAAAACATCGAAAAATCAAAGATATATATTCAGTTGGGCGGCTTACCGCTGGAGCCGGGTTAGCTTCGCAGAAGGGAGCTAAGCCCACCTTACTGCAGTCTGCTAAACTCTCATTCAAAAGTGACTTTGTCATATCATTGATGACATGGTCAGGCAAGTCATCAGGACTGTGTCGCAGAGGGTCATCCTTTTTGCCAGTATAAGTGCACATTAAGCTGGTTCGGTGGCTCAATGGAATAACCCGCCAGGCGAGCCAAACCCAGACTAAATCAATGTCGTTCAACCCGTTCCCCAGAAGAGCCTTGATCTTAGCCAGGGTGGGGGCAAGCGTTTTATGTTCGGCGGCTGTTATCTTATTAGGGAGCGGATGTGTGGAGTCCAGACGGAGAGCACGAAAGCCGGGCAGAGAATTTTCACCAGCCGGAGAGGTGTCTTGGCAGTAAAACCAGGTCTTATTCCAGTCTTTGGGATGACTCGGTGGATTGCCATAAGGAAAGATCACGTCCCTTCGACGCTGGATGGAGACACCACCAAGTTCCAAGCTCTGGAAGCTGGCGCATTCATTCTGGCGGTTTAAGTAAAATAGCTCTCTGAACAGCAACATATTGGGTTCTTCTCCAAGATACACTTCACTGAATACTTGGAAGTTGCAGATGTTAGACACAGAATTGGGTCCGATGTCTTGTGGGCGAAGATCAAAGAAGTGCAATACATCTCTGAAGAATTTTGAGCCGGGTGGAGAGAAACCCCAGTTCATGTGATCCATGAAAACAATAACCTCCCCCTCTTTGGGCTGGGGAAATTTTTCTTCCGGGTCTGGGGCATGATAAGACATGACTTCTCTCTTGGGCAGATAGCCAGTCTTCACAAAATCGTCAAAAGTGCTTTCTGTGACAATTGATTTGACCCAGTTGCAGGAAGTGGGAGCTTTTGGTGCCATGGTGACAAAGCCTAAAGAATAAAAATTCCCGGTTCAAATTTAAGCCGGACAAAAGCATTGCAGTACAGATTCAAGATGGCGGCTTATGAAGGGGCATAATGGTATAAGGATAATTATGTCAAAGCTATTCAAGCCGCCATGGGATTAATTAAACCGCCATATGTGGTCAAAGTTATCAAGTGAGCTTTGTCTCTTTAAAAAGTCGGTGACAAGAGTCGCCATGGCCAGATGAATCTAACAAGTTCAATTTTTTTGCCTAAGTGTGGCACAAATAGGTTTCACAAACTGCAGCTGTTATTTTTGATCAAATGGTTGTTTGAAAAAGAAAAATTTCTAGACCTAAAAACATGATACAGAGGAGTTCATGCATCCTAATGAGGATTCTTTTCAAGGAAAGAGGATCCGCTAGTGTATAAAATGGATGCGGAATAGCTACCGCATGAGATTTGTGCTACTGTTGGATCAAAAGAAGCCACGGCAGAGGAAATACGAAAAACAGGGATGAACTACGAACTGTACAGAAGAACTCGCCAACCCTAAACATAGATCTAAGATGCAGAAAGGGGAAACTTATAGCGCTGAATCTTTTGCGGAGGGGCTCCGCCGTTCTCTGGTCGGATTTAGGTTGATGCAGCGGCCAAGGTTGACGGAGACGAGGTGTGCTGCGGTGGCGGCGGTGCTCGAGCGACAGTGGAGGGGCGAGAGGAAGAAGAAGACAAAGGGGTAGAACGAAGAAAGACCTGGTCGGGTCTATTTATAAGGAAAGACCACCAAAAGAGCGTGAAAAAAGAGGAGACCAAAAACATAAGTTATCCAACTACAAGGACGCCTCGATTTTTGGGATGGTCATCAAAATAAAGATCCGTTGGATACATGGAACAAAACATGCATTTATGGCAGGTGACGTCATGGCGGGTTACCCCAGATCCAGAGGATGACATCATGGCGGGTTACGAGAGTTCCAGGGCAGAAGATTTTTCTTAAGCGTTGAAGATCGACATGAACCAGTTCAAATCAATCTGGGGCCTAATGTTGGGGACATAACTATTGGTATAACCCGCCCAGGAGGGGACGGGTTATACTTGCAAGTATTCTTGAAGCCCAAGACCTAGGATGGAGATGGCGGTTCAAGAAAGGGCCCAAAGCCCAGAGGCGACTTAAGGCCCGTAGTGATAAACCACCATATGTATATGACTTGTATTGTAAGGCAAGAATAGTTAAGAGACCGAGCCGGACACTGTTTATGAGCCGGCCAGAACTCTGTAGAGCCGCTGGGCGTCGACCTCTATATATAAAGGGACGACCCGGCGGCGGTTAAGGGCAAGTAACATCAGATCGAGAACTAGGTCAAGCGGATTCGCTCCCTGATTATCGATTCATAAGCAATCCCACCCAAAACTGGATCGTAGACTTTTACATTCACAGCAAGGGGCCGAACCAGTATAAACCTCGTGTCCTTTGTCCCGTTTAACCCCTTTAAGCTTCGTAGTTGCGATGGCTCCACGACTAAGTCCTTACGCTAGGACATCTGACGTGACAATTCCACGACACACAGGAGCACACACAAGCATCGGTCGATGCTTAAATGGATCAACAATGAAGCAAACTAAATGCGTGCTCCTGTCGTTGAGTCTGACCGACTCAATCCGGTTCATTAATCAAGACTTTGAACAAACGAAAACGAAAGAACAGGCGCGCATGACGTCCTCAATAACTTATAAGCTTACTTTGTTTAAATCACAATAACATTAGCTTTTGAATCAACACACAACCAAATATGAGTTATGTCCCTAGGAAATTTGAAATTAACCTCTCATTCTCAATAGTAAACAGGAAAGACCAAAAATAAACCCGCTTACCTACACATAAGGATGTTTATATTGTCTTACTATTGAGTTGATTTCCAAAAATGCTGTTTGGTGGCCGAGCACCATGCAGGGCGTAATCTGGCTCGTCAGTATTCGTAGGGATCGGCCGCAGTCCCTTGTGACTCACGCGTATTTGACCTGATACCTTTTTTACACCATACCGTATTCTCCATTTTACGCACAGTGTCATCCCATGTTAACGACACTGCCCGGCCAGGCTGTTCATAGGTTCCACCGTGTCACCCATCATGTACAGGCAGTGCGTCATGTACATTTCCGTGCCACAGGAATATGCAAGTTGTGAGAACATGGTCATCCTCCATGATACACTAATTACCTTGGTTTTGGGATTAGCAGTACTAGTTCTTAAGAGAAAGTTTTCGCTGCAGGCACCTCAGATTTACCCATGATTGAGAATCATTTATAACACCAAGCTTTCTAGTAATAAACTAATTGCAATTTTTCTTCTGATGATTACATTCAATTTTCATAATTAAGTCACTAACCATAGTAGATTTGGCCCAACTAGTACAAAATCGTTCAAAAACATACTAAAAACAGCACCAAATGTACAAAAAAAAATCTTTTTTCTTGATTGAGAACTAATCATTAGACTGCCCCAAAGAATCATTCCATTCCAAACATAAAAAATCTTTTGGATAAATTACCCATGGATTCAACAAGAAATGCCAAGTGTCTGTATTTAGTGCACGCATATTTATCAGCATGTACTCACATGCATACATGTTCCAATGGGTTAAGTCCTTCTTTTGGATGGGTTATTGGACAAGTCCTTAATCAACCAGATTGAACGAATATACGCGATCACCTCAGTAAAAAAATCGGAATTTTACAATTGATGAAAAGTTATGCAAACAATTTTGTAGTACCAACAATAACACTTATAATTTTAAGTACTCTTAAGTAACTATCAATGTTCCTGTCAGACGAATCATGGCGCCGCCTCCTAACCCAAGCTGCAGCCTCGGTGCCCCTCATCTTCCCCATTTGGTGGCCTCATTGGCGGCAAGAGGAGTGGGGGACCGTCCGTCTCGTTTTATTTTTCTTAGGTTTTTGATCCTTCGGCATCATCGACGAGGTGGTGGTGACGATGGCGTATTAGAATAAGGTCACTCTGGTCTCTTCCTACCTTGATGATGCTCGATCCGGCACCAACGAAGGGCCTGTGAGAGTTTTTGTTCATAGATCTTCTGGTTCCCTTTAGATCTTAACATTTTGCAGGTGTAAAGGATGATGCTCCAGCGAATAATAGATCTCATCTCAAACGGCGAGTCGCTATTGCTGTCTTCAAAGCCCGGTATGGCGAGGACGTTTCCAGATGTTAGTTTTCTTTGTTGTTCGTTGAGTGCAATTTTTAAATTTACGCGGGCAACATACAATCAGAGGAAGGATACTAGTATGTTTTTAATGTAGTTTACTTTTTGTGGTCGTTCTACATCCAGTTGTTTATCTTGTACCGATCTTTGTTTTCCTCGATATTAATTAGAACTAATACGCCCTTTGAATGTCTGTATTCAGAAAAAAAAGTAACACTTCTAATTCTCATATCCAAATTTGAAACATAGTTGTACAAACAATAATAAGAAACATTTACATGGCCAACAAAATGGTCTGAATCCACGGCCGTCTCTCATCACCAAAATACCAGCTTGTGATTGTATTGTTTTGTTTCAACATAAACTTTAAAATTTTAGAATACAACTTTAACCTTTCATCTCCACAAAACTTCAAGAATATTCAACCCCCAAAATGAGATTTATTGAGAATAGGTGCACCGGATACTTTTCCCTCGGGGAGAGATATACCGGCGGTGTCACTAACAAAACGATAATCATTTTTCTCTAAATTGTTTTTGAATATGGGGTGATTTTTTTAAAGATATGTGGGAACATGTTTCAAATACACGATGAACTTTTTTTATACATGTCACAGACATAATCCAAATACGTAATGAACATATTTTCAAATATGCGATGAACTTTTTCGCATATGCGATGAACATATTTTAAATACATGCTTTCATTTCCAAATTGGTGAATATTTTTAAAATACATGACAAACATTTTCTAAATATGTGATTAACAATTTTCATATATGCGGCAAACATTTTTCTTTCTGAATATGTGGTGGACTTGTTTTGAATACACGGTGATTATTTTAAATACAATATGCACTTTTTTCAAATACACGATCAAGATTGTTTGTAATACGAGTCGAACAATTTAGCAGTGCCTTCAAAATATTTTTCACTGTTTTTTTTATAAATGAATGATATATAACAACCAAACATAACTTTTACAGAATATGTACATCTAGAAAAAAAAACAGCCTTTGCATGTGCGGACGTGCGCTGTGAGCGACTACAGGTGAGGCATAGCAGCACCAAAATTTAGCTAAAAAGTAAGGGCGCGCATGGAATGTCGTTTTGCTTAGGAATACACCTGTAAACAATACACCTCTTCATCCGTCGTTTCGCTTCCTGCCGGAAATCACTACTGGCCCGGTAAATTACACCTGTAAATTAAATACCGGTGTATTTAAATACACCCAATCCAAGCGTGCCCTAAGAAGGCACGGATCCCAATCCCTTATTGTCCGCCCGGGATAGCGGCCTGAGGCAGCTCGGCCTCCAAAACGCTTCACTCGGTGATTTCCCAATATACACAGCGGAATTGAACATTCTAAATTAATCAATGTAGATAATTTTATTTATACCGATATATGCAAGCGTGCGCGCTACATACACATGTGTATAAGTTGTCTTTTCATGCATATGGCTCTACTAATCAGCAAAAAGTAGACGTGATCCCTTTTAAGCTGCTCAAAACTACCTCACGCTGCCTAGGTGGGACTAAACTTTTCTATCTGTTCCCGCAATGTGAAGCACTAGTATTCTCCTCCGTCCGGGTTTATTAGGCCCGTGGGAAGCAGGAGGTTGTCCCTATTTGCAAGGCCCTCATGCAACCAGGGTATTTTCTCAATGCCTCGTTTTCTTCATTAGCACTTAGTAAGACCATAAATCGCTTGCTTTTCCACTACCAGCTGGCGCATGTGTCCATCGTATTGGGCACGAGCCGCGGCATTAAATTGAGCATGGGGCTGCATGCAGGTAGGTGCGCGCATGCAGCACGATTGGATTGTTTTGTTAGTTAATTGGGCGTAGAAGCCGAAGTATAATAGTGCTAATTCTAAGGAATTAGTGTCCTGCCTTGGTACCTGAGTTTTTGTCGAAGGGTCCAATAAATCCGAACGGAGGAAGTACTACATAGGCCGAATGAATCTGCTTCTTGAATATTGGGCAGTTTCAGCTGGCTCGTCTAGCCCAACACACGTTGTATCTACTACCACTATAAAAGTATTACCACTATAAAAGTAAGAAAGGACGGAGAACCAGATCATCCTATCCATCGAAATCTACAATCTGATAGTGTACACCCCTCCACCATACTAAACGCGTTTTACGCTTTAATTACCCACCATGCCATTACTTTAATTAATTACCCATCATGCCATTGAATTACCATCGTTCCCCCGAACATGTCGCTCCCCTTTGCCCTCTCGCAACGACACCGTCGGGGCAGTTTTGGCACCGCCCCACACCTCGCCCGCCTTCTTCCTACAGCCTGTGCCAGCCACCGCCTCGACCGCCGCCGGAGAACCTCCACCCATGCCTCCCGCGCCGTCCACGCGCCACGCACCGCCGCGCTGTCCGCACCCGCGGCGCCGATCAGGCCGACCAGGGGTTGGCGCCGCTTGGCAGGGGCAGCAGCAGCACGCCCCCGACATAGACGCCTCCGGCCCTGGACGATCTGAATCGTCCGTCTGATTTTTTGCCCGGCAAGGGCAGCAGCATGCCTCCGACGCGGACGCCTCCGGCCATGGGGTTGTTGGATGCCCTGGGGTTGCTGCTGACGCCTTGCGCCCTGCTGTAGTTGGCTGCTGCAAAAGCAAACTGAATCTCCTGCTGTTGTTGGCTGCTGCAGACGCAAACTGAATCTCCTGCTGTTTATGGCTGTAGCAGACGCAAAATGAATCTCCTGCTGTTGCTAGCTGTTGCAGACGCATATCCTGCTGTCGCTGGCTACTGCAGACGCGGATGCTCAGGTTCAGGATGCATATACGGGTGAGTTTTTTTTTATTTTGTTCAATATTAGACATTTTTTTTGTCCTTTGGTTCTTATCTCTTGATTACTTCCTCTATGACATTTTTGTAGGAACCTTTCATGTGTGATTGTTGGTTGTACTATCAAAAATCAAAAGCCTCCTATATATTTGTACTAGCTATTATTGTACGGATTTGGCCTTTTTTCCCTTGCATATGCGCTTTTTCTATGTTTAAAGAAGGGCAAAATTCCTTCTATTTTACATACCTCATCGAACTATAACGGATTAGTTGCAATTTTACATGCAATTCCTGGCATTGTTATGCATGACTTTGCATCAAAACATATTCATTTCTTTTCCTCTTGTTTCAGTTTTTAAGCGAGGAATTTTTCTCTCAAAGTCGAGCGATCTGGGTAACTATCAGAGATGGAATTACCGGAGAGACACTAATGTGATTATCTTAAAATGTTATTAAGGTGAATAGTTGCAGAGTTGCAGTAATTATATTAGTTGTTGATGAGTCATGGTCTGCTGGAAAAGTGGTTTAGTGCAAATTACTCTAAAATAGAATACCACTTAATTGTTGGTGTATCCTCCGTGAAGACTTGGTGCATCCATATGAAGATGCCTGCCGGTGTCTCCATTGGACTGTGGATAGTGCATATGATTTTTAGAACTTATCGTGTTCTTTACATTGTTTTGTTATATACCAAAAGTATCTTTAGAACATTCTCATATAAGCAGCCAGGGTCATTATTTTTCTTTAAGTGGATTAACAATTTATGTTGCCGCAGTATGAAAATTTTGTTCATGGTCATTTCTCTTATCTTTCGATGCAACTGGATATTTAACATTTTTACAGTATCTTCGAGATTACTCTGATCTTATGTTCTTCTGGTTCTCAAATTAAACATGGTTGATTTTTCTCAAATTTGTAAAAGAAATTTGTAGCATTAATTTCACCTTGTAATCAGAAGGGAGATAGATATGGTGAGAGATAGATATAGGCATGCTACAAGGGCTTTAGATTTTAATGTTTGGTTAACAAATTTGGAGTGAACATATTCTTACTTGTACAATGCAAACTAAATATATCATACTTATGGAGCATGAATTTAATTTGGATTTCTTTCCAGGATGCACCGGCTATCCTAATCTCAGCCCGGAGGTGGAAAAACCAGTTGTTCATGCACAGTCCAAAAACACATAATTTTTTAGAAGATCTTATATTCAGTCCTCCTGCTCTTGAAAGGCAAGATTTTTCTGACTTGCATCTATTTGCTAGAATTGGTTGTAGATGGGAGAGTAGCCTGTTGTTTTAGGTAAATGATAAGCTTCCCCGTTTGTCAAAACAAAGTGTGGGATTGAATTCATATTATGACATGTTGCAACTGCGTAATATGTTGTATTGATTGTTTTGTGTTGGACAAGCATTTGTTTTGAAATTACGTATGGATAAATGCCGGGTCACCAATGTTATTTCGTAGTAGCCTTTGATCTAAGCAGAATATGCTTATTAGTGTTCTTGATTCTTTATGTTATTTTGCAGGCTTTCTCTCAACTCTATTCTCAGGAGGGGGCCTTACTCATGGCACCCATTTACATAAGGTATCTCTTGGAAATCATATGACATGCATGTATTAATGTTTGAACTTTGCAACTGGATTTGGTACTAAGACATGGTGTAAGTCGCCTGTCAATTTTAGGTCATCATCCTATCTCTAATTGCTAGATTTTCATGATCAGGCTTACATTTTTTCACTATATAGATTAGAAACCAATGACACCGTCTGAAACAATAATGTGTCTTTCCGTGGATGTTTCAGTAATGGGCATTGTAATTCAAAAAGGGTGTGTTTCTAGAATCAACTGTGTAGTATTTTGAGGGCAACATGGATGTTTATAGAAGTATCATGTGGTGCACAATCATATTTGATGGCAAGAGGCATGGTGTTATCAGACTGTACATGTATCTTCTGATTGTCTTGGACAACATATTTCATAATAGGTTGACATGGTGAATGCACTATGCCGCCCTTATGACTAATTCTAACAACAATTAGGTTATATTGCTTCTGTCAATCAGTGCAACTTACATATTGCAGTTATTTCAAAGCCACGTGCATTGTCCTTCATTGTTCTTCATCTATAATACCTAAATAGTACATCCCCACTATGTTATTTCTCTTGACATGCAGCCTATCCACATCAGCAGCCCAGCCACGTCAGCATTCTGTCACCCGCTTACAGGTGGGACCCACTACAGGTTGACCAGCGTATCCACTGCCTTGGCCGGTTCTTTATTCCCATTGTTTTAGTTAGTGAATCGTTTCAGTTCCGTGCGTTCAGTTCTGACAAACCAGCAATCACATGCAGCCCACTTCGGCCAACATGCAGCCCAATATTATATGCTCCAATACCAGCGCAATATGAGTTGTGCAGCGACGTCTTCTCCCCTTCCCCTTCCATACCGTCTCTGCATCTTCTTTGATACGGTCCTTCCTAATTAGTACTCCCTCCGTCCGGGAAAAGTTGTCCAGAGCGCAGTGTAATGTTTTTTTTGTAAAACAACCCTCGAAATTTGAAAACTGTCTGAAGTAGGTACCAGTCTCCTTCTCCTCCCTCCGCCCGTCCTCCGCTCGTCGCCAGGGGCCGGCGCGGTCGGATTCCGCCGCCGTGCTGGTGATTCCGGCGCTCGCAGACACCCACGAACACCCGCGCCGCCCACCCGAGAACAGCTGCCCATTGATTCCGCCGCCCACCGGAGGCGAGCTGGTCCCTGATTCCCCCGCGCGTCGCCAGGACCAACCGCCGACCACCTGCGCGATTCCGCCGCCACCTACCTGCGTGATTCCACCGCCCACCGCCACTGCCAGCCACCTAAGTGACGGAATCGCCCACCCGACGGTCACCGAGCTGGTAGCCAAGCTTGGCTGGTGGAACGCTCTTTCCTCGCCCCCGCCTCTGCTGCTGCTGCTGCTACGAATCCAATCACCGGCCCCGCCTCTCGTAGGCATTCCTGGACGCATGAAGATGTTTGGAAACAAACAATCAATCATTTTTTGGAAGCAAATTAACTATCCATTTTTGGAAACAAACAATCAATACAGGTTCCTCGAGATTGGAGTATATTTCCAAATAATTTCAGTGCACAATCAATCAATTTTATTTTGGAAAGAATCAATATGATTCCACCAATTCCTCAAGTCTGGAGTATATTTCCAAATATTTTCAGTGCACAATCAATCAATTTATTTTGGAAACAAATCAATGTTCCACCAGATTCCTCAAGACAGCAGTATATTTTTCAAAACAATCAATCAAATGTTGTAGTCTTGACCAGGAGAATAACATTTTCAATCAAAAAGTTGCAGTCTTTATACATACGGTTTTCTTCAGTTAGTCTTATGGGTCATCCAAAAAATAGTTCATTGGAACATTCTTGTTGACAGCTCCTTGTGGTCAAATTCCAAATTATTGTAAGGAGTTAACTGAATTTAGTTTCGGTAAAGTTTACAGTAAAGCCAAATTAACTGAATTTTAACAACAGGAATTTTCTTGCTGGCATATCTGAGAAACTCTAATTTTCTCACAATTTATCTAAGAAACTCTAATTTCTCACAATTTTTTTGCACTGCAAATTCACACTGGCGTTGCAAATCGTCAGGTGTAGTACTAGCATTGCATTGCAAATTTACCATATATAATCCCTCATGACAGTTAGATGGAGTAGCACTCTTGATTAACAGGACAAGAACATGGTGGCAACACTGTTAGATGGAGTAGCAACTAACAGGGTGTGTTTCAGAATTAACAGGAACATGGTGCATATCTAGACTGTGTACTCTTGATTGCGGTGATTTTGGTAGATAATGTACTCCAGCAACGACATCTAGACACACAAAATCTTCAGATCCTACTACTCCACATGTACTCCAGAAATCACAGTTTCAGAATTAACAATCTGACATTGATTTACTGAACTTGGTGAAGGTAGATCAAAATTTCAGTGCGGCACTGAATTTGTAAACATCTGAATTACAACACAGGATACTGACAGTAAATAAATTAGGCTAGATTTTGGACACATTTTGTGCAATCACTGAACTACAATGGACAATTTTGTTAGCTAGCAGCTCCTGAAGGAATACCTGTCATTGGCCTCAATAACCTAGACCTGCCCACCATTGGGGAAGCATAAGTTAGCAGATGAGTAAATGTTGATGTTGATTTGGATAATCAGAGTTATGACCAAGTTGCAAACATCAAACATCACATTTGGTACTGCAGGCACTAATGACTGAACATCACATTGCAGCGAGCTATAACAATTAAATCACTGAACTAACATCAAAACCTACTATAGTCCTGCAGGCACAAAAAAGGAAGGGGAATGCTAAAATAGCAGCTTGTTGAGCTGGTTCGTCAAGTTCAGGAATTTCCAGAGAGGTTCAATGCAATTCTTTGCAAACTGAATTTCAACATTCTTCCCGTGAAGCACAAAGATCACATCAAGCACAGCGGGGCAATATCAAGCGATTGGGACGCGGCATGGGGCTGAAAGGGGCAAAGGGCCTGACCTTATCGTCAAGGACAAGCCGCAAGCGCGCCACGGCCTTGCTCTGCCTCCGCATCCGGCGGCCCCGCACGGCGATCCCGAGCAGCGCGATGGCGACGGGCACCGACCACGCGCTCATCGCTGTGCGCGTCGCCCACAGTAGCAGCACCTCCACAGGAAGCCTCCACCACGGAGGAGGAGGACCTGGAAATGGCCGCCGCCGAGTAGATCGAAGAAAAATTGAGCCTTCTCCTCACCGTGGATCACCATGGGGAAAGAGGAGGGGAACAAGGAGAGGGAAGCTGCGGGGGAGGCGTGGGGTGGGTGAGGCTTGGGGCAGGAGAGCTCCGGCGACGCGGGGACCTGCGGGGGGGCTGCGGAGGAGCCGAGCTGCCGAGGCGCGAGGGAGCACGACAGAGGGGCGGGGGAGACGACGGGGAGCTGCGGGTTTGTCGGGAATTCACTGAGGGTGTTTTCAGAAAAAGACCATGGAGACAACTTTTCCCGGACGGAGGGGTATCAACCAACCATATCTCCACATGATGTAATCCTGCGCCATTCGAGTCCTTATAAAACGGAATACTGCATCTCCTTGCCTAGCATGCATTCGCCATGGCCTTGCGATGGCTCCAGTTGATCTTCTCGCCACCATCACTTGCGGAGCAACACTGGGATGGTTAATATTTGGTCGATTTCGTGAGTTAGGAGGTTGATTTCAATTCATGATTTGGGTTATCTATATTATTCTTTGGGAAGATCGATTGTTGGAAAGATTGACTACAATTCCCCCTGATCATTGCTAAGGTCTGTTTCCCCATCAAAGCCTCTGAATCTGAAACAAGGCTTCATGGATTTTTTTGTTCTCCTTTGCTTTCTTGACCCCTTACCCATTAACTTGCTCTGAACGCAGACCAACACATTGACGGACGAGCGATCGAGGTGCTGCATGCCCTCGTCCATGCCAATCCAATCCGACAAGGAGGCGCGACCGCCATTGCTCCATGACAGCGTGGGGCGACACCTTGAAGCTCTTGATCTGGACCATCTGGCCCGCCTTCTACCACATCATCTTGCAACACAATAGGTCGTGCATGTGCATCTTGCCTCATCTCTTGCTATGGTTTTTCACACATATTTCTGATTTCTATCACCAACACAAGCAGGTCATCACCCTGCGTTGGGGAGAAAGAGCCTACAACCCCGACTATTAGATTCGTGCTTCCTTTGTATTGTTTCAGCACATACTGTCAAAATTGCTTTTTTGCAATCCAAATGCTTGATTTGCTGCAAGCTGATTGAAGTCATGTGCCCGATAAACAACAACATTACGAAAATTTATTCAAGGTGCGGACAAGAAATTTGTATTACAGTTGAACCTTACCATATACTGTATTATGTTTAATTCCCCTGATGGTCATGTTGTTTTCTTTCTTAACCTTCTCTGATTAGTGTACTTACTGAAATAAATTATTTCAGTATATGTTTGGTCACGAACTGATCATACTACTTTTAATCAACAGATACTAAGATGATATACAAGTTTGGTCAAAAATTGGTCATACTGAGAAAGGTGATTTCATTGTTACATTATAATGAAGCCATTTTCAACGGTTTTCTCTTTTTTGTACTTAAAGTGCTCTTCTCCTAAAAGCTCTTTGTCACACTACCATCCCGCAGCAACGCACAGGGCATTATCTAGTTTTTTTAATACATCACACCAACAATTTGTGTTGCTCCGGATAAAACATATTCTCTTGACAAAGGTTTGGCTTACAAAGGCATGAAGTTATCTGTAGCACATAATGTATTTTTTTGTTAAGTCCTTTCTATAGCTTTTCATCCTGGTGGTGGAATAACTACAATAAACAAGGTAAGGCTCTTATTCGTACAAATGGTATAATTGGGTCAGTGTGTATTATAGCAAAACTCACATTAATTATCTGATACCTGGACATTGAGTACAGTCCTTTGACACCTTGAATCATTGGGTTTACTCCTTTTTGATCTCACAAGATCTTCCTCGCATGCTTACACCTTGATGAACTGTACACCAGGAATTTTTATATGAAAATAAATAGAATTCAATTCTTTGCTGGTGGCAATGGGTGGATCAATTAACCAACTATCATGCACCCATTATATCTGGTGCATATGCATTTTTTATGTAGGCTTGGAACTTTAGACGTGAAAATTAATCATGACCAAAATTACTTTAATAGAATGGAGCAAATATGTGATTTGAATATACTGGAAGAAAAATTCACCGATTTTTCAGAGATTAGTAACCCTTTTTTGCTGGTTGTTGTCAAGATGGCTGAATAGGTACTCCGGTAGCTGTACTAGGAACATCTTATATTTCAGTTGGTATCTGTAGTTTCAGATTGCTAGCTAACGCAACTTAACTTGGAAAGTTCCAGATAGTTAGCTAATGAATCTATCATGGAAAATATTGTACCATATCATATTATGAGTGTAATTTTGGCTGTCTTTTGTTCGGGTCATTTTCTTACACTGATAGCAAACTGTCTTTTCTTTTTAGCGATTTATTGTGAAAGTTTATTTATCTCTCATGTTACTGACCAATCAGTAACCAATCTGGATAAAGACTAAGCAGAGAATATAATCTTAGTGAAGACATTTCAATGGAGACGGGGATAGTGTTGTAAGAGTAAATTTATTGAACTAGGGCAATAGGAAATTCTATTGCTTGGTTTCTACATTCCCTTTTCGATGTATTTTTACACATTATGAACTTGGCGTTGATGATATCTCACAAGCAAATTTGAAGCTTCTCTACAAATTTCATAACATGGTTGGAATTGTTGTCCAATAAATCATGTTCCATTCTCTCCACAAGTATGCGCCATTTATTTTTGGTCACATTCCTTTTACCAATTGTTCAGTCATTTGCATTATATTTTTTCCTTGTAGTATATTTCGTCGTCCGTATTGGACCCTATGCCCAATGATAGTCTAATCCCGGGTACTCTCATTGTTTCTCAACTTACATGATGATAGCGAGCCATGTATCGTGGCTGGGTTCATATTCAAGCTCTTTGAGTGTCTTTCTTTGGATCTTTGAATGCATGTTTTTCATGGTTTAGATACACGGTTATGATTGCTAGTAGGTGTGTTGTTGAAATTAGAATGGGTTGGGACGTGCATTTGCACGTGCAAGCTTACTAGTAACAAAACAAAGCGTACGCAACAGACTTGAGGGGGCTAGTGTGCGTCATTGTCAACCCCAAAAAGTTTGCACTTTATATTATTTCATTCATTTGGCGACACTAGACCAATCCACTAAACAAAAAAATGCAACCGCGCGAGCCGGAAGCACTCAGATGATTTACGGAAACACTAACGCCCACACGTGTGGTCGTTTGCATCTCGCCCACACGCGTGGATCCGCGTCCGTTTGTGGGTGCACGAATCTTGGCATGTTTGTGGTGCCACGTAGGACTGGGCTGGTGTGTGGGCATTTATCCGATCGCCCACACGTCTGTTTCACCACATAGAGGGGCCGGTGTGTGGGCGTTTAGTAGTTCGCCCACACGCCAGTTTGCACTCACACACAAGGGCTGGTGTGTAGGCATTTGCCATCTCACCCACACACCCGTCTCCTCTCCCACACACAAGCTGCCAGTTGCCATGTGTTTTATAGTGTACATGGCTACTGCCCTAGTGTGCTTGTAAGCAGATGGCAACTCTCTCTTTTTTTACCCGAACATGTCAGTTACCATGTGTTTTGCAGGGTACACAGCACCTGCCATAATGTGCTTGTAAGCAGATGACAACTCTCTCTTTACCCAAACATGTTGTTTTGTCATGTCTTTTTGTAGCGCTGCACGACAACTGCCTAGTGTTAGTAGGTGGCAACTCCTAAGGTTTTCAAATCATGGCCAACTGTTGTAAACCAGACCATACATGGCAACTGCTTAATGTTAGTAGGTGGCAACCTCTAAAGTTTTCAAATCATGACAACTATAGTAAACCAGACCATACGTGGCAACAGCTGCAGTTGTCGAAAATGGCATTTCGCACTTGACCTGAGATGGCAACTTTAGTTGTACGACATGGCAACTATAGTTCAGCATCATGGCAACTGCAGTTAAACGGACATTGAAGAGGGTCCGGACCATGGCAACTGCGGGGATGCATGCTGACTGTCACGCGGGGGCATGCGGGACTGTGAGGTAGGTGGCTAAGAGAATTCGTGTGGCAGTTATCCATTTTGCCCACATGCAGGCGTGTAAGAGGGTATGCAAGGAAAAAAAGAGGCGTGTGGGTGCTAGTTGTTTTGCCCACACATATGCGTGTGGGCTGGTCCTCTTAGACACCATACAAAACGTGTGGCCAAACCCCTTAACGCCCACACATGTGGCAGTTATCCTCGTCCATGATTTATTATCCACTCATACACAAAGTCTGGAAGACCCACCCCGCGTCGTCCTCCTTGGGTGGCTCGGGGGGAACCAAGCCGCCAGTCAGCAACCACCACCCCCGCCCTCTTCCGCATCACTGTCAACCCCATGATGGTGGCGGCGGAGCGGATCTGACGCATCTCACGCTCCCTCTCCCCCTCGCGGGCCTTATCCTCTTCCGCCACAACACGTGTTCCTCGCCTCCTCCCTCGCTGCCGCTGTCCTGCGGGTCCGGCAAGGCATGCGGGTGCCCTGGCCGTGCCTTGGGGCTAGCTCCGAGACCCTGCCTCGCGCCCCCGTGCGTCCATGTCCTCCCCCTCCAGCCCGCCGGGATCTGGAGCTCTATTTCTGGCCGGTTGCGTCTTTCCCGGCCGACTGTGTCCTCTGGTGGGCGGGTGCGCCTGCCACGGTGCGGCTTCCCTCCCTCTTGGGAGCTTCGGATCGGCTACCCCCTCTTGCACTAGGCTGGCCGAGGCTTGGCTGCGTGCCTGTATCCACCCACCATCACCCCTCCTCCCTGCAGGGGCGAGACCTGCCCGGCGGTCATGGACCTGCGCGCCCACTCCTGTGTCTCGGGAGTCATGCTCCTTCCGACTCCTTCGGCTCGTCGGCGCTTGGGCGCCTTCGCACCCCCACCCTATTGGTGTCTTAGGTGGCCGTCCATCTTGGTGCTCTTCGATTCCGGCGCACTTACAGAGTTGCGTCCCCTTCCAGCTCCATGGGCTAGCCGTCGTCCTTGCTGCTCCGGTCCCGGTAACCAGGATTCGCGCTACTTCTGGATCTTGGCTCGCTCGGGCCTTCGGCCACCATCGCATCCCTCGTCTCCCCTCATTCTGTCCAGTCACAGCCCCCCACCTCCGTGCCCCGTTTGTCCTTCTGCTGCTCTGTTACTCGCGCGTCCGGCGGCGCCCGGTGCCTCTTCGGTGGCGGGCGTGGCCCCCCTCCCGCGGTTCTGGCCCGACCTATGCCACGGTTCCTCTTCTTCGATCATGTTCTGATGGCTTGGGATTGGTCGGACTATGGCCAGGTAGAAATCCCTGCATTCAATGCTGGCAGCGGCAACAACGGTGATCGTCCCGTCCTTGGAGGCATTGTCCTGGCCGATTCCGAGCCCCTCTTCGAGAAGCGGGGCAAACCCTAGGTCCGGCTATCCGGATCAGACTACGGCGGCATTCTCCTTCATGAAGGCGTCGTCATGTTTGCTTATGGCATCCTCGGGCCTCGATTTGTGGTTGTTGGTCGCCTTGTTGGTGGTTTGGTCTAGTTTTCAGGATGGCGAGTTTAGCTGTGTTTTTCTCATTTTGGGCCAAGCATCCCTTGTTTCTCTTCTCCGATCACCATGTTCATGCCTCTTGCGTCTGTGTCATGTGTTGTATCACATCTTGTACTCATTATGATCTTCTTCTATCAATGAAAGATACACAAGCTTAGCATATTCACGAAAAAAACGCAACTGCACTGCACGTGAGTTCTGTTTCATGCTTGTAATTTTTCTCTTAACCCATGCGACTCGTGACTAGCTTCGTACATGCTGTTGTGGACATCAATTTTGTCCATCCAACGGTGGTCACCAAATTTGTGCGGACTGTCCGGACGTCTGAAATTCCAAGATTACGCGTGTCTACCACGTCGGACCCACCCAACCCCGCCCCTCCCCTCTCTTCCCCTCTGCACCGCATTCATGCCATCCAAAGCGTGAAACAGACGGCCACCTACCTACATTCATGTCGGCTGACGAACGCGGCAACCCAGAAGCCTACTCTGGTCGCTGCATGCATAGAAGCGCTGGTTCACCTGGCCCCGCTATGTAAGCAGTCTGGCCATGGACGCCATGGACAGAGGACCTACACAACCACACCGCTGACTGGTCTCTCCTTCCCTCTCCCAAATATGCACACCTCCACCACCGGACGCCACGATAAGCAAGTCCGAGACCTTAAAGTGGTTCCCGACGCTCTCCTCTAGATCCTGGCACCGCCGCCCACAGTCCGACACCTCCTCGCCAAGGCCCACACTACCATGGGTATGTGTTTGACTTGAGTGACCATCTAGCTAGCCACATTAATGAGAAGCTAGCTCTTTTGTTTTTTGACATCTTACTGAGGAGCTAACTTTCTTCTTCTTCTTTTTTTTCAAGCGTAACACACGCGTAAGGCGGATTCTGTCATACTGGTTGGACATTCTCTTGTTACCAAACCAAAAACTTTGTGATGTTCTTGTCTTACCCCTGGACCTCTAAAAACATACTCCCTTCATTCCCTTATAGAAGGCCACTATGAAAAATACATTTTGCATCTATACAAGGCCACTAACAATAATCGAGGCAAAAATTAATGAAGTTTCCTCGTACTAGCAACTTATTTCATAGTTGCATGCATGTAGTCATAATGACATTGTGCTACTTTCTTCCCATTCCTTCCTTGCATGCATGCAAGCGTATTAATGAGCCTGATTAACGAATAGAAAAGTTAGATTGCAAAGTAGTCATTAAATTTTACCTTGGTACCTGTAATTTGAGTTTGTGGCCTTGTATAAGGGAATGGAGGAGCCTAAAAACAGCTACCTATAAGAATAAGCAAACTGGCACCATTCTATATGTGTAGAGCAGGAAGCAAGTATTTCCATCGGATCGACTATAAGCGAACAAGCTGCTTTTTACGCACCTCTCCACCTTACTCCCTCTATTCAAATATGTATGGGCTAATACATTTTTAAAGGTTATGAAAGTGCAACTATCCCTAGGTGGTTTTGGTAATTCCTAACAACATATAGCTCATTGAGCTAACACTATTTCAAGATAAATATTTCAGGAAAAGCTCAATGAATGGTATGGCATGGATGAGAAAAGTGGACCCCTCAAAATGCTAAGGATAAAAGGATTGGCTCAAGCTTCAAGCTCAGGACTCTACATTTTATATTTTAGTGATCCAAGATCACATTGAGTCTATAGGAAAAGCCAACACTATCAAGGAGGGATGAGGTGTTGCTTAATGAGGTTCTTGCTTCAAAGTGCTTAGTGATATGCTCCAAAACCCTCAACTACTTTCCCACATCCACATATGACCTAAACCAAAAGTCAAACTCGGCCCCACCGATTCTTTCTATCCGGTGCCACCGAGTTCAGAAGTCATAGCCACTGCCACAAACCCTAGGCAAATCGGTCTCACCGATAGGGATCTCGATCTCACCGAGATGGGATTGTAATCTCTCTGTTTCCCTTCGTAATGTTTCGGTACCACCGAGATGAGCGATCGGTCCCATCAAGATTGCAATGTAAACTCTCTGTTTCCCTTTCATAACGTTTCGGTCCCACCGAAATGAGCGAACCGGTCCCACCGAGTTTACCTGACCAACTCTCTGGTTAGCTTATTACCAAAGTCGGTCCCACCGAGTTTGTGTAATCGGTCTCACCGAGATTACCTTATGCCCTAACCCTAACCGTATTGGTCCTACCGAGTTGCATGTCAGTCCCACCGAAAATCCTAATGGTCACTAGGTTTACTGAATCGGTCAGACCGAGTTTCTTAATTCGGTCCCACCGAGATTGGTAAATTGTGTGTAACGGTTAGATTTTGTGTGTAGGCTATATATACCCCTCCACCTCCTCTTCATTCGTGAAGAGAGCCATCAAAACAAACCTACACTTCCAACTTACATTTTCCGAGAGAGAACCACCTACTCATGTGTTGAGACCAAGATATTCCATTCCTACCATATGAATCTTGATCTCTAGCCTTCCCCAAGTTGCTTTCCACTCAAATCTTCTTTCCACCAAATCCAAATCCTGTGAGAGAGAGTTGAGTGTTGGGGATACTATCATTTGAAGCACAAGAGCAAGGAGTTCATCATCAACACACCAGTTGTTACTTCTTGGAGAGTGGTGTCTCCTAGATTGTCTAGGTGTCACTTGGGAGCCTCCGACAAGATTGTTGAGTTGAACCAAGGAGTTTGTAAGGGCAAGGAGATCGCCTACTTCGTGAAGATCTACCGCTAGTGAGGCAAGTCCTTCATGGGCGACGGCCATGGTGGGATAGACAAGGTTGCTTCTTCATGGACCCTTCTTGGGTGGAGCCCTCCATGGACTTCGGCAGCCGTTACCCTTCGTGGGTTGAAGTCTCCATCAACGTGGATGTACGATAGCACCACCTATCGGAACCACGACAAAAACATCCGTGTCTCCAATTGCGTTTGAATTCTCCAAACCCTTCCCTTTACATTCTTGCAAGTTGCATGCTTTACTTTCCGCTGCTCATATACTCTTTGCATGCTTGCTTGAATTGTGATACGATTGCTTGACTTGTGCTAAGTTTGCTAAAATCTGCCAAAGACTAAAATTGGGAAAAGGATAGATTTTTATTTGGTCAAGTAGTCTAATCACCCCCCCTCTAGACATACTCCCGATCCTACAAGTGGTATCAGAGCTTTGCTCTCCATAGCTTTTGGTGGTCATAGCCTTGGTTTCACAACCTAGGAGAGTATGGCGTCTAGCGAGGGAAACTACCACCATAGAGGTCCTTACTTTGATGGTACGAATTTTGCTAGTTGGAAGCATAAGATGAAAATGCATATTCTCGGACATAACCCCACCGTTTGGGCTATTGTGTGTATTGGCTTGCAAGGTGAATTCTTTGATGGGAGAGAACCGAACCGTGAAGCTAGCGTGGAAGAGTTGAAGATGCTGCAATACAATGCTCAAGCTTGTGATATACTCTTCAACGGATTGTGCCCCGAAGAATTCAACAAAATCAGCCGTCTTGAGAATGCAAAGGAAATCTGGGATACTTTAATTGGTATGCACGAAGGTACCGACTCCGTCAAGGAATCCAAATTGGATGTGCTTCAAAGTCAACTTGACAAGTTCAAGATGAAGGATGGTGAAGGCGTCGCTGAAATGTACTCTAGGCTTGCGCTCATTACAAATGAGATTGCCGGCTTAGGAAGTGAAGAGATGACCGACAAATTCATCATCAAGAAGATCCTAAGAGCCTTGGATGGAAAATATGATACCGTGTGCACACTGATCCAAGTGATGCCCAATTACAAGAATCTCAAGCCAACGGAGGTCATTGGAAGAATTGTTGCTCATGAGATGTCACTCAAGGATAAGGAGGAGCTCCATAACAAGTCAAGTGGTGCTTACAAAGCCTCATGTGAAGCTCCTACATCATCAAGTGAGAAACAAACCTTCAATGAAGAATTGAGCCTAATGGTGAAGAACTTCAACAAGTTCTACAAGAGTAGAAGCAAGGAAAGAAGTTCCAAGTCAAGGTCCTACAATGACAAAAGATCTTCTAGTCGAGAGCACAATTGCTACAACTGTGGAAGACCCGGACACTACTCCAATGAGTGTACGGCTCCGTACAAAAGAAGAGAAGAATCACCTAAGAGAAGTAAAAGAGAAAAATCACCGCCAAGAGAGAGAAGGAGTAGAGAAGATCATTATGAACGAAGAACATCCCAGAGAAGCAAGGATTCGGAAAGGAAGGACAAGTCATCAAGGAGCTACACAAAACAAAGACATCAAGCTCATGTTGGTGAATGGGTATCCGGTTCCGACTCCGAACATCACTCCGGGAGAAGCTATCACTCCGACTCCGAACATACTCAAGATGAAGGTGTTGCCGGTCTAGCACTTGTATCAACCAACTCCTATGACATATTTGATTCACTAAATGAGGGACTTGGAAGATGCTTCATGGCTAAAGGCCCAAAGGTAACACACCCCGAGTATGTTGATTTCAATAGTGATGAAGATGACTTGCTAGGTGATGATGATTTACTTATTGACAACTCTAGTGATGAATACTATGATGAAACGTCAATTAATCATGCTAATCAAGATAAAACGAATGACGATGATAAGTAGAAGATGGAGCTCCTAACTAAAGAACTAAACACTCTTAAGTTAGCTCATGAAACTATCTTAGGGGATCATCGAGAACTTTTAAGGACTCATGAGAAGTTACGCTTTCAAAAGCTCAACCTTGAGCAAGAGCATGAGTTCTTAAAGGCAATCAATGATGATCTTCGCAAGAAAAGTTCTTCTTACATTGCCAAGCATTTACTCTTATCTACTTACATGCCTCAAGTCAAGTCTAGTAACAAGAACAAGAAGGATTTTTCCTCTAGTAGTAACAATAATCATGCTAAATCCAATGTTGTTGCTTCTAGTAGTTCTCTTGATTCCACTAATGATTCTCTTAGCCAAGTTACACTTGAGCAAGAAAATAGCTTACTGAAGGGAATTATAGAGAAAGGTGTTTACAAGAGCCTTGCCGGAAGTAAGCAATTTGAGGAAATTGTACGCAAGCAAGGAAGGCACCAGAAGAACCAAGGTGTTGGTTTTGAACGAAAGTTCAATGCCAATGGAGTTGAGTGGGAGGAAGATCAATACTCCAAGACGAAGTTTGTTCCTCAACAAGAGAAGTATGATCCTACTTCCTTCAAAGGGACACAAGCTCAAGATGATCTTCCACCACAAGACCACAAGCAAACTGGCAAGGATGAGCTTCAAGAGGAGATTGATGCATTTGAAGAAGCTCCCAAAGCCTTGGTCAAGTGGATTCCGAAGACTACGTCAAGTTCTACTTCATCAAGTACGACTACAACTCCAAGGATTCCCATCAATATGGTGTGGATCCCGAAGAAGAACTTGATAATTCTTGAGGGCGACTCCGCCAACATACTTCACTCATATCATTTTGGAAAGGACAAGTGCAATCAACTTCCACATCTTGCACTAGTTCATGGAGTCACAAACCCTCTTGTTGGTAAGACAAGGGACAAGGTAACCTAATGCTTTCATAGACATCATTTTGTGTGTGCATCACTCTATGTCTATGGATATATGTGTTTGTTCCTTGTGGGACTAACCCGTGTAGGTATTGAAAGTGCAACTCACTCCAAAGGATTGCTCCAAATGATCTACATCAACATTGAGCATCCACATATTCAACACCTACATGAAGTCATCATCGACAAAACCCAAGGTTAGTTCATCCCTCTAAGGGGGGGATCTCACATCTAGGGGGAGCTTTACTCTAAGAATTGAGTTAAAGCAACTCTAATGGTGTGAACACATCAATGCATTATGTAAAAGTGGCAACCCCACTTGAGCTTAAACGATGAGTATGACCTATGATCAAATGTTCTCATTTGACTCCTAAGTCAATATACTCATATATAGATGACCTACTCATCACCAATTGCTTGATAGATGCTAGATTGGTTGTGCATGCTTTGTCACATATTTCATTTGTCATTTCATTGTGTGAGCATGTTGTTTGCATATTTTACTCATTTGAGGACATCCACTTGTAGTTTTGCTTGTTTGGTTTATTTTTCTTTGGCCAAGTAGATGGACAAGAATTCCTAAGAACCTTCTCTAGCTATCTATGCTTTTCTTGTCTCAAACTCTATTCATGCTACATCACAAAGTTTGATCAAGTCAGATTCGAACCACTCTGTGTGAGGAGCACTCGGAGTCCCCGATTCGTCATAGACTTAAACTTCCAAAACTTCTTTGTGCGTTTCGGTCTGACCGATTCTTCCAATTTGGTCATACCGAGATCACTAAGTTGATCTAGGTTTTCAATCTCGGTGCAACCGATTTGAACTTTTCGGTCACACCGAGTTGCAGTAACTGCTTGCAGTAATGCATCTCGGTGCCACCGAGTTGTTCCACTCGGTCACACTGACAGGGTCGGGCTATATATACCCACAGGCAAAATTTTGGAAATTTTCTCTGAACTCTTTCGCCCGCGCTTAGCCCGCTCTGCCTCCTGGGTCTCCGGATCATCCTCCTCGTCATCAGCTGCCTCCCGTTGCTGGTTTCCGCCACCGTCAACGGGAATCATCTCCGTCGTTGCCGCCGTAGCAAGTCCATCGCCGAACTAGGGTATGGACTTGATCCTTGTGCTAATCTCACTCTGATTCCTAGCACATTGTATTCGCCATGTATCTTGCCACGATTGAGATCATCTTATCCAGTAAAAGCGCTCCGTAGATTAGGGTTGGATTGAAAATTTAGGGTTAGGTTTCCGCCGAAACCATCTTGGACCCACTGAGTTGTAGAAATCGATTCCACCGATTTGGCCAAGGTCATTGCACATGTGATTCTTGGTCTGACCAAGAATTGCAAATCGGTGTGACCGAGTTCAGGACTTTGTGAAACCCTAGCAGTCTCGGTGCCACCGAACTGTGACTTGGTCCGACCGAGTTCACTAGTTTAGGTTCCTAAAGCTGCTTCGGTATCACCGAGTTTACAAATGGTAGATCTGAAATGCTTTCTGTGGAAAACTAAAACTAAGTTTTTAACTCATTCTTTTGCAAAAACCTTTGTGCCTTGTGATGCTCATCGCCTCTATCTTATCTACATCTATTCACAGGGTCTGCTGTCAGTGTTTGCAACATGTCTGATCAGAGTGACAACCAGAACAAGATAGAGGAGCAGGTTCACTTGAGTGAGGGCACTAGTCCCTCTAGTTCCTCAGATGAGGGCAGCATGAGCACTCCCAGCAACTTGCCTAAAGCTGCCACCAGGAACAGAAATAAGAGAACCTTAGATTCTGAGGATGAAGACTATGTGGTAGAAGAGGATGAAGCCACTTCCAGAAAGGTGCTCCAGAAGGAATATGGCACAACTGCAGCTACCAAGCCTGGTTTGAACAGGAAAGTCCCAGCTAAGAGGACTCCTATGATGAAGGTCAGAGGATCAACTAAAGAAACTGAGAGATCTGAACCCAGCGAGAAGTGACTGAGAAGAAGAGGAAGGAAATGGTCAAGAAGACCATGGCCAGGGTAGTTGGAAAGCCTTCCATGATGGAAGATGAAGAAGAAGAGGTTGCTGCACCAGCATCTAAAGCTCAGAAGCTTATGGGTGATGCCATCAGGTCAGGGGCTGCTTCATCAAAGCCCAAAGAAGCACCCAAGGCTGCTTCAAAGCCCAAGACTACACCTAAGAGGAATACTAGGAACATTCCAGATGCTGAGAAGAACAAGGCCTCAGTGCCTGAAGTTGTTGCTGAAGAAGAAGATGATGGAGAACATGTCTTGAGAAAGTTGAAGCCCACAATTCCAGATCACAATGATGCTCATCCTGTAGCTGAGAATATGAAGCTGAGAAAGGATGCAAGACTCAGACAGTGGAGGTTGACTGATCCCTATGCAGTCAGGAGGAGAACTGTTGTGGATTATAGGTTCCATACAAAGGAACAACATGATTTCTATGAGACAGTGCTGCTTGACAAGAAGCCAATTGTCTATGATATGAGATGGGTGGACTAGAAATATATCAAGGAGAATGCAGAACACTATCCTGGTGTGTATGACAGTTTCCATGCTTGTGGAGTGGATGACTTTGTTGGGCAGAAGCTCACAAAGTGGAATGATGAGCTTGTAATGCAGTTCTACTCCACAACACACTTCTATCCAGATGGGAGGATAGTATGGATGTCTGAAGGTACTAGGTACCTATCAACTATTGAAGAATGGGCTAATCTGATCAATGCACCTAAGGAGAAAGAGGATGACTTGGATGTCTATGCCAAGAAGAAGATGGATCACAATAGTATGGCACATATGTACAAGGAGATCCGAGATGCTGCTGTTGAAACACACAAGTTTGGATTAGTACATTATCTTCTGTCAGGATTGCCAACCATCAACTGGATCCTCAGGCACACTCTTTTGCCTAAGTCAGGTGATCACAATATGATCAGAGGCCATGCTATCAATCTGCTTCACATATTTGATGTGCCTCAAAAGTTCAAGGTCATGAGCCTCATAGTGGAAACTATCAATAGGAAAGCTGCTGACCAGAAGAGAAGTTGTGGGTATGCCCCACAGATCCAGTAGCTAATTAACTCCAAGATGGGCACTGACACATACTTGTTGGACAAGGAACACATGCCTATCTATCCAGATTTTGAGGACAACCAAGTGGTTATGGATGAAGATGAACCATCTTCTGTGCAAGCACAAGCAAAGAAGGAGAAGGCAAGGACTGAGAAGGCTGCCAAGATGCCAACCATTGATGAGGCATCTGAGTACTTCCTAAAAAAGAGCAAGCAAGATCAGCTTGGCCACTTGATTGCCTCCACTCTGAGGATTGAGAAGGGGTTGGTCACTCTGACTCAAAACCAGGAGAGCCTCGAGAGGATCATGGAGCAGAAGTTTTATGACTTCAATGTGAAGGTTACTGAGATCTAGTCTGTTGTTGAGCAACTCCAAGATGACATGCAGGAGAGGAAGGGAAAGACAACCACTGAGGCATTTGCTAGAGTGCCCAGAGCTCAGAGATCAGCTGCAGTGCCAGTGACAGACACAAGAGCAACTTCATCTACACCAGCTACAGCTTTAGTGCCACCAGCTCCACCATCTACTCCACCAGCTCCAACTTCATCAACTGATGTCTTCATCCTTGGAGTCATTTCTACACCACCACATCAAGACCAAGCCAGAGAGTCGATTTAGTACTATGCATTTTCTATGAAGTTTTTGGTAACTTGTTGCCAAAGGGGGAGAAAAATGTATAGATCATAGGCTTCGAGAGAGAGAGTGTTTGCTTTTGTTCTCTCTTGTTTTGGTGGTTGAACCTTTGTTTGCTTGTTTGAGATACTTTATGCCTGTGTGATAATTGGATGATCGTGTGTTTGATCATATGCTACATTAATGCTTGTTGGATGACATTATCCTTTTATCTCTATATGATCATTCACTTTGCTTGGTGATGAGTGCATGTATTTCAACTATTATCATTTTGAGCGCTCCATTAAGATGTATGTGACATGGGAGAGTAACTCATGATCCTAACTCATTGTGCATTTGCAGTCCAAAGCAAATCTTAAACCATGCACAAATTTAGAGGAGCTCTCACATTTCACATACTTCTCAGAGCGACAATGTTTTTCAATCTTATTATCATTTGTCGAAGCTTTGATCTATATGTTGTCATCAATTACAAAAAAGGGGGAGATTGAAAGTACAACTATCCCTAGGTGGTTTTGGTAATTCCTAACAACATATAGCTCATTGAGCTAACACTATTTCAAGATAAATATTTCAGGAAAAGCTTAATGAATGGCATGGCATGGATGAGAAAAGTGGACCCCTCAAAATGCTAAGGATAAAAGGATTGGCTCAAGCTTCAAGCTCAGGACTCTACATTTTATATTTTAGTGATCCAAGATCACATTGAGTCTATAGGAAAAGCCAATACTATCAAGGAGGGATGAGGTGTTGCTTAATGAGGTTCTTGCTTCAAAGTGCTTAGTGATATGCTCCAAAACTCTCCACTATTTTCCCACATCCACATATGACCTAAACCAAAAGTCAAACTCGGCCCCACCGATTCTTTCTATCCGGCGCCACCGAGTTCAGAAGTCATAGCCACTGCCACAAACCCTAGGCAAATCGGTCTCACCGAGATGGGATTGTAATCTCTCTATTTCCCTTCGTAATGTTTCAATACCACCGAGATGAGCGATCGGTCCCACCGAGATTGCAATGTAAACTCTTTGTTTCCCTTTCGTAATGTTTCGGTCCCACCGAAATGAGCGAACCGGTCCCACTAAGTTTGCCTGACCAACTCTCTAGTTAGCTTATTACCAAAGTCGGTCCCACCGAGTTTGTGTAATCGGTCTCACCGAGATTACGTTATGCCCTAACCCTAACCATATCGGTCCTACCGAGTTGCATGTCAGTCCCACCAAAAATCCTAACGGTCACTAGGTTTACTAAATCAGTCAGACCGAGTTTCTTAATTCGGTCCCGCCGAGATTGGTAAATTGTGTGTAACGGTTAGATTTTGTGTGGAGGCCATATATACCCCTCCACCTCCTCTTCATTTGTGAAGAGAGCCATCAGAGCAAACCTACACTTCCAACTTACATTTTTTGAGAGAGAACCACCTACTCATGTGTTGATACCAAGATATTCCATTCCTACCATATGAATCTTGATCTCTAGCCTTCCCCAAGTTGCTTTCCACTCAAATCTTCTTTCCACCAAATCCAAATCCTGAGAGAGAGAGAGTTGAGTGTTGCGAAGACTATCATTTGAAGCACAAGAGCAAGGAGTTCATCATCAAACACCATTTGTTACTTCTTGGAGAGTGGTGTCTCCTAGATTGGCTAGGTGTCACTTGGGAGCCTCTGACAAGATTGTGGAGTTGAACCAAGGAGTTTGTAAGGGCAAGGAGATCGCCTACTTCGTGAAGATCTACCGCTAGTGAGGCAAGTCCTTCATGGACGACGGCCATGGTGGGATAGACAAGGTTGCTTATTCGTGGACCCTTCTTGGGTGGAGCCCTCCGTGGACTCATGCAGCCGTTACCCTTCGTGGGTTGAAGTCTCCATCAACGTGGATGTGCGATAGCACCACCTATCGGAACCACGACAAAAACATCCCTGTCTCCAATTGCATTTGAATTCTCCAAACCCTTCCCTTTACATTCTTGCAAGTTGCATGCTTTACTTTCCGCTGCTCATATACTCTTTGCATGCTTGCTTGAATTGTGATACGATTTCTTGACTTGTGCTAAGTTTGCTAAAATCTGCCAAAGACTAAAATTGGGAAAAGGATAGGTTTTTATTTGGTCAAGTAGTCTAATCACCCCCACTCTAGACATACTTCCGATCCTACAAGTTACCTATGACATGCATGTTACACAAAGTATACAATCAAATTCCTATGTGAAAGGAGTTTCTAATGGTATAAATTTTATATCATGCATCTCATATACTAATAATGTTATCATTGGTCAAAGGCTAAAAATTGTATTAGGCCCGATATATTTGGATGGAGGGAGTAATTTTCTCAAACAACCCCATGAAGTAGATAAGTAGATGGGCAAAGCAACAAGCTTGCATACCTTAGTACTTGCAGTCGGAGAAGAATCATGTGAGTTGCATTACATATAGATAGATATAGAAGCCGGTCGATCGTGCATGTTATGTTTGGGGTGATTGTGATGAGAAAAACCAAAGGGCACGGTAGCCAGGCGCGTGTGCGGAACGGTATGGGTTCCTATGGAGAGATGAGGACGTCGCCACTGCCTGCCTGGATCGGGGACGGACTTAATTTATGGATGAATGAATTAACCTCGATTGATCGAGTTCTTCAGTATAGTACTAGTAAGCAATTTAATTTACCATGCATATGTACTTAGAGCAGGAAATATTACAGTAGGCAATGAGGGGTCGTGAAATATTTTTTGGTGCGTTTGAAATAATTAAAAATGTTATATTGTTTCAAGTGATCTACCAATTTCTGATCTTTAACTTTAAACTTCACATTTTATAACTGTGTATCATAGCTTAAATTTTTTTCTGATGAAGGGTAGATTTTATTAACTCAAAATGAAGCATCAAGTGAATACAAACACAATGAGCCCACACCCGGCCTCTGCATAGCTAGGATACACACAGCCAACATCAACGCACACACACGAAAATCACACCAGCAACTAGCAAAGTCAAACATGACCGAAGCTATGCCTTACTGGACTAAAAAGAAAAGAGAAAAAACTCTGAAGCAATCAAATCAATGATCGACAATCTACAATAGCAACCATATATGCACCAATCATATTTTGACATCTGCAATGATGTCGCCACCACTTTTTGCGATCCCAGCAGCTACATACATTGCATGGTCATGACGTGAGGTGCCACGCAGATAAAGCCCATGCTCGCACAAGCAGACAGTCAAGCCACGACAAGAGTCGGTCATCATCAAGAACTCCAAACAATGAAGGTCGCTATCGCACCACTTTGCAACAGAGATCAAGGGCGGATGGTCACCCACACCATCAAATCCCAAATCAGGACGCTCCAACAGCTTCGCGCCATCCTCATGCTTCGTCGTCCTCGTCCTTGGCGGCAGAATCATGCAGCAAAATAAACTCATCGTTGCTGCCCGATATGAAGATCCAAGATTCCCGATCCCATCTCGGCCATCACCTAGAAGTGTAGGACCATGTCTTCGCCTATGCGCCTG